>NC_092136.1:63888597-64188597 GCF_043159975.1 Macaca nemestrina | reverse complement strand
GAAATAAGGCTAGCAAAGAGATCCATGAAATACAGATGTAACTCTGTGAGATGAATTAACAGAACACTAAGCAGTTTCTCAGAAAGCTTCTTTCCAGATTTCATCTGAGGATATTTCCTTTTTCACGTTAGCCCTCTATGGGCTTCCAAATATCACTTTGCCAATTCCACAAGAACTGTCTTAGCGAAAGGCTTCTTGAGGGGAATGCTGCAACTCTGTGAGATGATTTCACAGCACACAAAGAAGTTTCTCAGAAAGCTTCTTTCCCTTTTTTATCGGAGGATATTTCCTTTGGCCCTGTAGTCTTCAAAGGGATCCGAAATATCTGTTCTCAGATTCCACAGAAATAAGGCTAGCAAAGAGATCCACGAAATACAGATGTAACTCTGTGAGATGAATTAACAGAACACTAAGCAGTTTCTCAGAAAGCTTCTTTCCAGATTTCATCTGAGGATATTTCCTTTTTCACCATAGCCCTCTATGGGTTTCCAAATATCACTTTGCCAAGTCCACAAGAACTGTCTTAGCGAAAGGCTTCTTGAGGGGAAAGCTGCAACTCTGTGAGATGATTTCACAGAACACAAAGAAGTTTCTCAGAAAGCTTCTTTCTCTTTGTTATCGGAGGATATTTCCTTTGGCCCTATAGACTTCAAAGGGATCCGAAATATCTTTTCTCAGATTCCACAGAAATAAGGCTAGCAAAGAGATCCACGAAATACAGATGTAACTCTGTGAGATGAATTAACAGAACACTAAGCAGTTTCTCAGAAAGCTTCTTTCCAGATTTCCTCTGAGGATATTTCCTTTTTCACCATAGCCCTCTATGGGCTTCCAAATATCACTTTGCCAATTTCAAAAGAACTGTCTTAGCGAAAGGCTCCGTGAGGCGAAAGCTGTAACTCTGTGAGATGATTTCACAGAACACAACGAAGTTTCTCAGAAAGCTTCCTTGTCTTTGTTATCGGAGGATATTTCCTTTGGCCCTATAGTCTTCAAAGGGATCCGAAATATCTTTTCTCAGATTCCACAGAAATAAGGCTAGCAAAGAGATCCACGAAATACAGATGTAACTCTGTGAGATGAATTAACAGAACACTAAGCAGTTTCTAAGAAAGCTTCTTTCCAGATTTCATCTGAGGATATTTCCTTTTTCACCATAGCCCTCTATGGGTTTCCAAATATCACTTTGCCAAGTCCACAAGAACTGTCTTAGCGAAAGGCTTCTTGAGGGGAAAGCTGCAACTCTGTGAGATGATTTCACAGAACACAACGATGTTTCTCAGAAAGCTTCCTTGTCTTTGTTATCGGAGGATATTTCCGTTGGCCCTATAGTCTTCAAAGGGATCCGAAATATCTTTTCTCAGATTCCACAGAAATAAGGCTAGCAAAGAGATCCACGAAATACAGATGTAACTCTGTGAGATGAATTAACAGAACACTAAGCAGTTTCTCAGAAAGCTTCTTTCCAGATTTCATCTGAGGATATTTCCTTTTTCACCTTAGCCCTCTATGGGCTTCCAAATATCACTTTGCCAATTCCACAAGAACTGTCCTAGCGAAAGGCTTCTTGAGGGGAAAGCTGCAACTCTGTGAGATGATTTCACAGAACACAAAGAAGTTTCTCAGAAAGCTTCTTTCCCTTTGTTATCGGAGGATATTTCCTTTGGCCCTATAGTCTTCAAAGGGATCCGAAATATCTGTTCTCAGATTCCACAGAAATAAGGCTAGCAAAGAGATCCACGAAATACAGATGTAAGTCTGTGAGATGAATTAACAGAACACTAAGCAGTTTCTCAGAAAGCTTCTTTCCAGATTTCATCTGAGGATATTTCCTTTTTCACCATAGCCCTCTATGGGTTTCCAAATATCACTTTGCCAAGTCCACAAGAACTGTCTTAGCGAAAGGCTTCTTGAGGGGAAAGCTGCAACTCTGTGAGATGATTTCACAGAACACGAAGAAGTTTCTCAGAAAGCTTCTTTCTCTTTGTTATCGGAGGATATTTCCTTTGGCCCTATAGTCTTCAAAGGGATTCGAAATATCTGTTCTCAGATTCCACAGAAATAAGGCTAGCAAAGAGATCCATGAAATACAGATGTAACACTGTGAGATGAATTAACAGAACACTAACCAGTTTCTCAAAAGCTTCTTTCCAGATTTCCTCTGAGGATATTTCCTTTTTCACCATAGCCCTCTATGGGCTTCCAAATATCACTTTGCCAATTTCAAAAGAACTGTCTTAGCGAAAGGCTCCGTGAGGCGAAAGCTGTAACTCTGTGAGATGATTTCACAGAACACAACGAAGTTTCTCAGAAAGCTTCCTTGTCTTTGTTATCGGAGGATATTTCCTTTGGCCCTATAGTCTTCAAAGGGATCCGAAATATCTTTTCTCAGATTCCACAGAAATAAGGCTAGCAAAGAGATCCACGAAATACAGATGTAACTCTGTGAGATGAATTAACAGAACACTAAGCAGTTTCTCAGAAAGCTTCTTTCCAGATTTCATCTGAGGATATTTCCTTTTTCACCATAGCCCTCTATGGGCTTCCAAATATCACTTTGCCAATTCCACAAGAACTGTCTTAGCGAAAGGCTTCTTGAGGGGAAAGCTGTAACTCTGTGAGATGATTTCACAGAACACAACGAAGTTTCTCAGAAAGCTTCCTTGTCTTTGTTATCGGAGGATATTTCCTTTGGCCCTATAGTCTTCAAAGGGATCCGAAATATCTGTTCTCAGATTCCACAGAAATAAGGCTAGCAAAGAGATCCACGAAATACAGATGTAACTCTGTGAGATGAATTAACAGAACACTAAGCAGTTTCTCAGAAAGCTTCTTTCCAGATTTCATCTGAGGATATTTCCTTTTTCACCATAGCCCTCTATGGGCTTCCAAATATCACTTTGCCAATTCCACAAGAACTTTCTTAGCGAAAGGCTTCTTGAGGGGAAAGCTGTAACTCTGTGAGATCCTTTCACAGAACACAAAGAAGTTTCTCAGAAAGCTTCTTTCTCTTTGTTATCGGAGGATATTTCCTTTGGCCCTATAGTCTTCATAGGGATCCGAAATATCTTTTCTCAGATTCCACAGAAATAAGGCTAGCAAAGAGATCCACGAAATACAGATGTAACTCTGTGAGATGAATTAACAGAACACTAAGCAGTTTCTCAGAAAGCTTTTTTCCAGATTTCATCTGAGGATATTTCCTTTTTCACCATAGCCCTCTATGGGCTTCCAAATATCACTTTGCCAATTTCAAAAGAACTGTCTTAGCGAAAGGCTCCGTGAGGCGAAAGCTGTAACTCTGTGAGATGATTTCACAGAACACAACGAAGTTTCTCAGAAAGCTTCCTTGTCTTTGTTATCGGAGGATATTTCCTTTGGCCCAATAGTCTTCAAAGGGATCCGAAATATCTTTTCTCAGATTCCACAGAAATAAGGCTAGCAAAGAGATCCACGAAATACAGATGTAACACTGTGAGATGAATTAACAGAACACTAAGCAGTTTCTCAGAAAGCTTCTTTCCAGATTTCATCTGAGGATATTTCCTTTTTCACCGTAGCCCTCTAAGGGCTTCCAAATATCACTCTGCCAATTCCACAAGAACTGTCTTAGCGAAAGGCTTCTTGAGAGGAAAGCTGTAACTCTGTGAGATGATTTCACAGAACACAAAGAAGTTTCTCAGAAAGCTTCTTTCTCTTTGTTTTCAGAGGATATTTCCTTTGGCCCTATAGTCTTCAAAAGGATCCGAAATATCTGTTCTCAGATTCAACAGAAATAAGGCTAGCAAAGAGATCCAGGAAATACAGATGTAACTCTGTGAGATGAATTAACAGAACACTAAGCAGTTTCTCAGAAAGCTTCTTTCCAGATTTCATCTGAGGATATTTCCTTTTTCACCATAGCCCTCTATGGGCTTCCAAATATAACTTTGCCAATTCCAAAAGAACTGTCTTAGCGAAAGGCTCCGTGAGGGGAAAGCTGTAACTCTGTGAGATGATTTCACAGAACACAACGAAGTTTCTCCGAAAGCTTCTTTCTCTTTGTTATCGGAGGATATTTCCTTTGGCCCTATAGTCTTCAAAGGGATCCGAAATATCTGTTCTCAGATTCCACAGAAATAAGGCTAGCAAAGAGATCCACGAAATACAGATGTATCTCTCTGAGATGAATTAACAGAACAGTAAGCAGTTTCTCAGAAAGCTTCTTTCCAGATTTCATCTGAGGATATTTCCTTTTTCACCATAGCCCTCTATGGGCTTCCAAATATCACTTTGCCAATTCCACAAGAATTGTCTTAGCGAAAGGCTTCTTGAGGGGAAAGCTGTAACTCTGTGAGATGATTTCACAGAACACAAAGAAGTTTCTCAGAAAGCTTCTTTCTCTTTGTTATCGGAGGATATTTCCTTTGGCCCTATAGTCTTCATAGGGATCCGAAATATCTGTTCTCAGATTCAGCAGAAATAAAGCTAGCAAAGAGATCCACGAAATACAGATGTAACTCTGTGAGATGAATTAACAGAACACTAAGCAGTTTCTCAGAAAGCTTCTTTCCAGATTTCATCTGAGGATATTTCCTTTTTCACCATAGCCCTCTATGGGCTTCCAAATATCACTTTGCCAATTCCACAAGAACTGTCTTAGCGAAAGGCTTCTTGAGGGGAAAGCTGTAACTCTGTGAGATGATTTCACAGAACACAACGAAGTTTCTCAGAAAGCTTCCTTGTCTTTGTTATCGGAGGATATTTCCTTTGGCCCTATAGTCTTCAAAGGGATCCGAAATATCTGTTCTCAGATTCCACAGAAATAAGGCTAGCAAAGAGATCCACGAAATACAGATGTAACTCTGTGAGATGAATTAACAGAACACTAAGCAGTTTCTCAGAAAGCTTCTTTCCAGATTTCATCTGAGGATATTTCCTTTTTCACCATAGCCCTCTATGGGCTTCCAAATATCACTTTGCCAATTCCACAAGAACTTTCTTAGCGAAAGGCTTCTTGAGGGGAAAGCTGTAACTCTGTGAGATCCTTTCACAGAACACAAAGAAGTTTCTCAGAAAGCTTCTTTCTCTTTGTTATCGGAGGATATTTCCTTTGGCCCTATAGTCTTCATAGGGATCCGAAATATCTTTTCTCAGATTCCACAGAAATAAGGCTAGCAAAGAGATCCACGAAATACAGATGTAACTCTGTGAGATGAATTAACAGAACACTAAGCAGTTTCTCAGAAAGCTTTTTTCCAGATTTCATCTGAGGATATTTCCTTTTTCACCATAGCCCTCTATGGGCTTCCAAATATCACTTTGCCAATTTCAAAAGAACTGTCTTAGCGAAAGGTTCCGTGAGGCGAAAGCTGTAACTCTGTGAGATGATTTCACAGAACACAACGAAGTTTCTCAGAAAGCTTCCTTGTCTTTGTTATCGGAGGATATTTCCTTTGGCCCAATAGTCTTCAAAGGGATCCGAAATATCTTTTCTCAGATTCCACAGAAATAAGGCTAGCAAAGAGATCCACGAAATACAGATGTAACACTGTGAGATGAATTAACAGAACACTAAGCAGTTTCTCAGAAAGCTTCTTTCCAGATTTCATCTGAGGATATTTCCTTTTTCACCGTAGCCCTCTAAGGGCTTCCAAATATCACTCTGCCAATTCCACAAGAACTGTCTTAGCGAAAGGCTTCTTGAGAGGAAAGCTGTAACTCTGTGAGATGATTTCACAGAACACAAAGAAGTTTCTCAGAAAGCTTCTTTCTCTTTGTTTTCAGAGGATATTTCCTTTGGCCCTATAGTCTTCAAAAGGATCCGAAATATCTGTTCTCAGATTCAACAGAAATAAGGCTAGCAAAGAGATCCAGGAAATACAGATGTAACTCTGTGAGATGAATTAACAGAACACTAAGCAGTTTCTCAGAAAGCTTCTTTCCAGATTTCATCTGAGGATATTTCCTTTTTCACCATAGCCCTCTATGGGCTTCCAAATATAACTTTGCCAATTCCAAAAGAACTGTCTTAGCGAAAGGCTCCGTGAGGGGAAAGCTGTAACTCTGTGAGATGATTTCACAGAACACAACGAAGTTTCTCCGAAAGCTTCTTTCTCTTTGTTATCGGAGGATATTTCCTTTGGCCCTATAGTCTTCAAAGGGATCCGAAATATCTGTTCTCAGATTCCACAGAAATAACGCTAGCAAAGAGATCCACGAAATACAGATGTATCTCTCTGAGATGAATTAACAGAACAGTAAGCAGTTTCTCAGAAAGCTTCTTTCCAGATTTCATCTGAGGATATTTCCTTTTTCACCATAGCCCTCTATGGGCTTCCAAATATCACTTTGCCAATTCCACAAGAATTGTCTTAGCGAAAGGCTTCTTGAGGGGAAAGCTGTAACTCTGTGAGATGATTTCACAGAACACAAAGAAGTTTCTCAGAAAGCTTCTTTCTCTTTGTTATCGGAGGATATTTCCTTTGGCCCTATAGTCTTCATAGGGATCCGAAATATCTGTTCTCAGATTCAGCAGAAATAAAGCTAGCAAAGAGATCCACGAAATACAGATGTAACTCTGTGAGATGAATTAACAGAACACTAAGAAGTTTCTCAGAAAGCTTCTTTCCAGATTTCATCTGAGGATATTTCCTTTTTCATCTAAGCCCTCTATGGGCTTCCAAATATCACATTGCCAATTTCACAACAACTGTCTTAGCGAAAGGCTTCTTGAGGGGAAAGCTGCAACTCTGTGAGATGATTTCACAGAACACAAAGAAGTTTCTCAGAAAGCATCTTTCCCTTTGTTATCGGAGGATATTTCCTTTGGCCCTATAGTCTTCAAAGGGATCCGAAATATCTGTTCTCAGATTCCACAGAAATAAGGCTAGCAAAGAGATCCACGAAATACAGATGTAACTCTGTGAGATGAATTAACAGAACACTAAGCAGTTTCTCAGAAAGCTTCTTTCCAGATTTCATCTGAGGATATTTCCTTTTTCACCATAGCCCTCTATGGGCTTCCAAATATCACTTTGCCAATTTCAAAAGAACTGTCTTAGCGAAAGGCTCCGTGAGGCGAAAGCTGTAACTCTGTGAGATGATTTCACAGAACACAACGAAGTTTCTCAGAAAGCTTCCTTGTCTTTGTTATCGGAGGATATTTCCTTTGGCCCTATAGTCTTCAAAGGGATCCGAAATATCTGTTCTCAGATTCCACAGAAATAAGGCTAGCAAAGAGATCCACGAAATACAGATGTAACTATGTGAGATGAATTAACAGAACACTAAGCAGTTTCTCAGAAAGCTTCTTTCCAGATTTCATCTGAGGATATTTCCTTTTTCACCATAGCCCTCTATGGGCTTCCAAATATCACTTTGCCAATTCCACAAGAACTGTCTTAGCGAAAGGCTTCTTGAGGGGAAAGCTGTAACTCTGTGAGATGATTTCACAGAACACAACGAAGTTTCTCAGAAAGCTTCCTTGTCTTTGTTATCGGAGGATATTTCCTTTGGCCCTATAGTCTTCAAAGGGATCCGAAATATCTGTTCTCAGATTCCACAGAAATAATGCTAGCAAAGAGATCCACGAAATACAGATGTAACTCTGTGAGATGAATTAACAGAACACTAAGCAGTTTCTCAGAAAGCTTCTTTCCAGATTTCATCTGAGGATATTTCCTTTTTCACCATAGCCCTCTATGGGCTTCCAAATATCACTTTGCCAATTCCACAAGAACTGTCTTAGCGAAAGGCTTCTTGAGGGGAAAGCTGTAACTCTGTGAGATCGTTTCACAGAACACAAAGAAGTTTCTCAGAAAGCTTCTTTCTCTCTCTTATCGGAGGATATTTCCTTTGGCCCTATAGTCTTCATAGGGATCCGAAATATCTGTTCTCAGATTCCACAGAAATAAGGCTAGCAAAGAGATCCACGAAATACAGATGTAACTCTGTGAGATGAATTAACAGAACACTAAGCAGTTTCTCAGAAAGCTTCTTTCCAGATTTCATCTGAGGATATTTCCTTTTTCACCTTAGCCCTCTATGGGCTTCCAAATATCACTTTGCCAATTCCACAAGAACTGTCTTAGCGAAAGGCTTCTTGAGGGGACAGCTGCAACTCTGTGAGATGGTTTCACAGAACACAAAGAAGTTTCTCAGAAAGCTTCTTTCCCTTTGTTATCGGAGGATATTTCCTTTGGCCCTATAGTCTTCAAAGGGATCCGAAATATCTTTTCTCAGATTCCACAGAAATGAGGCTAGCAAAGAGATCCACGAAATACAGATGTAACTCTGTGAGATGAATTAACAGAACACTAAGCAGTTTCTCAGAAAGCTTCTTTCCAGATTTCATCTGAGGATATTTCCTTTTTCACCTTAGCCCTCTATGGGCTTCCAAATATCACTTTGCCAATACCACAAGAACTGTCTTAGCGAAAGGCTTCTTGAGGGGAAAGCTGTAACTCTGTGAGATGATTTCACAGAACACAACGAAGTTTCTCAGAAAGCTTCCTTGTCTTTGTTATCGGAGGATATTTCCTTTGGCCCTATAGTCTTCAAAGGGATCCGAAATATCTGTTCTCAGATTCCACAGAAATAAGGCTAGCAAAGAGATCCACGAAATACAGATGTAACTCTGTGAGATGAATTAACAGAACACTATGCACTTTCTCAGAAAGCTTCTTTCCAGATTTCATCTGAGGATATTTCCTTTTTCACCTTAGCCCTCTATGGGCTTCCAAATATCACTTTGCCAATTCCACAAGAACTGTCTTAGCGAAAGGCTTCTTGAGGGGAAAGCTGTAACTCTGTGAGATCATTTCACAGAACACAAAGAAGTTTCTCAGAAAGCTTCTTTCTCTTTGTTATCGGAGGATATTTCCTTTGGCCCTATAGTCTTCATAGGGATCCGAAATATCTTTTCTCAGATTCCACAGAAATAAGGCTAGCACAGAGATCCACGAAATACAGATGTAACTCTGTGAGATGAATTAACAGAACACTAAGCAGTTTCTCAGAAAGCTTCTTTCCAGATTTCATCTGAGGATATTTCCTTTTTCACCATAGCCCTCTATGGGCTTCCAAATATCACTTTGCCAATTCCACAAGAACTGTCTTAGAAAAAGACTCCTTGAGGGGAAAGCTGTAACTCTGTGAGATGATTTCACAGAACACAAAGAAGTTTCTCAGAAAGCTTCTTTGTCTTTGTTATCGGAGGATATTTCCTTTGGTCCTAAAGTCTTCCAAAGGATCCGAAATATCTGTTCTCAGATTCAGCAGAAACAAAGCTAGCAAAGAGATCCACGAAATACAGATGTAACTCTGTGAGATGAATTAACAGAACACTAAGCAGTTTCTCAGAAAGCTTCTTTCCAGATTTCATCTGAGGATATTTCCTTTTTCACCATAGCCCTCTATGGGTTTCCAAATATCACTTTGCCAAGTCCACAAGAACTGTCTTAGCGAAAGGCTTCTTGAGGGGAAAGCTGCAACTCTGTGAGATGATTTCACAGAACACAAAGAAGTTTCTCAGAAAGCGTCTTTCTCTTTGTTATCGGAGGATATTTCCTTTGGCCCTATAGTCTTCAAAGGGATCTGAAATATCTGTTCTCAGATTGCACAGAAATAAGGCTAGCAAAGAGATCCATGAAATACAGATGTAACACTGTGAGATGAATTAACAGAACACTAAGCAGTTTCTCAGAAAGCTTCTTTCCAGATTTCCTCTGAGGATATTTCCTTTTTCACCATAGCCCTCTATGGGCTTCCAAATATCAGTTTGCCAATTTCAAAAGAACTGTCTTAGCGAAAGGCTCCATTAGGCGAAAGCTCTAACTCTGTGAGATGATTTCACAGAACACAACGAAGTTTCTCAGAAAGCTTCCTTGTCTTTGTTATCGGAGGATATTTCCTTTGACCCTATAGTCTTCAAAGGGATCCGAAATATCTTTGTTCAGATTCCACAGAAATAAGGGTAGCAAAGAGATCCACGAAATACAGATGTAACTCTGTGAGATGAATTAACAGAACACTAAGCAGTTTCTCAGAAAGCTTCTTTCCAGATTTCATCTGAGGATATTTCCTTTTTCACCATAGCCCTCTATGGGCTTCCAAATATCACTTTGCCAATTCCACAAGAACTGTCTTAGCGAAAGGCTTCTTGAGGGGAAAGCTGTAACTCTGTGAGATGATTTCACAGAACACAACGAAGTTTCTCAGAAAGCTTCCTTGTCTTTGTTATCGGAGGATATTTCCTTTGGCCCTATAGTCTTCAAAGGGATCCGAAATATCTGTTCTCAGATTCCACAGAAATAAGGCTAGCAAAGAGATCCACGAAATACAGATGAAACTGTGTGAGATGAATTAACAGAACACTAAGCAGTTTCTCAGAAAGCTTCTTTCCAGATTTCATCTGAGGATATTTCCTTTTTCACCATTGCCCTCTATGGGCTTCCAAATATCACTTTGCCAATTCCACAAGAACTCTCTTAGCGAAAGGCTCCTTGAGGGGAAAGCTGTAACTCTGTGAGATGATTTCACAGAACACAAAGAAGTTTCTCAGAAAGCTTCTTTCTCTTTGTTATCGGAGGATATTTCCTTTGGCCCTATAGTCTTCATAGGGATCCGAAATATCTGTTCTCAGATTCCACAGAAATAAGGCTAGCAAAGAGATCCACGAAATACAGATGTAACTCCCTGAGATGAATTAACAGAACACTAAGCAGTTTCTCAGAAAGCTTCTTTCCAGATTTCATCTGAGGATATTTCCTTTTTCACCATAGCCCTCTATGGGCTTCCAAATATCACTTTGCCAATTCCACAAGAACTGTCTTAGAGAAAGACTCCTTGAGGGGAAAGCTGTAACTCTGTGAGATGATTTCAGAGAACACAAAGAAGTTTCTCAGAAAGCTTCTTTGTCTTTGTTATCGGAGGATATTTCCTTTGGCCCTATACTCTTCAAAAGGATCCGAAATATCTGTTCTCAGATTCAACAGAAATAAGGCTAGCAAAGAGATCCATGAAATACAGATGTAACTCTGTGAGATGAATTAACAGAACACTAAGCAGTTTCTCAGAAAGCTTCTTTCCAGATTTCATCTGAGGATATTTCCTTTTTCACGTTAGCCCTCTATGGGCTTCCAAATATCACTTTGCCAATTCCACAAGAACTGTCTTAGCGAAAGGCTTCTTGAGGGGAATGCTGCAACTCTGTGAGATGATTTCACAGCACACAAAGAAGTTTCTCAGAAAGCTTCTTTCCCTTTTTTATCGGAGGATATTTCCTTTGGCCCTGTAGTCTTCAAAGGGATCCGAAATATCTGTTCTCAGATTCCACAGAAATAAGGCTAGCAAAGAGATCCACGAAATACAGATGTAACTCTGTGAGATGAATTAACAGAACACTAAGCAGTTTCTCAGAAAGCTTCTTTCCAGATTTCATCTGAGGATATTTCCTTTTTCACCATAGCCCTCTATGGGTTTCCAAATATCACTTTGCCAAGTCCACAAGAACTGTCTTAGCGAAAGGCTTCTTGAGGGGAAAGCTGCAACTCTGTGAGATGATTTCACAGAACACAAAGAAGTTTCTCAGAAAGCTTCTTTCTCTTTGTTATCGGAGGATATTTCCTTTGGCCCTATAGACTTCAAAGGGATCCGAAATATCTTTTCTCAGATTCCACAGAAATAAGGCTAGCAAAGAGATCCACGAAATACAGATGTAACTCTGTGAGATGAATTAACAGAACACTAAGCAGTTTCTCAGAAAGCTTCTTTCCAGATTTCCTCTGAGGATATTTCCTTTTTCACCATAGCCCTCTATGGGCTTCCAAATATCACTTTGCCAATTTCAAAAGAACTGTCTTAGCGAAAGGCTCCGTGAGGCGAAAGCTGTAACTCTGTGAGATGATTTCACAGAACACAACGAAGTTTCTCAGAAAGCTTCCTTGTCTTTGTTATCGGAGGATATTTCCTTTGGCCCTATAGTCTTCAAAGGGATCCGAAATATCTTTTCTCAGATTCCACAGAAATAAGGCTAGCAAAGAGATCCACGAAATACAGATGTAACTCTGTGAGATGAATTAACAGAACACTAAGCAGTTTCTAAGAAAGCTTCTTTCCAGATTTCATCTGAGGATATTTCCTTTTTCACCATAGCCCTCTATGGGTTTCCAAATATCACTTTGCCAAGTCCACAAGAACTGTCTTAGCGAAAGGCTTCTTGAGGGGAAAGCTGCAACTCTGTGAGATGATTTCACAGAACACAACGATGTTTCTCAGAAAGCTTCCTTGTCTTTGTTATCGGAGGATATTTCCGTTGGCCCTATAGTCTTCAAAGGGATCCGAAATATCTTTTCTCAGATTCCACAGAAATAAGGCTAGCAAAGAGATCCACGAAATACAGATGTAACTCTGTGAGATGAATTAACAGAACACTAAGCAGTTTCTCAGAAAGCTTCTTTCCAGATTTCATCTGAGGATATTTCCTTTCTCACCTTAGCCCTCTATGGGCTTCCAAATATCACTTTGCCAATTCCACAAGAACTGTCCTAGCGAAAGGCTTCTTGAGGGGAAAGCTGCAACTCTGTGAGATGATTTCACAGAACACAAAGAAGTTTCTCAGAAAGCTTCTTTCCCTTTGTTATCGGAGGATATTTCCTTTGGCCCTATAGTCTTCAAAGGGATCCGAAATATCTGTTCTCAGATTCCACAGAAATAAGGCTAGCAAAGAGATCCACGAAATACAGATGTAAGTCTGTGAGATGAATTAACAGAACACTAAGCAGTTTCTCAGAAAGCTTCTTTCCAGATTTCATCTGAGGATATTTCCTTTTTCACCATAGCCCTCTATGGGTTTCCAAATATCACTTTGCCAAGTCCACAAGAACTGTCTTAGCGAAAGGCTTCTTGAGGGGAAAGCTGCAACTCTGTGAGATGATTTCACAGAACACGAAGAAGTTTCTCAGAAAGCTTCTTTCTCTTTGTTATCGGAGGATATTTCCTTTGGCCCTATAGTCTTCAAAGGGATTCGAAATATCTGTTCTCAGATTCCACAGAAATAAGGCTAGCAAAGAGATCCATGAAATACAGATGTAACACTGTGAGATGAATTAACAGAACACTAACCAGTTTCTCAAAAGCTTCTTTCCAGATTTCCTCTGAGGATATTTCCTTTTTCACCATAGCCCTCTATGGGCTTCCAAATATCACTTTGCCAATTTCAAAAGAACTGTCTTAGCGAAAGGCTCCGTGAGGCGAAAGCTGTAACTCTGTGAGATGATTTCACAGAACACAACGAAGTTTCTCAGAAAGCTTCCTTGTCTTTGTTATCGGAGGATATTTCCTTTGGCCCTATAGTCTTCAAAGGGATCCGAAATATCTTTTCTCAGATTCCACAGAAATAAGGCTAGCAAAGAGATCCACGAAATACAGATGTAACTCTGTGAGATGAATTAACAGAACACTAAGCAGTTTCTCAGAAAGCTTCTTTCCAGATTTCATCTGAGGATATTTCCTTTTTCACCATAGCCCTCTATGGGCTTCCAAATATCACTTTGCCAATTCCACAAGAACTGTCTTAGCGAAAGGCTTCTTGAGGGGAAAGCTGTAACTCTGTGAGATGATTTCACAGAACACAACGAAGTTTCTCAGAAAGCTTCCTTGTC
This sequence comes from Macaca nemestrina, assembly GCF_043159975.1. NCBI lineage: Eukaryota > Metazoa > Chordata > Mammalia > Primates > Cercopithecidae > Macaca > Macaca nemestrina. The sequence goes on along the minus strand of NC_092136.1, from coordinate 64,174,954 downwards.
TTTGTTATCGGAGGATATTTCCTTTGGCCCTATAGTCTTCAAAGGGATCCGAAATATCTGTTCTCAGATTCCACAGAAATAAGGCTAGCAAAGAGATCCACGAAATACAGATGTAACTCTGTGAGATGAATTAACAGAACACTAAGCAGTTTCTCAGAAAGCTTCTTTCCAGATTTCATCTGAGGATATTTCCTTTTTCACCATAGCCCTCTATGGGCTTCCAAATATCACTTTGCCAATTCCACAAGAACTTTCTTAGCGAAAGGCTTCTTGAGGGGAAAGCTGTAACTCTGTGAGATCCTTTCACAGAACACAAAGAAGTTTCTCAGAAAGCTTCTTTCTCTTTGTTATCGGAGGATATTTCCTTTGGCCCTATAGTCTTCATAGGGATCCGAAATATCTTTTCTCAGATTCCACAGAAATAAGGCTAGCAAAGAGATCCACGAAATACAGATGTAACTCTGTGAGATGAATTAACAGAACACTAAGCAGTTTCTCAGAAAGCTTTTTTCCAGATTTCATCTGAGGATATTTCCTTTTTCACCATAGCCCTCTATGGGCTTCCAAATATCACTTTGCCAATTTCAAAAGAACTGTCTTAGCGAAAGGCTCCGTGAGGCGAAAGCTGTAACTCTGTGAGATGATTTCACAGAACACAACGAAGTTTCTCAGAAAGCTTCCTTGTCTTTGTTATCGGAGGATATTTCCTTTGGCCCAATAGTCTTCAAAGGGATCCGAAATATCTTTTCTCAGATTCCACAGAAATAAGGCTAGCAAAGAGATCCACGAAATACAGATGTAACACTGTGAGATGAATTAACAGAACACTAAGCAGTTTCTCAGAAAGCTTCTTTCCAGATTTCATCTGAGGATATTTCCTTTTTCACCGTAGCCCTCTAAGGGCTTCCAAATATCACTCTGCCAATTCCACAAGAACTGTCTTAGCGAAAGGCTTCTTGAGAGGAAAGCTGTAACTCTGTGAGATGATTTCACAGAACACAAAGAAGTTTCTCAGAAAGCTTCTTTCTCTTTGTTTTCAGAGGATATTTCCTTTGGCCCTATAGTCTTCAAAAGGATCCGAAATATCTGTTCTCAGATTCAACAGAAATAAGGCTAGCAAAGAGATCCAGGAAATACAGATGTAACTCTGTGAGATGAATTAACAGAACACTAAGCAGTTTCTCAGAAAGCTTCTTTCCAGATTTCATCTGAGGATATTTCCTTTTTCACCATAGCCCTCTATGGGCTTCCAAATATAACTTTGCCAATTCCAAAAGAACTGTCTTAGCGAAAGGCTCCGTGAGGGGAAAGCTGTAACTCTGTGAGATGATTTCACAGAACACAACGAAGTTTCTCCGAAAGCTTCTTTCTCTTTGTTATCGGAGGATATTTCCTTTGGCCCTATAGTCTTCAAAGGGATCCGAAATATCTGTTCTCAGATTCCACAGAAATAAGGCTAGCAAAGAGATCCACGAAATACAGATGTATCTCTCTGAGATGAATTAACAGAACAGTAAGCAGTTTCTCAGAAAGCTTCTTTCCAGATTTCATCTGAGGATATTTCCTTTTTCACCATAGCCCTCTATGGGCTTCCAAATATCACTTTGCCAATTCCACAAGAATTGTCTTAGCGAAAGGCTTCTTGAGGGGAAAGCTGTAACTCTGTGAGATGATTTCACAGAACACAAAGAAGTTTCTCAGAAAGCTTCTTTCTCTTTGTTATCGGAGGATATTTCCTTTGGCCCTATAGTCTTCATAGGGATCCGAAATATCTGTTCTCAGATACAGCAGAAATAAAGCTAGCAAAGAGATCCACGAAATACAGATGTAACTCTGTGAGATGAATTAACAGAACACTAAGCAGTTTCTCAGAAAGCTTCTTTCCAGATTTCATCTGAGGATATTTCCTTTTTCACCATAGCCCTCTATGGGCTTCCAAATATCACTTTGCCAATTCCACAAGAACTGTCTTAGCGAAAGGCTTCTTGAGGGGAAAGCTGTAACTCTGTGAGATGATTTCACAGAACACAACGAAGTTTCTCAGAAAGCTTCCTTGTCTTTGTTATCGGAGGATATTTCCTTTGGCCCTATAGTCTTCAAAGGGATCCGAAATATCTGTTCTCAGATTCCACAGAAATAAGGCTAGCAAAGAGATCCACGAAATACAGATGTAACTCTGTGAGATGAATTAACAGAACACTAAGCAGTTTCTCAGAAAGCTTCTTTCCAGATTTCATCTGAGGATATTTCCTTTTTCACCATAGCCCTCTATGGGCTTCCAAATATCACTTTGCCAATTCCACAAGAACTTTCTTAGCGAAAGGCTTCTTGAGGGGAAAGCTGTAACTCTGTGAGATCCTTTCACAGAACACAAAGAAGTTTCTCAGAAAGCTTCTTTCTCTTTGTTATCGGAGGATATTTCCTTTGGCCCTATAGTCTTCATAGGGATCCGAAATATCTTTTCTCAGATTCCACAGAAATAAGGCTAGCAAAGAGATCCACGAAATACAGATGTAACTCTGTGAGATGAATTAACAGAACACTAAGCAGTTTCTCAGAAAGCTTTTTTCCAGATTTCATCTGAGGATATTTCCTTTTTCACCATAGCCCTCTATGGGCTTCCAAATATCACTTTGCCAATTTCAAAAGAACTGTCTTAGCGAAAGGTTCCGTGAGGCGAAAGCTGTAACTCTGTGAGATGATTTCACAGAACACAACGAAGTTTCTCAGAAAGCTTCCTTGTCTTTGTTATCGGAGGATATTTCCTTTGGCCCAATAGTCTTCAAAGGGATCCGAAATATCTTTTCTCAGATTCCACAGAAATAAGGCTAGCAAAGAGATCCACGAAATACAGATGTAACACTGTGAGATGAATTAACAGAACACTAAGCAGTTTCTCAGAAAGCTTCTTTCCAGATTTCATCTGAGGATATTTCCTTTTTCACCGTAGCCCTCTAAGGGCTTCCAAATATCACTCTGCCAATTCCACAAGAACTGTCTTAGCGAAAGGCTTCTTGAGAGGAAAGCTGTAACTCTGTGAGATGATTTCACAGAACACAAAGAAGTTTCTCAGAAAGCTTCTTTCTCTTTGTTTTCAGAGGATATTTCCTTTGGCCCTATAGTCTTCAAAAGGATCCGAAATATCTGTTCTCAGATTCAACAGAAATAAGGCTAGCAAAGAGATCCAGGAAATACAGATGTAACTCTGTGAGATGAATTAACAGAACACTAAGCAGTTTCTCAGAAAGCTTCTTTCCAGATTTCATCTGAGGATATTTCCTTTTTCACCATAGCCCTCTATGGGCTTCCAAATATAACTTTGCCAATTCCAAAAGAACTGTCTTAGCGAAAGGCTCCGTGAGGGGAAAGCTGTAACTCTGTGAGATGATTTCACAGAACACAACGAAGTTTCTCCGAAAGCTTCTTTCTCTTTGTTATCGGAGGATATTTCCTTTGGCCCTATAGTCTTCAAAGGGATCCGAAATATCTGTTCTCAGATTCCACAGAAATAACGCTAGCAAAGAGATCCACGAAATACAGATGTATCTCTCTGAGATGAATTAACAGAACAGTAAGCAGTTTCTCAGAAAGCTTCTTTCCAGATTTCATCTGAGGATATTTCCTTTTTCACCATAGCCCTCTATGGGCTTCCAAATATCACTTTGCCAATTCCACAAGAATTGTCTTAGCGAAAGGCTTCTTGAGGGGAAAGCTGTAACTCTGTGAGATGATTTCACAGAACACAAAGAAGTTTCTCAGAAAGCTTCTTTCTCTTTGTTATCGGAGGATATTTCCTTTGGCCCTATAGTCTTCATAGGGATCCGAAATATCTGTTCTCAGATTCAGCAGAAATAAAGCTAGCAAAGAGATCCACGAAATACAGATGTAACTCTGTGAGATGAATTAACAGAACACTAAGAAGTTTCTCAGAAAGCTTCTTTCCAGATTTCATCTGAGGATATTTCCTTTTTCATCTAAGCCCTCTATGGGCTTCCAAATATCACATTGCCAATTTCACAACAACTGTCTTAGCGAAAGGCTTCTTGAGGGGAAAGCTGCAACTCTGTGAGATGATTTCACAGAACACAAAGAAGTTTCTCAGAAAGCATCTTTCCCTTTGTTATCGGAGGATATTTCCTTTGGCCCTATAGTCTTCAAAGGGATCCGAAATATCTGTTCTCAGATTCCACAGAAATAAGGCTAGCAAAGAGATCCACGAAATACAGATGTAACTCTGTGAGATGAATTAACAGAACACTAAGCAGTTTCTCAGAAAGCTTCTTTCCAGATTTCATCTGAGGATATTTCCTTTTTCACCATAGCCCTCTATGGGCTTCCAAATATCACTTTGCCAATTTCAAAAGAACTGTCTTAGCGAAAGGCTCCGTGAGGCGAAAGCTGTAACTCTGTGAGATGATTTCACAGAACACAACGAAGTTTCTCAGAAAGCTTCCTTGTCTTTGTTATCGGAGGATATTTCCTTTGGCCCTATAGTCTTCAAAGGGATCCGAAATATCTGTTCTCAGATTCCACAGAAATAAGGCTAGCAAAGAGATCCACGAAATACAGATGTAACTATGTGAGATGAATTAACAGAACACTAAGCAGTTTCTCAGAAAGCTTCTTTCCAGATTTCATCTGAGGATATTTCCTTTTTCACCATAGCCCTCTATGGGCTTCCAAATATCACTTTGCCAATTCCACAAGAACTGTCTTAGCGAAAGGCTTCTTGAGGGGAAAGCTGTAACTCTGTGAGATGATTTCACAGAACACAACGAAGTTTCTCAGAAAGCTTCCTTGTCTTTGTTATCGGAGGATATTTCCTTTGGCCCTATAGTCTTCAAAGGGATCCGAAATATCTGTTCTCAGATTCCACAGAAATAATGCTAGCAAAGAGATCCACGAAATACAGATGTAACTCTGTGAGATGAATTAACAGAACACTAAGCAGTTTCTCAGAAAGCTTCTTTCCAGATTTCATCTGAGGATATTTCCTTTTTCACCATAGCCCTCTATGGGCTTCCAAATATCACTTTGCCAATTCCACAAGAACTGTCTTAGCGAAAGGCTTCTTGAGGGGAAAGCTGTAACTCTGTGAGATCGTTTCACAGAACACAAAGAAGTTTCTCAGAAAGCTTCTTTCTCTCTGTTATCGGAGGATATTTCCTTTGGCCCTATAGTCTTCATAGGGATCCGAAATATCTGTTCTCAGATTCCACAGAAATAAGGCTAGCAAAGAGATCCACGAAATACAGATGTAACTCTGTGAGATGAATTAACAGAACACTAAGCAGTTTCTCAGAAAGCTTCTTTCCAGATTTCATCTGAGGATATTTCCTTTTTCACCTTAGCCCTCTATGGGCTTCCAAATATCACTTTGCCAATTCCACAAGAACTGTCTTAGCGAAAGGCTTCTTGAGGGGACAGCTGCAACTCTGTGAGATGGTTTCACAGAACACAAAGAAGTTTCTCAGAAAGCTTCTTTCCCTTTGTTATCGGAGGATATTTCCTTTGGCCCTATAGTCTTCAAAGGGATCCGAAATATCTTTTCTCAGATTCCACAGAAATGAGGCTAGCAAAGAGATCCACGAAATACAGATGTAACTCTGTGAGATGAATTAACAGAACACTAAGCAGTTTCTCAGAAAGCTTCTTTCCAGATTTCATCTGAGGATATTTCCTTTTTCACCTTAGCCCTCTATGGGCTTCCAAATATCACTTTGCCAATACCACAAGAACTGTCTTAGCGAAAGGCTTCTTGAGGGGAAAGCTGTAACTCTGTGAGATGATTTCACAGAACACAACGAAGTTTCTCAGAAAGCTTCCTTGTCTTTGTTATCGGAGGATATTTCCTTTGGCCCTATAGTCTTCAAAGGGATCCGAAATATCTGTTCTCAGATTCCACAGAAATAAGGCTAGCAAAGAGATCCACGAAATACAGATGTAACTCTGTGAGATGAATTAACAGAACACTATGCACTTTCTCAGAAAGCTTCTTTCCAGATTTCATCTGAGGATATTTCCTTTTTCACCTTAGCCCTCTATGGGCTTCCAAATATCACTTTGCCAATTCCACAAGAACTGTCTTAGCGAAAGGCTTCTTGAGGGGAAAGCTGTAACTCTGTGAGATCATTTCACAGAACACAAAGAAGTTTCTCAGAAAGCTTCTTTCTCTTTGTTATCGGAGGATATTTCCTTTGGCCCTATAGTCTTCATAGGGATCCGAAATATCTTTTCTCAGATTCCACAGAAATAAGGCTAGCACAGAGATCCACGAAATACAGATGTAACTCTGTGAGATGAATTAACAGAACACTAAGCAGTTTCTCAGAAAGCTTCTTTCCAGATTTCATCTGAGGATATTTCCTTTTTCACCATAGCCCTCTATGGGCTTCCAAATATCACTTTGCCAATTCCACAAGAACTGTCTTAGAAAAAGACTCCTTGAGGGGAAAGCTGTAACTCAGAGAGATGATTTCACAGAACACAAAGAAGTTTCTCAGAAAGCTTCTTTGTCTTTGTTATCGGAGGATATTTCCTTTGGTCCTAAAGTCTTCCAAAGGATCCGAAATATCTGTTCTCAGATTCAGCAGAAACAAAGCTAGCAAAGAGATCCACGAAATACAGATGTAACTCTGTGAGATGAATTAACAGAACACTAAGCAGTTTCTCAGAAAGCTTCTTTCCAGATTTCATCTGAGGATATTTCCTTTTTCACCTTAGCCCTCTATGGGCTTCCAAATATCACATTGCCAATTCCACAAGAACTGTCTTAGCGAAAGGCTTCTTGAGGGGAAAGCTGCAACTCTGTGAGATGATTTCACAGAACACAAAGAAGTTTCTCAGAAAGCTTCTTTCCCTTTGTTATCGGAGGATATTTCCTTTGGCCCTATAGTCTTCAAAGGGATCCGAAATATCTGTTCTCAGATTCCACAGAAATAAGGCTAGCAAAGAGATCCACGAAATACAGATGTAAGTCTGTGAGATGAATTAACAGAACACTAAGCAGTTTCTCAGAAAGCTTCTTTCCAGATTTCATCTGAGGATATTTCCTTTTTCACCATAGCCCTCTATGGGTTTCCAAATATCACTTTGCCAAGTCCACAAGAACTGTCTTAGCGAAAGGCTTCTTGAGGGGAAAGCTGCAACTCTGTGAGATGATTTCACAGAACACGAAGAAGTTTCTCAGAAAGCTTCTTTCTCTTTGTTATCGGAGGATATTTCCTTTGGCCCTATAGTCTTCAAAGGGATCCGAAATATCTGTTCTCAGATCCAACAGAAATAAGGCTAGCAAAGAGATCCATGAAATACAGATGTAACACTGTGAGATGAATTAACAGAACACTAAGCAGTTTCTCAGAAAGCTTCTTTCCAGATTTCCTCTGAGGATACTTCCTTTTTCACCATAGCCCTCTATGGGCTTCCAAATATCACTTTGCCAATTTCAAAAGAACTGTCTTAGCGAAAGGCTCCGTGAGGCGAAAGCTGTAACTCTGTGAGATGATTTCACAGAACACAACGAAGTTTCTCAGAAAGCTTCCTTGTCTTTGTTATCGGAGGATATTTCCTTTGGCCCTATAGTCTTCAAAGGGATCCGAAATATCTTTTCTCAGATTCCACAGAAATAAGGCTAGCAAAGAGATCCACGAAATACAGATGTAACTCTGTGAGATGAATTAACAGAACACTAAGCAGTTTCTCAGAAAGCTTCTTTCCAGATTTCATCTGAGGATATTTCCTTTTTCACCATAGCCCTCTATGGGCTTCCAAATATCACTTTGCCAATTCCACAAGAACTGTCTTAGCGAAAGGCTTCTTGAGGGGAAAGCTGTAACTGTGAGATGATTTCACAGAACACAACGAAGTTTCTCAGAAAGCTTCCTTGTCTTTGTTATCGGAGGATATTTCCTTTGGCCCTGTAGTCTTCAAAGGGATCCGAAATATCTGTTCTCAGATTCCACAGAAATAAGGCTAGCAAAGAGATCCACGAAATACAGATGTAACTCTGTGAGATGAATTAACAGAACACTAAGCAGTTTCTCAGAAAGCTTCTTTCCAGATTTCTTCTGAGGATATTTCCTTTTTCACCATAGCCCTCTATGGGCTTCCAAATATCACTTTGCCAATTCCACAAGAACTTTCTTAGCGAAAGGCTTCTTGAGGGGAAAGCTGTAACTCTGTGAGATCATTTCACAGAACACAAAGAAGTTTCTCAGAAAGCTTCTTTCTCTTTGTTATCGGAGGATATTTCCTTTGGCCCTATAGTCTTCATAGGGATCCGAAATATCTTTTCTCAGATTCCACAGAAATAAGGCTAGCAAAGAGATCCACGAAATACAGATGTAACTCTGTGAGATGAATTAACAGAACACTAAGCAGTTTCTCAGAAAGCTTCTTTCCAGATTTCATCTGAGGATATTTCCTTTTTCACCATAGCCCTCTATGGGCTTCCAAATATCACTTTGCCAATTCCACAAGAATTATCTTAGCGAAAGGCTTCTTGAGGGGAAAGCTGTAACTCTGTGAGATGATTTCACAGAACACAAAGAAGTTTCTCAGAAAGCTTCTTTCTCTTTGTTATCGGAGGATATTTCCTTTGGCCCTATAGTCTTCATAGGGATCCGAAATATCTGTTCTCAGATTCAGCAGAAATAAAGCTAGCAAAGAGATCCACGAAATACAGATGTAACTCTGTGAGATGAATTAACAGAACACTAAGAAGTTTCTCAGAAAGCTTCTTTCCAGATTTCATCTGAGGATATTTCCTTTTTCACCATAGCCCTCTATGGGCTTCCAAATATAACTTTGCCAATTCCACAAGAACTGTCTTAGCGAAAGGCTTCTTGTGGGGAAAGCTGCAACTCTGTGAGATGATTTCACAGAACACAAAGAAGTTTCTCAGAAAGCTTCTTTCTCTTTGTTATCGGAGGATATTTCCTTTGGCCCTATAGTCTTCAAAGGGATCTGAAATATCTGTTCTCAGATACCACAGAAATAATGCTAGCAAAGAGATCCATGAAATACAGATGTAACACTGTGAGATGAATTAACAGAACACTAAGCAGTTCCTCAGAAAGATTCTTTCCAGATTTCCTCTGAGGATATTTCCTTTTTCACCATAGCCCTCTATGGGCTTCCAAATATCACTTTGCCAATTTCAAAAGAACTGTCTTAGCGAAAGGCTCCGTGAGGCGAAAGCTGTAACTCTGTGAGATGATTTCACAGAACACAACGAAGTTTCTCAGAAAGCTTCTTTGTCTTTGTTATCGGAGGATATTTCCTTTGGCCCTATAGTCTTCAAAGGGATCCGAAATATCTTTTCTCAGATTCCACAGAAATAAGGCTAACAAAGAGATCCACAAAATACAGATGTAACTCTGTGAGATGAATTAACAGAACACTAAGCAGTTTCTCAGAAAGCTTCTTTCCAGATTTCATCTGAGGATATTTCCTTTTTCACCATAGCCCTCTATGGGCTTCCAAATATCACTTTGCCAATTCCACAAGAACTGTCTTAGCGAAAGGCTTCTTGAGGGGAAAGCTGTAACTCTGTGAGATGATTTCACAGAACAGAAAGAAGTTTCTCAGAAAGCTTCTTTCTCTTTGTTATCGGAGGATATTTCCTTTGGCCCTATAGTCTTCATAGGGATCCGAAATATCTGTTCTCAGATTCCACAGAAATAAGGCTAGCAAAGAGATCCACGAAATACAGATATAACTCTGTGAGATGAATTAACAGAACACTAAGCAGTTTCTCAGAAAGCTTCTTTCCAGATTTCATCTGAGGATATTTCCTTTTTCACCATAGCCCTCTATGGGCTTCCAGATATCACTTTGCCAATTCCAAAAGAACTGTCTTAGCGAAAGACTCCGTGAGGGGAAAGCTGTAACTCTGTGAGATGATTTCACAGAACACAAAGAAGTTTCTCAGAAAGCTTCTTTCTCTTTGTTTTCAGAGGATATTTCCTTTGGCCCTATAGTCTTCAAAAGGATCCGAAATATCTGTTCTCAGATTCAGCAGAAATAAAGCTAGCAAAGAGATCCACGAAATACAGATGTAACTCTGTGAGATGAATTAACAGAACACTAAGCAGTTTCTCAGAAAGCTTCTTTCCAGATTTCATCTGAGGATATTTCCTTTTTCACCATAGCCCTCTATGGGTTTCCAAATATCACTTTGTCAAGTCCACAAGAACTGTCTTAGCGAAAGGCTTCTTGAGGGGAAAGCTGCAACTCTGTGAGATGATTTCACAGAACACAAAGAAGTTTCTCAGAAAGCTTCTTTCTCTTTGTTATCGGAGGATATTTCCTTTGGCCCTATAGTCTTCAAAGGGATCTGAAATATCTGTTCTCAGATTCCACAGAAATAAGGCTAGCAAAGAGATCCATGAAATACAGATGTAACACTGTGAGATGAATTAACAGAACACTAAGCAGTTTCTCAGAAAGCTTCTTTCCAGATTTCCTCTGAGGATATTTCCTTTTTCACCATAGCCCTCTATGGGCTTCCAAATATCAGTTTGCCAATTTCAAAAGAACTGTCTTAGCGAAAGGCTCCATCAGGCGAAAGCTGTAACTCTGTGAGATGATTTCACAGAACACAACGAAGTTTCTCAGAAAGCTTCCTTGTCTTTGTTATCGGAGGATATTTCCTTTGGCCCTATAGTCTTCAAAGGGATCCGAAATATCTTTGTTCAGATTCCACAGAAATAAGGGTAGCAAAGAGATCCACGAAATACAGATGTAACTCTGTGAGATGAATTAACAGAACACTAAGCAGTTTCTCAGAAAGCTTCTTTCCAGATTTCATCTGAGGATATTTCCTTTTTCACCATAGCCCTCTATGGGCTTCCAAATATCACTTTGCCAATTCCACAAGAACTGTCTTAGCGAAAGGCTTCTTGAGGGGAAAGCTGTAACTCTGTGAGATGATTTCACAGAACACAACGAAGTTTCTCAGAAAGCTTCCTTGTCTTTGTTATCGGAGGATATTTCCTTTGGCCCTATAGTCTTCAAAGGGATCCGAAATATCTGTTCTCAGATTCCACAGAAATAAGGCTAGCAAAGAGATCCACGAAATACAGATGAAACTGTGTGAGATGAATTAACAGAACACTAAGCAGTTTCTCAGAAAGCTTCTTTCCAGATTTCATCTGAGGATATTTCCTTTTTCACCATAGCCCTCTATGGGCTTCCAAATATCACTTTGCCAATTCCACAAGAACTGTCTTAGCGAAAGGCTCCTTGAGGGGAAAGCTGTAACTCTGTGAGATGATTTCACAGAACACAAAGAAGTTTCTCAGAAAGCTTCTTTCTCTTTGTTATCGGAGGATATTTCCTTTGGCCCTATAGTCTTCATAGGGATCCGAAATATCTGTTCTCAGATTCCACAGAAATAAGGCTAGCAAAGAGATCCACGAAATACAGATGTAACTCCCTGAGATGAATTAACAGAACACTAAGCAGTTTCTCAGAAAGCTTCTTTCCAGATTTCATCTGAGGATATTTCCTTTTTCACCATAGCCCTCTATGGGCTTCCAAATATCACTTTGCCAATTCCACAAGAACTGTCTTAGAGAAAGACTCCTTGAGGGGAAAGCTGTAACTCTGTGAGATGATTTCAGAGAACACAAAGAAGTTTCTCAGAAAGCTTCTTTGTCTTTGTTATCGGAGGATATTTCCTTTGGCCCTATACTCTTCAAAAGGATCCGAAATATCTGTTCTCAGATTCAACAGAAATAAGGCTAGCAAAGAGATCCATGAAATACAGATGTAACTCTGTGAGATGAATTAACAGAACACTAAGCAGTTTCTCAGAAAGCTTCTTTCCAGATTTCAACTGAGGATATTTCCTTTTTCACGTTAGCCCTCTATGGGCTTCCAAATATCACTTTGCCAATTCCACAAGAACTGTCTTAGCGAAAGGCTTCTTGAGGGGAATGCTGCAACTCTGTGAGATGATTTCACAGAACACAAAGAAGTTTCTCAGAAAGCTTCTTTCCCTTTTTTATCGGAGGATATTTCCTTTGGCCCTGTAGTCTTCAAAGGGATCCGAAATATCTGTTCTCAGATTCCACAGAAATAAGGCTAGCAAAGAGATCCACGAAATACAGATGTAACTCTGTGAGATGAATTAACAGAACACTAAGCAGTTTCTCAGAAAGCTTCTTTCCAGATTTCATCTGAGGATATTTCCTTTTTCACCATAGCCCTCTATGGGTTTCCAAATATCACTTTGCCAAGTCCACAAGAACTGTCTTAGCGAAAGGCTTCTTGAGGGGAAAGCTGCAACTCTGTGAGATGATTTCACAGAACACAAAGAAGTTTCTCAGAAAGCTTCTTTCTCTTTGTTATCGGAGGATATTTCCTTTGGCCCTATAGACTTCAAAGGGATCCGAAATATCTTTTCTCAGATTCCACAGAAATAAGGCTAGCAAAGAGATCCACGAAATACAGATGAAACTCTGTGAGATGAATTAACAGAACACTAAGCAGTTTCTCAGAAAGCTTCTTTCCAGATTTCCTCTGAGGATATTTCCTTTTTCACCATAGTCCTCTATGGGCTTCCAAATATCACTTTGCCAATTTCAAAAGAACTGTCTTAGCGAAAGGCTCCGTGAGGCGAAAGCTGTAACTCTGTGAGATGATTTCACAGAACACAACGAAGTTTCTCAGAAAGCTTCCTTGTCTTTGTTATCGGAGGATATTTCCTTTGGCCCTATAGTCTTCAAAGGGATCCGAAATATCTTTTCTCAGATTCCACAGAAATAAGGCTAGCAAAGAGATCCACGAAATACAGATGTAACTCTGTGAGATGAATTAACAGAACACTAAGCAGTTTCTCAGAAAGCTTCTTTCCAGATTTCATCTGAGGATATTTCCTTTTTCACCGTAGCCCTCTATGGGCTTCCAAATATCACTTTGCCAATTCCACAAGAACTGTCTTAGCGAAAGGCTTCTTGAGAGGAAAGCTGTAACTCTGTGAGATGATTTCACAGAACACAAAGAAGTTTCTCAGAAAGCTTCTTTCTCTTTGTTATCGGAGGATCTTTCCTTTGTCCCTATAGTCTTCAAAAGGATCCGAAATATCTGTTCTCAGATTCAGCAGAAATAAAGCTAGCAAAGAGATCCACGAAATACAGATGTAACTCTGTGAGATGAATTAACAGAACACTAAGCAGTTTCTCAGAAAGCTTCTTTCCAGATTTCATCTGAGGATATTTCCTTTTTCACCTTAGCCCTCTATGGGCTTCCAAATATCACATTGCCAATTCCACAAGAACTGTCTTAGCGAAAGGCTTCTTGAGGGGAAAGCTGCAACTCTGTGAGATGATTTCACAGAACACAAAGAAGTTTCTCAGAAAGCTTCTTTCCCTTTGTTATCGGAGGATATTTCCTTTGTCCCTATAGTCTTCAAAGGGATCCGAAATATCTGTTCTCAGATTCCACAGAAATAAGGCTAGCAAAGAGATCCACGAAATACAGATGTAAGTCTGTGAGATGAATTAACAGAACACTAAGCAGTTTCTAAGAAAGCTTCTTTCCAGATTTCATCTGAGGATATTTCCTTTTTCACCATAGCCCTCTATGGGTTTCCAAATATCACTTTGCCAAGTCCACAAGAACTGTCTTAGCGAAAGGCTCCGTGCGGGGAAAGCTGTAACTCTGTGAGATGATTTCACAGAACACAACGAAGTTTCTCCGAAAGCTTCTTTCTCTTTGTTATCGGAGGATATTTCCTTTGGCCCTATAGTCTTCAAAGGGATCCGAAATATCTTTTCTCAGATTCCACAGAAATAAGGCTAACAAAGAGATCCACAAAATACAGATGTAACTCTGTGAGATGAATTAACAGAACACTAAGCAGTTTCTCAGAAAGCTTCTTTCCAGATTTCATCTGAGGATATTTCCTTTTTCACCATAGCCCTCTATGGGCTTCCAAATATCACTTTGCCAATTCCACAAGAACTGTCTTAGCGAAAGGCTTCTTGAGGGGAAAGCTGTAACTCTGTGAGATGATTTCACAGAACAGAAAGAAGTTTCTCAGAAAGCTTCTTTCTCTTTGTTATCGGAGGATATTTCCTTTGGCCCTATAGTCTTCATAGGGATCCGAAATATCTGTTCTCAGATTCCACAGAAATAAGGCTAGCAAAGAGATCCACGAAATACAGATATAACTCTGTGAGATGAATTAACAGAACACTAAGCAGTTTCTCAGAAAGCTTCTTTCCAGATTTCATCTGAGGATATTTCCTTTTTCACCATAGCCCTCTATGGGCTTCCAGATATCACTTTGCCAATTCCAAAAGAACTGTCTTAGCGAAAGACTCCGTGAGGGGAAAGCTGTAACTCTGTGAGATGATTTCACAGAACACAAAGAAGTTTCTCAGAAAGCTTCTTTCTCTTTGTTTTCAGAGGATATTTCCTTTGGCCCTATAGTCTTCAAAAGGATCCGAAATATCTGTTCTCAGATTCAGCAGAAATAAAGCTAGCAAAGAGATCCACGAAATACAGATGTAACTCTGTGAGATGAATTAACAGAACACTAAGCAGTTTCTCAGAAAGCTTCTTTCCAGATTTCATCTGAGGATATTTCCTTTTTCACCATAGCCCTCTATGGGTTTCCAAATATCACTTTGCCAAGTCCACAAGAACTGTCTTAGCGAAAGGCTTCTTGAGGGGAAAGCTGCAACTCTGTGAGATGATTTCACAGAACACAAAGAAGTTTCTCAGAAAGCTTCTTTCTCTTTGTTATCGGAGGATATTTCCTTTGGCCCTATAGTCTTCAAAGGGATCTGAAATATCTGTTCTCAGATTCCACAGAAATAAGGCTAGCAAAGAGATCCATGAAATACAGATGTAACACTGTGAGATGAATTAACAGAACACTAAGCAGTTTCTCAGAAAGCTTCTTTCCAGATTTCCTCTGAGGATATTTCCTTTTTCACCATAGCCCTCTATGGGCTTCCAAATATCAGTTTGCCAATTTCAAAAGAACTGTCTTAGCGAAAGGCTCCATTAGGCGAAAGCTGTAACTCTGTGAGATGATTTCACAGAACACAACGAAGTTTCTCAGAAAGCTTCCTTGTCTTTGTTATCGGAGGATATTTCCTTTGACCCTATAGTCTTCAAAGGGATCCGAAATATCTTTGTTCAGATTCCACAGAAATAAGGGTAGCAAAGAGATCCACGAAATACAGATGTAACTCTGTGAGATGAATTAACAGAACACTAAGCAGTTTCTCAGAAAGCTTCTTTCCAGATTTCATCTGAGGATATTTCCTTTTTCACCATAGCCCTCTATGGGCTTCCAAATATCACTTTGCCAATTCCACAAGAACTGTCTTAGCGAAAGGCTTCTTGAGGGGAAAGCTGTAACTCTGTGAGATGATTTCACAGAACACAACGAAGTTTCTCAGAAAGCTTCCTTGTCTTTGTTATCGGAGGATATTTCCTTTGGCCCTATAGTCTTCAAAGGGATCCGAAATATCTGTTCTCAGATTCCACAGAAATAAGGCTAGCAAAGAGATCCACGAAATACAGATGAAACTGTGTGAGATGAATTAACAGAACACTAAGCAGTTTCTCAGAAAGCTTCTTTCCAGATTTCATCTGAGGATATTTCCTTTTTCACCATTGCCCTCTATGGGCTTCCAAATATCACTTTGCCAATTCCACAAGAACTCTCTTAGCGAAAGGCTCCTTGAGGGGAAAGCTGTAACTCTGTGAGATGATTTCACAGAACACAAAGAAGTTTCTCAGAAAGCTTCTTTCTCTTTGTTATCGGAGGATATTTCCTTTGGCCCTATAGTCTTCATAGGGATCCGAAATATCTGTTCTCAGATTCCACAGAAATAAGGCTAGCAAAGAGATCCACGAAATACAGATGTAACTCCCTGAGATGAATTAACAGAACACTAAGCAGTTTCTCAGAAAGCTTCTTTCCAGATTTCATCTGAGGATATTTCCTTTTTCACCATAGCCCTCTATGGGCTTCCAAATATCACTTTGCCAATTCCACAAGAACTGTCTTAGAGAAAGACTCCTTGAGGGGAAAGCTGTAACTCTGTGAGATGATTTCAGAGAACACAAAGAAGTTTCTCAGAAAGCTTCTTTGTCTTTGTTATCGGAGGATATTTCCTTTGGCCCTATACTCTTCAAAAGGATCCGAAATATCTGTTCTCAGATTCAACAGAAATAAGGCTAGCAAAGAGATCCATGAAATACAGATGTAACTCTGTGAGATGAATTAACAGAACACTAAGCAGTTTCTCAGAAAGCTTCTTTCCAGATTTCATCTGAGGATATTTCCTTTTTCACGTTAGCCCTCTATGGGCTTCCAAATATCACTTTGCCAATTCCACAAGAACTGTCTTAGCGAAAGGCTTCTTGAGGGGAATGCTGCAACTCTGTGAGATGATTTCACAGAACACAAAGAAGTTTCTCAGAAAGCTTCTTTCCCTTTTTTATCGGAGGATATTTCCTTTGGCCCTATAGTCTTCAAAGGGATCCGAAATATCTGTTCTCAGATTCCACAGAAATAAGGCTAGCAAAGAGATCCACGAAATACAGATATAACTCTGTGAGATGAATTAACAGAACACTAAGCAGTTTCTCAGAAAGCTTCTTTCCAGATTTCATCTGAGGATATTTCCTTTTTCACCATAGCCCTCTATGGGTTTCCAAATATCACTTTGCCAAGTCCACAAGAACTGTCTTAGCGAAAGGCTTCTTGAGGGGAAAGCTGCAACTCTGTGAGATGATTTCACAGAACACAAAGAAGTTTCTCAGAAAGCTTCTTTCTCTTTGTTATCGGAGGATATTTCCTTTGGCCCTATAGACTTCAAAGGGATCCGAAATATCTTTTCTCAGATTCCACAGAAATAAGGCTAGCAAAGAGATCCACGAAATACAGATGTAACTCTGTGAGATGAATTAACAGAACACTAAGCAGTTTCTCAGAAAGCTTCTTTCCAGATTTCCTCTGAGGATATTTCCTTTTTCACCATAGCCCTCTATGGGCTTCCAAATATCACTTTGCCAATTTCAAAAGAACTGTCTTAGCGAAAGGCTCCGTGAGGCGAAAGCTGTAACTCTGTGAGATGATTTCACAGAACACAACGAAGTTTCTCAGAAAGCTTCCTTGTCTTTGTTATCGGAGGATATTTCCTTTGGCCCTATAGTCTTCAAAGGGATCCGAAATATCTTTTCTCAGATTCCACAGAAATAAGGCTAGCAAAGAGATCCACGAAATACAGATGTAACTCTGTGAGATGAATTAACAGAACACTAAGCAGTTTCTAAGAAAGCTTCTTTCCAGATTTCATCTGAGGATATTTCCTTTTTCACCATAGCCCTCTATGGGTTTCCAAATATCACTTTGCCAAGTCCACAAGAACTGTCTTAGCGAAAGGCTTCTTGAGGCGAAAGCTGTAACTCTGTGAGATGATTTCACAGAACACAACGAAGTTTCTCAGAAAGCTTCCTTGTCTTTGTTATCGGAGGATATTTCCTTTGGCCCTATAGTCTTCAAAGGGATCCGAAATATCTTTTCTCAGATTCCACAGAAATAAGGCTAGCAAAGAGATCCACGAAATACAGATGTAACTCTGTGAGATGAATTAACAGAACACTAAGCAGTTTCTCAGAAAGCTTCTTTCCAGATTTCATCTGAGGATATTTCCTTTTTCACCGTAGCCCTCTATGGGCTTCCAAATATCACTTTGCCAATTCCACAAGAACTGTCTTAGCGAAAGGCTTCTTGAGAGGAAAGCTGTAACTCTGTGAGATGATTTCACAGAACACAAAGAAGTTTCTCAGAAAGCTTCTTTCTCTTTGTTATCGGAGGATCTTTCCTTTGTCCCTATAGTCTTCAAAAGGATCCGAAATATCTGTTCTCAGATTCAGCAGAAATAAAGCTAGCAAAGAGATCCACGAAATACAGATGTAACTCTGTGAGATGAATTAACAGAACACTAAGCAGTTTCTCAGAAAGCTTCTTTCCAGATTTCATCTGAGGATATTTCCTTTTTCACCTTAGCCCTCTATGGGCTTCCAAATATCACATTGCCAATTCCACAAGAACTGTCTTAGCGAAAGGCTTCTTGAGGGGAAAGCTGCAACTCTGTGAGATGATTTCACAGAACACAAAGAAGTTTCTCAGAAAGCTTCTTTCCCTTTGTTATCGGAGGATATTTCCTTTGTCCCTATAGTCTTCAAAGGGATCCGAAATATCTGTTCTCAGATTCCACAGAAATAAGGCTAGCAAAGAGATCCACGAAATACAGATGTAAGTCTGTGAGATGAATTAACAGAACACTAAGCAGTTTCTAAGAAAGCTTCTTTCCAGATTTCATCTGAGGATATTTCCTTTTTCACCATAGCCCTCTATGGGTTTCCAAATATCACTTTGCCAAGTCCACAAGAACTGTCTTAGCGAAAGGCTCCGTGCGGGGAAAGCTGTAACTCTGTGAGATGATTTCACAGAACACAACGAAGTTTCTCCGAAAGCTTCTTTCTCTTTGTTATCGGAGGATATTTCCTTTGGCCCTATAGTCTTCAAAGGGATCCGAAATATCTTTTCTCAGATTCCACAGAAATAAGGCTAACAAAGAGATCCACAAAATACAGATGTAACTCTGTGAGATGAATTAACAGAACACTAAGCAGTTTCTCAGAAAGCTTCTTTCCAGATTTCATCTGAGGATATTTCCTTTTTCACCATAGCCCTCTATGGGCTTCCAAATATCACTTTGCCAATTCCACAAGAACTGTCTTAGCGAAAGGCTTCTTGAGGGGAAAGCTGTAACTCTGTGAGATGATTTCACAGAACAGAAAGAAGTTTCTCAGAAAGCTTCTTTCTCTTTGTTATCGGAGGATATTTCCTTTGGCCCTATAGTCTTCATAGGGATCCGAAATATCTGTTCTCAGATTCCACAGAAATAAGGCTAGCAAAGAGATCCACGAAATACAGATATAACTCTGTGAGATGAATTAACAGAACACTAAGCAGTTTCTCAGAAAGCTTCTTTCCAGATTTCATCTGAGGATATTTCCTTTTTCACCATAGCCCTCTATGGGCTTCCAGATATCACTTTGCCAATTCCAAAAGAACTGTCTTAGCGAAAGACTCCGTGAGGGGAAAGCTGTAACTCTGTGAGATGATTTCACAGAACACAAAGAAGTTTCTCAGAAAGCTTCTTTCTCTTTGTTTTCAGAGGATATTTCCTTTGGCCCTATAGTCTTCAAAAGGATCCGAAATATCTGTTCTCAGATTCAGCAGAAATAAAGCTAGCAAAGAGATCCACGAAATACAGATGTAACTCTGTGAGATGAATTAACAGAACACTAAGCAGTTTCTCAGAAAGCTTCTTTCCAGATTTCATCTGAGGATATTTCCTTTTTCACCATAGCCCTCTATGGGTTTCCAAATATCACTTTGCCAAGTCCACAAGAACTGTCTTAGCGAAAGGCTTCTTGAGGGGAAAGCTGCAACTCTGTGAGATGATTTCACAGAACACAAAGAAGTTTCTCAGAAAGCTTCTTTCTCTTTGTTATCGGAGGATATTTCCTTTGGCCCTATAGTCTTCAAAGGGATCTGAAATATCTGTTCTCAGATTCCACAGAAATAAGGCTAGCAAAGAGATCCATGAAATACAGATGTAACACTGTGAGATGAATTAACAGAACACTAAGCAGTTTCTCAGAAAGCTTCTTTCCAGATTTCCTCTGAGGATATTTCCTTTTTCACCATAGCCCTCTATGGGCTTCCAAATATCAGTTTGCCAATTTCAAAAGAACTGTCTTAGCGAAAGGCTCCATTAGGCGAAAGCTGTAACTCTGTGAGATGATTTCACAGAACACAACGAAGTTTCTCAGAAAGCTTCCTTGTCTTTGTTATCGGAGGATATTTCCTTTGACCCTATAGTCTTCAAAGGGATCCGAAATATCTTTGTTCAGATTCCACAGAAATAAGGGTAGCAAAGAGATCCACGAAATACAGATGTAACTCTGTGAGATGAATTAACAGAACACTAAGCAGTTTCTCAGAAAGCTTCTTTCCAGATTTCATCTGAGGATATTTCCTTTTTCACCATAGCCCTCTATGGGCTTCCAAATATCACTTTGCCAATTCCACAAGAACTGTCTTAGCGAAAGGCTTCTTGAGGGGAAAGCTGTAACTCTGTGAGATGATTTCACAGAACACAACGAAGTTTCTCAGAAAGCTTCCTTGTCTTTGTTATCGGAGGATATTTCCTTTGGCCCTATAGTCTTCAAAGGGATCCGAAATATCTGTTCTCAGATTCCACAGAAATAAGGCTAGCAAAGAGATCCACGAAATACAGATGAAACTGTGTGAGATGAATTAACAGAACACTAAGCAGTTTCTCAGAAAGCTTCTTTCCAGATTTCATCTGAGGATATTTCCTTTTTCACCATTGCCCTCTATGGGCTTCCAAATATCACTTTGCCAATTCCACAAGAACTCTCTTAGCGAAAGGCTCCTTGAGGGGAAAGCTGTAACTCTGTGAGATGATTTCACAGAACACAAAGAAGTTTCTCAGAAAGCTTCTTTCTCTTTGTTATCGGAGGATATTTCCTTTGGCCCTATAGTCTTCATAGGGATCCGAAATATCTGTTCTCAGATTCCACAGAAATAAGGCTAGCAAAGAGATCCACGAAATACAGATGTAACTCCCTGAGATGAATTAACAGAACACTAAGCAGTTTCTCAGAAAGCTTCTTTCCAGATTTCATCTGAGGATATTTCCTTTTTCACCATAGCCCTCTATGGGCTTCCAAATATCACTTTGCCAATTCCACAAGAACTGTCTTAGAGAAAGACTCCTTGAGGGGAAAGCTGTAACTCTGTGAGATGATTTCAGAGAACACAAAGAAGTTTCTCAGAAAGCTTCTTTGTCTTTGTTATCGGAGGATATTTCCTTTGGCCCTATACTCTTCAAAAGGATCCGAAATATCTGTTCTCAGATTCAACAGAAATAAGGCTAGCAAAGAGATCCATGAAATACAGATGTAACTCTGTGAGATGAATTAACAGAACACTAAGCAGTTTCTCAGAAAGCTTCTTTCCAGATTTCATCTGAGGATATTTCCTTTTTCACGTTAGCCCTCTATGGGCTTCCAAATATCACTTTGCCAATTCCACAAGAACTGTCTTAGCGAAAGGCTTCTTGAGGGGAATGCTGCAACTCTGTGAGATGATTTCACAGAACACAAAGAAGTTTCTCAGAAAGCTTCTTTCCCTTTTTTATCGGAGGATATTTCCTTTGGCCCTATAGTCTTCAAAGGGATCCGAAATATCTGTTCTCAGATTCCACAGAAATAAGGCTAGCAAAGAGATCCACGAAATACAGATATAACTCTGTGAGATGAATTAACAGAACACTAAGCAGTTTCTCAGAAAGCTTCTTTCCAGATTTCATCTGAGGATATTTCCTTTTTCACCATAGCCCTCTATGGGTTTCCAAATATCACTTTGCCAAGTCCACAAGAACTGTCTTAGCGAAAGGCTTCTTGAGGGGAAAGCTGCAACTCTGTGAGATGATTTCACAGAACACAAAGAAGTTTCTCAGAAAGCTTCTTTCTCTTTGTTATCGGAGGATATTTCCTTTGGCCCTATAGACTTCAAAGGGATCCGAAATATCTTTTCTCAGATTCCACAGAAATAAGGCTAGCAAAGAGATCCACGAAATACAGATGTAACTCTGTGAGATGAATTAACAGAACACTAAGCAGTTTCTCAGAAAGCTTCTTTCCAGATTTCCTCTGAGGATATTTCCTTTTTCACCATAGCCCTCTATGGGCTTCCAAATATCACTTTGCCAATTTCAAAAGAACTGTCTTAGCGAAAGGCTCCGTGAGGCGAAAGCTGTAACTCTGTGAGATGATTTCACAGAACACAACGAAGTTTCTCAGAAAGCTTCCTTGTCTTTGTTATCGGAGGATATTTCCTTTGGCCCTATAGTCTTCAAAGGGATCCGAAATATCTTTTCTCAGATTCCACAGAAATAAGGCTAGCAAAGAGATCCACGAAATACAGATGTAACTCTGTGAGATGAATTAACAGAACACTAAGCAGTTTCTAAGAAAGCTTCTTTCCAGATTTCATCTGAGGATATTTCCTTTTTCACCATAGCCCTCTATGGGTTTCCAAATATCACTTTGCCAAGTCCACAAGAACTGTCTTAGCGAAAGGCTTCTTGAGGGGAAAGCTGCAACTCTGTGAGATGATTTCACAGAACACAACGATGTTTCTCAGAAAGCTTCCTTGTCTTTGTTATCGGAGGATATTTCCGTTGGCCCTATAGTCTTCAAAGGGATCCGAAATATCTTTTCTCAGATTCCACAGAAATAAGGCTAGCAAAGAGATCCACGAAATACAGATGTAACTCTGTGAGATGAATTAACAGAACACTAAGCAGTTTCTCAGAAAGCTTCTTTCCAGATTTCATCTGAGGATATTTCCTTTTTCACCTTAGCCCTCTATGGGCTTCCAAATATCACTTTGCCAATTCCACAAGAACTGTCCTAGCGAAAGGCTTCTTGAGGGGAAAGCTGCAACTCTGTGAGATGATTTCACAGAACACAAAGAAGTTTCTCAGAAAGCTTCTTTCCCTTTGTTATCGGAGGATATTTCCTTTGGCCCTATAGTCTTCAAAGGGATCCGAAATATCTGTTCTCAGATTCCACAGAAATAAGGCTAGCAAAGAGATCCACGAAATACAGATGTAAGTCTGTGAGATGAATTAACAGAACACTAAGCAGTTTCTCAGAAAGCTTCTTTCCAGATTTCATCTGAGGATATTTCCTTTTTCACCATAGCCCTCTATGGGTTTCCAAATATCACTTTGCCAAGTCCACAAGAACTGTCTTAGCGAAAGGCTTCTTGAGGGGAAAGCTGCAACTCTGTGAGATGATTTCACAGAACACAAAGAAGTTTCTCAGAAAGCTTCTTTCTCTTTGTTATCGGAGGATATTTCCTTTGGCCCTATAGTCTTCAAAGGGATCCGAAATATCTGTTCTCAGATTCCACAGAAATAAGGCTAGCAAAGAGATCCATGAAATACAGATGTAACACTGTGAGATGAATTAACAGAACACTAAGCAGTTTCTCAAAAGCTTCTTTCCAGATTTCCTCTGAGGATATTTCCTTTTTCACCATAGCCCTCTATGGGCTTCCAAATATCACTTTGCCAATTTCAAAAGAACTGTCTTAGCGAAAGGCTCCGTGAGGCGAAAGCTGTAACTCTGTGAGATGATTTCACAGAACACAACGAAGTTTCTCAGAAAGCTTCCTTGTCTTTGTTATCGGAGGATATTTCCTTTGGCCCTATAGTCTTCAAAGGGATCCGAAATATCTTTTCTCAGATTCCACAGAAATAAGGCTAGCAAAGAGATCCACGAAATACAGATGTAACTCTGTGAGATGAATTAACAGAACACTAAGCAGTTTCTCAGAAAGCTTCTTTCCAGATTTCATCTGAGGATATTTCCTTTTTCACCATAGCCCTCTATGGGCTTCCAAATATCACTTTGCCAATTCCACAAGAACTGTCTTAGCGAAAGGCTTCTTGAGGGGAAAGCTGTAACTCTGTGAGATGATTTCACAGAACACAACGAAGTTTCTCAGAAAGCTTCCTTGTCTTTGTTATCGGAGGATATTTCCTTTGGCCCTATAGTCTTCAAAGGGATCCGAAATATCTGTTCTCAGATTCCACAGAAATAAGGCTAGCAAAGAGATCCACGAAATACAGATGTAACTCTGTGAGATGAATTAACAGAACACTAAGCAGTTTCTCAGAAAGCTTCTTTCCAGATTTCATCTGAGGATATTTCCTTTTTCACCATAGCCCTCTATGGGCTTCCAAATATCACTTTGCCAATTCCACAAGAACTTTCTTAGCGAAAGGCTTCTTGAGGGGAAAGCTGTAACTCTGTGAGATCCTTTCACAGAACACAAAGAAGTTTCTCAGAAAGCTTCTTTCTCTTTGTTATCGGAGGATATTTCCTTTGGCCCTATAGTCTTCATAGGGATCCGAAATATCTTTTCTCAGATTCCACAGAAATAAGGCTAGCAAAGAGATCCACGAAATACAGATGTAACTCTGTGAGATGAATTAACAGAACACTAAGCAGTTTCTCAGAAAGCTTTTTTCCAGATTTCATCTGAGGATATTTCCTTTTTCACCATAGCCCTCTATGGGCTTCCAAATATCACTTTGCCAATTTCAAAAGAACTGTCTTAGCGAAAGGCTCCGTGAGGCGAAAGCTGTAACTCTGTGAGATGATTTCACAGAACACAACGAAGTTTCTCAGAAAGCTTCCTTGTCTTTGTTATCGGAGGATATTTCCTTTGGCCCAATAGTCTTCAAAGGGATCCGAAATATCTTTTCTCAGATTCCACAGAAATAAGGCTAGCAAAGAGATCCACGAAATACAGATGTAACACTGTGAGATGAATTAACAGAACACTAAGCAGTTTCTCAGAAAGCTTCTTTCCAGATTTCATCTGAGGATATTTCCTTTTTCACCGTAGCCCTCTAAGGGCTTCCAAATATCACTCTGCCAATTCCACAAGAACTGTCTTAGCGAAAGGCTTCTTGAGAGGAAAGCTGTAACTCTGTGAGATGATTTCACAGAACACAAAGAAGTTTCTCAGAAAGCTTCTTTCTCTTTGTTTTCAGAGGATATTTCCTTTGGCCCTATAGTCTTCAAAAGGATCCGAAATATCTGTTCTCAGATTCAACAGAAATAAGGCTAGCAAAGAGTTCCAGGAAATACAGATGTAACTCTGTGAGATGAATTAACAGAACACTAAGCAGTTTCTCAGAAAGCTTCTTTCCAGATTTCATCTGAGGATATTTCCTTTTTCACCATAGCCCTCTATGGGCTTCCAAATATAACTTTGCCAATTCCAAAAGAACTGTCTTAGCGAAAGGCTCCGTGAGGGGAAAGCTGTAACTCTGTGAGATGATTTCACAGAACACAACGAAGTTTCTCCGAAAGCTTCTTTCTCTTTGTTATCGGAGGATATTTCCTTTGGCCCTATAGTCTTCAAAGGGATCCGAAATATCTGTTCTCAGATTCCACAGAAATAAGGCTAGCAAAGAGATCCACGAAATACAGATGTATCTCTCTGAGATGAATTAACAGAACAGTAAGCAGTTTCTCAGAAAGCTTCTTTCCAGATTTCATCTGAGGATATTTCCTTTTTCACCATAGCCCTCTATGGGCTTCCAAATATCACTTTGCCAATTCCACAAGAATTGTCTTAGCGAAAGGCTTCTGAGGGGAAAGCTGTAACTCTCTGAGATGATTTCACAGAACACAAAGAAGTTTCTCAGAAAGCTTCTTTCTCTTTGTTATCGGAGGATATTTCCTTTGGCCCTATAGTCTTCATAGGGATCCGAAATATCTGTTCTCAGATTCAGCAGAAATAAAGCTAGCAAAGAGATCCACGAAATACAGATGTAACTCTGTGAGATGAATTAACAGAACACTAAGCAGTTTCTCAGAAAGCTTCTTTCCAGATTTCATCTGAGGATATTTCCTTTTTCACCATAGCCCTCTATGGGCTTCCAAATATCACTTTGCCAATTCCACAAGAACTGTCTTAGCGAAAGGCTTCTTGAGGGGAAAGCTGTAACTCTGTGAGATGATTTCACAGAACACAACGAAGTTTCTCAGAAAGCTTCCTTGTCTTTGTTATCGGAGGATATTTCCTTTGGCCCTATAGTCTTCAAAGGGATCCGAAATATCTGTTCTCAGATTCCACAGAAATAAGGCTAGCAAAGAGATCCACGAAATACAGATGTAACTCTGTGAGATGAATTAACAGAACACTAAGCAGTTTCTCAGAAAGCTTCTTTCCAGATTTCATCTGAGGATATTTCCTTTTTCACCATAGCCCTCTATGGGCTTCCAAATATCACTTTGCCAATTCCACAAGAACTTTCTTAGCGAAAGGCTTCTTGAGGGGAAAGCTGTAACTCTGTGAGATCCTTTCACAGAACACAAAGAAGTTTCTCAGAAAGCTTCTTTCTCTTTGTTATCGGAGGATATTTCCTTTGGCCCTATAGTCTTCATAGGGATCCGAAATATCTTTTCTCAGATTCCACAGAAATAAGGCTAGCAAAGAGATCCACGAAATACAGATGTAACTCTGTGAGATGAATTAACAGAACACTAAGCAGTTTCTCAGAAAGCTTTTTTCCAGATTTCATCTGAGGATATTTCCTTTTTCACCATAGCCCTCTATGGGCTTCCAAATATCACTTTGCCAATTTCAAAAGAACTGTCTTAGCGAAAGGCTCCGTGAGGCGAAAGCTGTAACTCTGTGAGATGATTTCACAGAACACAACGAAGTTTCTCAGAAAGCTTCCTTGTCTTTGTTATCGGAGGATATTTCCTTTGGCCCAATAGTCTTCAAAGGGATCCGAAATATCTTTTCTCAGATTCCACAGAAATAAGGCTAGCAAAGAGATCCACGAAATACAGATGTAACACTGTGAGATGAATTAACAGAACACTAAGCAGTTTCTCAGAAAGCTTCTTTCCAGATTTCATCTGAGGATATTTCCTTTTTCACCGTAGCCCTCTAAGGGCTTCCAAATATCACTCTGCCAATTCCACAAGAACTGTCTTAGCGAAAGGCTTCTTGAGAGGAAAGCTGTAACTCTGTGAGATGATTTCACAGAACACAAAGAAGTTTCTCAGAAAGCTTCTTTCTCTTTGTTTTCAGAGGATATTTCCTTTGGCCCTATAGTCTTCAAAAGGATCCGAAATATCTGTTCTCAGATTCAACAGAAATAAGGCTAGCAAAGAGATCCAGGAAATACAGATGTAACTCTGTGAGATGAATTAACAGAACACTAAGCAGTTTCTCAGAAAGCTTCTTTCCAGATTTCATCTGAGGATATTTCCTTTTTCACCATAGCCCTCTATGGGCTTCCAAATATAACTTTGCCAATTCCAAAAGAACTGTCTTAGCGAAAGGCTCCGTGAGGGGAAAGCTGTAACTCTGTGAGATGATTTCACAGAACACAACGAAGTTTCTCCGAAAGCTTCTTTCTCTTTGTTATCGGAGGATATTTCCTTTGGCCCTATAGTCTTCAAAGGGATCCGAAATATCTGTTCTCAGATTCCACAGAAATAAGGCTAGCAAAGAGATCCACGAAATACAGATGTATCTCTCTGAGATGAATTAACAGAACAGTAAGCAGTTTCTCAGAAAGCTTCTTTCCAGATTTCATCTGAGGATATTTCCTTTTTCACCATAGCCCTCTATGGGCTTCCAAATATCACTTTGCCAATTCCACAAGAATTGTCTTAGCGAAAGGCTTCTTGAGGGGAAAGCTGTAACTCTGTGAGATGATTTCACAGAACACAAAGAAGTTTCTCAGAAAGCTTCTTTCTCTTTGTTATCGGAGGATATTTCCTTTGGCCCTATAGTCTTCATAGGGATCCGAAATATCTGTTCTCAGATTCAGCAGAAATAAAGCTAGCAAAGAGATCCACGAAATACAGATGTAACTCTGTGAGATGAATTAACAGAACACTAAGAAGTTTCTCAGAAAGCTTCTTTCCAGATTTCATCTGAGGATATTTCCTTTTTCATCTAAGCCCTCTATGGGCTTCCAAATATCACATTGCCAATTTCACAACAACTGTCTTAGCGAAAGGCTTCTTGAGGGGAAAGCTGCAACTCTGTGAGATCATTTCACAGAACACAAAGAAGTTTCTCAGAAAGCATCTTTCCCTTTGTTATCGGAGGATATTTCCTTTGGCCCTATAGTCTTCAAAGGGATCCGAAATATCTGTTCTCAGATTCCACAGAAATAAGGCTAGCAAAGAGATCCACGAAATACAGATGTAACTCTGTGAGATGAATTAACAGAACACTAAGCAGTTTCTCAGAAAGCTTCTTTCCAGATTTCATCTGAGGATATTTCCTTTTTCACCATAGCCCTCTATGGGCTTCCAAATATCACTTTGCCAATTTCAAAAGAACTGTCTTAGCGAAAGGCTCCGTGAGGCGAAAGCTGTAACTCTGTGAGATGATTTCACAGAACACAACGAAGTTTCTCAGAAAGCTTCCTTGTCTTTGTTATCGGAGGATATTTCCTTTGGCCCTATAGTCTTCAAAGGGATCCGAAATATCTGTTCTCAGATTCCACAGAAATAAGGCTAGCAAAGAGATCCACGAAATACAGATGTAACTATGTGAGATGAATTAACAGAACACTAAGCAGTTTCTCAGAAAGCTTCTTTCCAGATTTCATCTGAGGATATTTCCTTTTTCACCATAGCCCTCTATGGGCTTCCAAATATCACTTTGCCAATTCCACAAGAACTGTCTTAGCGAAAGGCTTCTTGAGGGGAAAGCTGTAACTCTGTGAGATGATTTCACAGAACACAACGAAGTTTCTCAGAAAGCTTCCTTGTCTTTGTTATCGGAGGATATTTCCTTTGGCCCTATAGTCTTCAAAGGGATCCGAAATATCTGTTCTCAGATTCCACAGAAATAATGCTAGCAAAGAGATCCACGAAATACAGATGTAACTCTGTGAGATGAATTAACAGAACACTAAGCAGTTTCTCAGAAAGCTTCTTTCCAGATTTCATCTGAGGATATTTCCTTTTTCACCATAGCCCTCTATGGGCTTCCAAATATCACTTTGCCAATTCCACAAGAACTGTCTTAGCGAAAGGCTTCTTGAGGGGAAAGCTGTAACTCTGTGAGATCGTTTCACAGAACACAAAGAAGTTTCTCAGAAAGCTTCTTTCTCTCTGTTATCGGAGGATATTTCCTTTGGCCCTATAGTCTTCATAGGGATCCGAAATATCTGTTCTCAGATTCCACAGAAATAAGGCTAGCAAAGAGATCCACGAAATACAGATGTAACTCTGTGAGATGAATTAACAGAACACTAAGCAGTTTCTCAGAAAGCTTCTTTCCAGATTTCATCTGAGGATATTTCCTTTTTCACCTTAGCCCTCTATGGGCTTCCAAATATCACTTTGCCAATTCCACAAGAACTGTCTTAGCGAAAGGCTTCTTGAGGGGACAGCTGCAACTCTGTGAGATGGTTTCACAGAACACAAAGAAGTTTCTCAGAAAGCTTCTTTCCCTTTGTTATCGGAGGATATTTCCTTTGGCCCTATAGTCTTCAAAGGGATCCGAAATATCTTTTCTCAGATTCCACAGAAATGAGGCTAGCAAAGAGATCCACGAAATACAGATGTAACTCTGTGAGATGAATTAACAGAACACTAAGCAGTTTCTCAGAAAGCTTCTTTCCAGATTTCATCTGAGGATATTTCCTTTTTCAAAATAGCCCTCTATGGGCTTCCAAATATCACTTTGCCAATACCACAAGAACTGTCTTAGCGAAAGGCTTCTTGAGGGGAAAGCTGTAACTCTGTGAGATGATTTCACAGAACACAACGAAGTTTCTCAGAAAGCTTCCTTGTCTTTGTTATCGGAGGATATTTCCTTTGGCCCTATAGTCTTCAAAGGGATCCGAAATATCTGTTCTCAGATTCCACAGAAATAAGGCTAGCAAAGAGATCCACGAAATACAGATGTAACTCTGTGAGATGAATTAACAGAACACTAAGCACTTTCTCAGAAAGCTTCTTTCCAGATTTCATCTGAGGATATTTCCTTTTTCACCTTAGCCCTCTATGGGCTTCCAAATATCACTTTGCCAATTCCACAAGAACTGTCTTAGCGAAAGGCTTCTTGAGGGGAAAGCTGTAACTCTGTGAGATCATTTCACAGAACACAAAGAAGTTTCTCAGAAAGCTTCTTTCTCTTTGTTATCGGAGGATATTTCCTTTGGCCCTATAGTCTTCATAGGGATCCGAAATATCTTTTCTCAGATTCCACAGAAATAAGGCTAGCAAAGAGATCCACGAAATACAGATGTAACTCTGTGAGATGAATTAACAGAACACTAAGCAGTTTCTCAGAAAGCTTCTTTCCAGATTTCATCTGAGGATATTTCCTTTTTCACCATAGCCCTCTATGGGCTTCCAAATATAACTTTGCCAATTCCAAAAGAACTGTCTTAGCGAAAGGCTCCGTGAGGGGAAAGCTGTAACTCTGTGAGATGATTTCACAGAACACAACGAAGTTTCTCCGAAAGCTTCTTTCTCTTTGTTATCGGAGGATATTTCCTTTGGCCCTATAGTCTTCAAAGGGATCCGAAATATCTGTTCTCAGATTCCACAGAAATAAGGCTAGCAAAGAGATCCACGAAATACAGATGTATCTCTCTGAGATGAATTAACAGAACAGTAAGCAGTTTCTCAGAAAGCTTCTTTCCAGATTTCATCTGAGGATATTTCCTTTTTCACCATAGCCCTCTATGGGCTTCCAAATATCACTTTGCCAATTCCACAAGAATTGTCTTAGCGAAAGGCTTCTTGAGGGGAAAGCTGTAACTCTGTGAGATGATTTCACAGAACACAAAGAAGTTTCTCAGAAAGCTTCTATCTCTTTGTTATCGGAGGATATTTCCTTTGGCCCTATAGTCTTCATAGGGATCCGAAATATCTGTTCTCAGATTCAGCAGAAATAAAGCTAGCAAAGAGATCCACGAAATACAGATGTAACTCTGTGAGATGAATTAACAGAACACTAAGAAGTTTCTCAGAAAGCTTCTTTCCAGATTTCATCTGAGGATATTTCCTTTTTCATCTTAGCCCTCTATGGGCTTCCAAATATCACATTGCCAATTTCACAAGAACTGTCTTAGCGAAAGGCTTCTTGAGGGGAAAGCTGCAACTCTGTGAGATGATTTCACAGAACACAAAGAAGTTTCTCAGAAAGCATCTTTCCCTTTGTTATCGGAGGATATTTCCTTTGGCCCTATAGTCTTCAAAGGGATCCGAAATATCTGTTCTCAGATTCCACAGAAATAAGGCTAGCAAAGAGATCCACGAAATACAGATGTAACTCTGTGAGATGAATTAACAGAACACTAAGCAGTTTC
This sequence comes from Macaca nemestrina, assembly GCF_043159975.1. Taxonomy (NCBI): domain Eukaryota; kingdom Metazoa; phylum Chordata; class Mammalia; order Primates; family Cercopithecidae; genus Macaca; species Macaca nemestrina. Next base: position 64,143,935 of record NC_092136.1, on the reverse strand, counting down.
TCAGAAAGCTTCTTTCCAGATTTCATCTGAGGATATTTCCTTTTTCACCATAGCCCTCTATGGGTTTCCAAATATCACTTTGCCAAGTCCACAAGAACTGTCTTAGCGAAAGGCTTCTTGAGGGGAAAGCTGCAACTCTGTGAGATGATTTCACAGAACACAAAGAAGTTTCTCAGAAAGCTTCTTTCTCTTTGTTATCGGAGGATATTTCCTTTGGCCCTATAGTCTTCAAAGGGATCTGAAATATCTGTTCTCAGATTCCACAGAAATAAGGCTAGCAAAGAGATCCATGAAATACAGATGTAACACTGTGAGATGAATTAACAGAACACTAAGCAGTTTCTCAGAAAGCTTCTTTCCAGATTTCCTCTGAGGATATTTCCTTTTTCACCATAGCCCTCTATGGGCTTCCAAATATCACTTTGCCAATTTCAAAAGAACTGTCTTAGCGAAAGGCTCCGTGAGGCGAAAGCTGTAACTCTGTGAGATGATTTCACAGAACACAACGAAGTTTCTCAGAAAGCTTCCTTGTCTTTGTTATCGGAGGATATTTCCTTTGGCCCTATAGTCTTCATAGGGATCTGAAATATCTGTTCTCAGATTCCACAGAAATAAGGCTAGCAAAGAGATCCACGAAATACAGATGTAACTATGTGAGATGAATTAACAGAACACTAAGCAGTTTCTCAGAAAGCTTCTTTCCAGATTTCATCTGAGGATATTTCCTTTTTCACCATAGCCCTCTATGGGCTTCCAAATATCACTTTGCCAATTCCACAAGAACTGTCTTAGCGAAAGGCTTCTTGAGGGGAAAGCTGTAACTCTGTGAGATCATTTCACAGAACACAAAGAAGTTTCTCAGAAAGCTTCTTTCTCTCTGTTATCGGAGGATATTTCCTTTGGCCCTATAGTCTTCATAGGGATCCGAAATATCTGTTCTCAGATTCCACAGAAATAAGGCTAGCAAAGAGATCCACGAAATACAGATGTAACTCTGTGAGATGAATTAACAGAACACTAAGCAGTTTCTCAGAAAGCTTCTTTCCAGATTTCATCTGAGGATATTTCCTTTTTCACCTTAGCCCTCTATGGGCTTCCAAATATCACTTTGCCAATTCCACAAGAACTGTCTTAGCGAAAGGCTTCTTGAGGGGACAGCTGCAACTCTGTGAGATGGTTTCACAGAACACAAAGAAGTTTCTCAGAAAGCTTCTTTCCCTTTGTTATCGGAGGATATTTCCTTTGGCCCTATAGTCTTCAAAGGGATCCGAAATATCTTTTCTCAGATTCCACAGAAATAAGGCTAGCAAAGAGATCCACGAAATACAGATGTAACTCTGTGAGATGAATTAACAGAACACTAAGCAGTTTCTCAGAAAGCTTCTTTCCAGATTTCATCTGAGGATATTTCCTTTTTCAAAATGGCCCTCTATGGGCTTCCAAATATCACTTTGCCAATACCACAAGAACTGTCTTAGCGAAAGGCTTCTTGAGGGGAAAGCTGTAACTCTGTGAGATGATTTCACAGAACACAACGAAGTTTCTCAGAAAGCTTCCTTGTCTTTGTTATCGGAGGATATTTCCTTTGGCCCTATAGTCTTCAAAGGGATCCGAAATATCTGTTCTCAGATTCCACAGAAATAAGGCTAGCAAAGAGATCCACGAAATACAGATGTAACTCTGTGAGATGAATTAACAGAACACTAAGCACTTTCTCAGAAAGCTTCTTTCCAGATTTCATCTGAGGATATTTCCTTTTTCACCTTAGCCCTCTATGGGCTTCCAAATATCACTTTGCCAATTCCACAAGAACTGTCTTAGCGAAAGGCTTCTTGAGGGGAAAGCTGTAACTCTGTGAGATCATTTCACAGAACACAAAGAAGTTTCTCAGAAAGCTTCTTTCTCTTTGTTATCGGAGGATATTTCCTTTGGCCCTATAGTCTTCATAGGGATCCGAAATATCTTTTCTCAGATTCCACAGAAAGAAGGCTAGCACAGAGATCCACGAAATACAGATGTAACTCTGTGAGATGAATTAACAGAACACTAAGCAGTTTCTCAGAAAGCTTCTTTCCAGATTTCATCTGAGGATATTTCCTTTTTCACCATAGCCCTCTATGGGCTTCCAAATATCACTTTGCCAATTCCACAAGAACTGTCTTAGAAAAAGACTCCTTGAGGGGAAAGCTGTAACTCTGTGAGATGATTTCACAGAACACAAAGAAGTTTCTCAGAAAGCTTCTTTGTCTTTGTTATCGGAGGATATTTCCTTTGGTCCTAAAGTCTTCCAAAGGATCCGAAATATCTGTTCTCAGATTCAGCAGAAACAAAGCTAGCAAAGAGATCCACGAAATACAGATGTAACTCTGTGAGATGAATTAACAGAACACTAAGCAGTTTCTCAGAAAGCTTCTTTCCAGATTTCATCTGAGGATATTTCCTTTTTCACCTTAGCCCTCTATGGGCTTCCAAATATCACATTGCCAATTCCACAAGAACTGTCTTAGCGAAAGGCTTCTTGAGGGGAAAGCTGCAACTCTGTGAGATGATTTCACAGAACACAAAGAAGTTTCTCAGAAAGCTTCTTTCCCTTTGTCATCGGAGGATATTTCCTTTGGCCCTATAGTCTTCAAAGGGATCCGAAATATCTGTTCTCAGATTCAACAGAAATAAGGCTAGCAAAGAGATCCACGAAATACAGATGTAACTCTGTGAGATGAATTAACAGAACACTAAGCAGTTTCTCAGAAAGCTTCTTTCCAGATTTCATCTGAGGATATTTCCTTTTTCACCATAGCCCTCTATGGGTTTCCAAATATCACTTTGCCAAGTCCACAAGAACTGTCTTAGCGAAAGGCTTCTTGAGGGGAAAGCTGCAACTCTGTGAGATGATTTCACAGAACACGAAGAAGTTTCTCAGAAAGCTTCTTTCTCTTTGTTATCGGAGGATATTTCCTTTGGCCCTATAGTCTTCAAAGGGATCCGAAATATCTGTTCTCAGATCCAACAGAAATAAGGCTAGCAAAGAGATCCATGAAATACAGATGTAACACTGTGAGATGAATTAACAGAACACTAAGCAGTTTCTCAGAAAGCTTCTTTCCAGATTTCCTCTGAGGATACTTCCTTTTTCACCATAGCCCTCTATGGGCTTCCAAATATCACTTTGCCAATTTCAAAAGAACTGTCTTAGCGAAAGGCTCCGTGAGGCGAAAGCTGTAACTCTGTGAGATGATTTCACTGAACACAACGAAGTTTCTCAGAAAGCTTCCTTGTCTTTGTTATCGGAGGATATTTCCTTTGGCCCTATAGTCTTCAAAGGGATCCGAAATATCTTTTCTCAGATTCCACAGAAATAAGGCTAGCAAAGAGATCCACGAAATACAGATGTAACTCTGTGAGATGAATTAACAGAACACTAAGCAGTTTCTCAGAAAGCTTCTTTCCAGATTTCATCTGAGGATATTTCCTTTTTCACCATAGCCCTCTATGGGCTTCCAAATATCACTTTGCCAATTCCACAAGAACTGTCTTAGCGAAAGGCTTCTTGAGGGGAAAGCTGTAACTGTGAGATGATTTCACAGAACACAACGAAGTTTCTCAGAAAGCTTCCTTGTCTTTGTTATCGGAGGATATTTCCTTTGGCCCTGTAGTCTTTAAAGGGATCCGAAATATCTGTTCTCAGATTCCACAGAAATAAGGCTAGCAAAGAGATCCACGAAATACAGATGTAACTCTGTGAGATGAATTAACAGAACACTAAGCAGTTTCTCAGAAAGCTTCTTTCCAGATTTCTTCTGAGGATATTTCCTTTTTCACCATAGCCCTCTATGGGCTTCCAAATATCACTTTGCCAATTCCACAAGAACTTTCTTAGCGAAAGGCTTCTTGAGGGGAAAGCTGTAACTCTGTGAGATCATTTCACAAAACACAAAGAAGTTTCTCAGAAAGCTTCTTTCTCTTTGTTATCGGAGGATATTTCCTTTGGCCCTATAGTCTTCATAGGGATCCGAAATATCTTTTCTCAGATTCCACAGAAATAAGGCTAGTAAAGAGATCCACGAAATACAGATGTAACTCTGTGAGATGAATTAACAGAACACTAAGCAGTTTCTCAGAAAGCTTCTTTCCAGATTTCATCTGAGGATATTTCCTTTTTCACCATAGCCCTCTATGGGCTTCCAAATATCACTTTGCCAATTCCACAAGAATTATCTTAGCGAAAGGCTTCTTGAGGGGAAAGCTGTAACTCTGTGAGATGATTTCACAGAACACAAAGAAGTTTCTCAGAAAGCTTCTTTCTCTTTGTTATCGGAGGATATTTCCTTTGGCCCTATAGTCTTCATAGGGATCCGAAATATCTGTTCTCAGATTCAGCAGAAATAAAGCTAGCAAAGAGATCCACGAAATACAGATGTAACTCTGTGAGATGAATTAACAGAACACTAAGAAGTTTCTCAGAAAGCTTCTTTCCAGATTTCATCTGAGGATATTTCCTTTTTCATCTTAGCCCTCTATGGGCTTCCAAATATCACATTGCCAATTTCACAAGAACTGTCTTAGCGAAAGGCTTCTTGAGGGGAAAGCTGCAACTCTGTGAGATGATTTCACAGAACACAAAGAAGTTTCTCAGAAAGCTTCTTTCCCTTTGTTATCGGAGGATATTTCCTTTGGCCCTATAGTCTTCAAAGGGATCCGAAATATCTGTTCTCAGATTCCACAGAAATAAGGCTAGCAAAGAGATCCACGAAATACAGATGTAAGTCTGTGAGATGAATTAACAGAACACTAAGCAGATTCTCAGAAAGCTTCTTTCCAGATTTCATCTGAGGATATTTCCTTTTTCACCATAGCCCTCTATGGGTTTCCAAATATCACTTTGCCAAGTCCACAAGAACTGTCTTAGCGAAAGGCTTCTTGAGGGGAAAGCTGCAACTCTGTGAGATGATTTCACAGAACACAAAGAAGTTTCTCAGAAAGCTTCTTTCTCTTTGTTATCGGAGGATATTTCCTTTGGCCCTATAGTCTTCAAAGGGATCTGAAATATCTGTTCTCAGATTCCACAGAAATAAGGCTAGCAAAGAGATCCATGAAATACAGATGTAACACTGTGAGATGAATTAACAGAACACTAAGCAGTTCCTCAGAAAGCTTCTTTCCAGATTTCCTCTGAGGATATTTCGTTTTTCACCATAGCCCTCTATGGGCTTCCAAATATCACTTTGCCAATTTCAAAAGAACTGTCTTAGCGAAAGGCTCCGTGAGGCGAAAGCTGTAACTCTGTGAGATGATTTCACAGAACACAACGAAGTTTCTCAGAAAGCTTCCTTGTCTTTGTTATCGGAGGATATTTCCTTTGGCCCTATAGTCTTCAAAGGGATCCGAAATATCTTTTCTCAGATTCCACAGAAATAAGGCTAGCAAAGAGATCCACGAAATACAGATGTAACTCTGTGAGATGAATTAACAGAACACTAAGCAGTTTCTCAGAAAGCTTCTTTCCAGATTTCATCTGAGGATATTTCCTTTTTCACCATAGCCCTCTATGGGCTTCCAAATATCACTTTGCCAATTCCACAAGAACTGTCTTAGCGAAAGGCTTCTTGAGGGGAAAGCTGTAACTCTGTGAGATGATTTCACAGAACACAACGAAGTTTCTCAGAAAGCTTCCTTGTCTTTGTTATCGGAGGATATTTCCTTTGGCCCTATAGTCTTCAAAGGGATCCGAAATATCTGTTCTCAGATTCCACAGAAATAATGCTAGCAAAGAGATCCACGAAATACAGATATAACTCTGTGAGATGAATTAACAGAACACTAAGCAGTTTCTCAGAAAGCTTCTTTCCAGATTTCATCTGAGGATATTTCCTTTTTCACCATAGCCCTCTATGGGCTTCCAAATATCACTTTGCCAATTCCACAAGAACTGTCTTAGCGAAAGGCTTCTTGAGGGGAAAGCTGTAACTCTGTGAGATCATTTCACAGAACACAAAGAAGTTTCTCAGAAAGCTTCTTTCTCTCTGTTATCGGAGGATATTTCCTTTGGCCCTATAGTCTTCATAGGGATCCGAAATATCTGTTCTCAGATTCCACAGAAATAAGGCTAGCAAAGAGATCCACGAAATACAGATGTAACTCTGTGAGATGAATTAACAGAACACTAAGCAGTTTCTCAGAAAGCTTCTTTCCAGATTTCATCTGAGGATATTTCCTTTTTCACCATAGCCCTCTATGGGCTTCCAAATATCACTTTGCCAATTCCACAAGAACTGTCTTAGAGAAAGACTCCTTGAGGGGAAAGCTGTAACTCTGTGAGATGATTTCACAGAACACAAAGAAGTTTCTCAGAAAGCTTCTTTGTCTTTGTTATCGGAGGATATTTCCTTTGGCCCTATAGTCTTCAAAAGGATCCGAAATATCTGTTCTCAGATTCAACAGAAATAAGGCTAGCAAAGAGATCCACGAAATACAGATGTAACTCTGTGAGATGAATTAACAGAACACTAAGCAGTTTCTCAGAAAGCTTCTTTCCAGATTTCATCTGAGGATATTTCCTTTTTCACCTTAGCCCTCTATGGGCTTCCAAATATCACTTTGCCAATTCCACAAGAACTGTCTTAGCGAAAGGCTTCTTGAGGGGAAAGCTGCAACTCTGTGAGATGGTTTCACAGAACACAAAGAAGTTTCTCAGAAAGCTTCTTTCCCTTTGTTATCGGAGGATATTTCCTTTGGCCCTATAGTCTTCAAAGGGATCCGAAATATCTTTTCTCAGATTCCACAGAAATAAGGCTAGCAAAGAGATCCACGAAATACAGATGTAACTCTGTGAGATGAATTAACAGAACACTAAGCAGTTTCTCAGAAAGCTTCTTTCCAGATTTCATCTGAGGATATTTCCTTTTTCAAAATGGCCCTCTATGGGCTTCCAAATATCACTTTGCCAATACCACAAGAACTGTCTTAGCGAAAGGCTTCTTGAGGGGAAAGCTGTAACTCTGTGAGATGATTTCACAGAACACAACGAAGTTTCTCAGAAAGCTTCCTTGTCTTTGTTATCGGAGGATATTTCCTTTGGCCCTATAGTCTTCAAAGGGATCCGAAATATCTGTTCTCAGATTCCACAGAAATAAGGCTAGCCAAGAGATCCACGAAATACAGATGTAACTCTGTGAGATGAATTAACAGAACACTAAGCACTTTCTCAGAAAGCTTCTTTCCAGATTTCATCTGAGGATATTTCCTTTTTCACCTTAGCCCTCTATGGGCTTCCAAATATCACTTTGCCAATTCCACAAGAACTGTCTTAGCGAAAGGCTTCTTGAGGGGAAAGCTGTAACTCTGTGAGATCATTTCACAGAACACAAAGAAGTTTCTCAGAAAGCTTCTTTCTCTTTGTTATCGGAGGATATTTCCTTTGGCCCTATAGTCTTCATAGGGATCCGAAATATCTTTTCTCAGATTCCACAGAAATAAGGCTAGCAAAGAGATCCACGAAATACAGATGTAACTCTGTGAGATGAATTAACAGAACACTAAGCAGTTTCTCAGAAAGCTTCTTTCCAGATTTCATCTGAGGATATTTCCTTTTTCACCATAGCCCTCTATGGGCTTCCAAATATCACTTTGCCAATTCCACAAGAACTGTCTTAGAGAAAGACTCCTTGAGGGGAAAGCTGTAACTCTGTGAGATGATTTCACAGAACACAAAGAAGTTTCTCAGAAAGCTTCTTTGTCTTTGTTATCGGAGGATATTTCCTTTGGCCCTAAAGTCTTCCAAAGGATCCGAAATATCTGTTCTCAGATTCAACAGAAATAAGGCTAGCAAAGAGATCCACGAAATACAGATGTAACTCTGTGAGATGAATTAACAGAACACTAAGCAGTTTCTCAGAAAGCTTCTTTCCAGATTTCATCTGAGGATATTTCCTTTTTCAACTTAGCCCTCTATGGGCTTCCAAATATCACTTTGCCAATTCCACAAGAACTGTCTTAGCGAAAGGCTTCTTGAGGGGAAAGCTGCAACTCAGTGAGATGATTTCACAGAACACAAAGAAGTTTCTCAGAAAGCTTCTTTCCCTTTGTTATCGGAGGATATTTCCTTTGGCCCTATAGTCTTCAAAGGGATCTGAAATATCTGTTCTCAGATTCCACAGAAATAAGGCTAGCAAAGAGATCCACGAAATACAGATGTAAGTCTGTGAGATGAATTAACAGAACACTAAGCAGTTTCTCAGAAAGCTTCTTTCCAGATTTCCTCTGAGGATATTTCCTTTTTCACCATAGCCCTCTATGGGTTTCCAAATATCACTTCGCCAAGTCCACAAGAACTGTCTTAGCGAAAGGCTTCTTGAGGGGAAAGCTGCAACTCTGTGAGATGATTTCACAGAACAGAAAGAAGTTTCTCAGAAAGCTTCTTTCTCTTTGTTATCGGAGGATATTTCCTTTGGCCCTATATTCTTCAAAGGGATCTGAAATATCTGTTCTCAGATTCCACAGAAATAAGGCTAGCAAAGAGATCCATGAAATACAGATGTAACACTGTGAGATGAATTAACAGAACACTAAGCAGTTTCTCAGAAAGCTTCTTTCCAGATTTCCTCTGAGGATATTTCCTTTTTCACCATAGCCCTCTATGGGCTTCCAAATATCACTTTGCCAATTTCAAAAGAACTGTCTTAGCGAAAGGCTCCGTGAGTTGAAAGCTGTAACTCTGTGAGATGATTTCACAGAACACAACGAAGTTTCTCAGAAAGCTTCCTTGTCTTTGTTATCGGAGGATATTTCCTTTGGCCCTATAGTCTTCAAAGGGATCCGAAATATCTTTTCTCAGATTCCACAGAAATAAGGCTAGCAAAGAGATCCACGAAATACAGATGTAACTCTGTGAGATGAATTAACAGAACACTAAGCAGTTTCTCAGAAAGCTTCTTTCCAGATTTCATCTGAGGATATTTCCTTTTTCACCATAGCCCTCTATGGGCTTCCAAATATAACTTTGCCAATTCCAAAAGAACTGTCTTAGTGAAAGGCTCCGGGAGGGGAAAGCTGTAACTCTGTGAGATGATTTCACAGAACACAACGAAGTTTCGCCGAAAGCTTCTTTCTCTTTGTTATCGGAGGATATTTCCTTTGGCCCTATAGTCTTCAAAGGGATCCGAAATATCTGTTCTCAGATTCCACAGAAATAAGGCTAGCAAAGAGATCCACGAAATACAGATGTATCTCTCTGAGATGAATTAACAGAACTCTAAGCAGTTTCTCAGAAAGCTTCTTTCCAGATTTCATCTGAGGATATTTCCTTTTTCACCATAGCCCTCTATGGGCTTCCAAATATCACTTTGCCAATTCCACAAGAACTGTCTTAGCCGAAGGCTTCTTGAGGGGAAAGCTGTAACTCTGTGAGATCATTTCACAGAACACAAAGAAGTTTCTCAGAAAGCTTCTTTCTCTCTGTTATCGGAGGATATTTCCTTTGGCCCTATAGTCTTCATAGGGATCCGAAATATCTGTTCTCAGATTCCACAGAAATAAGGCTAGCAAAGAGATCCACGAAATACAGATGTAACTCTGTGAGATGAATTAACAGAACACTAAGCAGTTTCTCAGAAAGCTTCTTTCCAGATTTCATCTGAGGATATTTCCTTTTTCACCATAGCCCTCTATGGGCTTCCAAATATCACTTTGCCAATTCCACAAGAACTGTCTTAGAGAAAGACTCCTTGAGGGGAAAGCTGTAACTCTGTGAGATGATTTCACAGAACACAAAGAAGTTTCTCAGAAAGCTTCTTTGTCTTTGTTATCGGAGGATATTTCCTTTGGCCCTATAGTCTTCAAAAGGATCCGAAATATCTGTTCTCAGATTCAACAGAAATAAGGCTAGCAAAGAGATCCACGAAATACAGATGTAACTCTGTGAGATGAATTAACAGAACACTAAGCAGTTTCTCAGAAAGCTTCTTTCCAGATTTCATCTGAGGATATTTCCTTTTTCACCTTAGCCCTCTATGGGCTTCCAAATATCACTTTGCCAATTCCACAAGAACTGTCTTAGCGAAAGGCTTCTTGAGGGGAAAGCTGCAACTCTGTGAGATGGTTTCACAGAACACAAAGAAGTTTCTCAGAAAGCTTCTTTCCCTTTGTTATCGGAGGATATTTCCTTTGGCCCTAGAGTCTTCAAAGGGATCCGAAATATCTTTTCTCAGATTCCACAGAAATAAGGCTAGCAAAGAGATCCACGAAATACAGATGTAACTCTGTGAGATGAATTAACAGAACACTAAGCAGTTTCTCAGAAAGCTTCTTTCCAGATTTCATCTGAGGATATTTCCTTTTTCAAAATAGCCCTCTATGGGCTTCCAAATATCACTTTGCCAATACCACAAGAACTGTCTTAGCGAAAGGCTTCTTGAGGGGAAAGCTGTAACTCTGTGAGATGATTTCACAGAACACAACGAAGTTTCTCAGAAAGCTTCCTTGTCTTTGTTATCGGAGGATATTTCCTTTGGCCCTATAGTCTTCAAAGGGATCCGAAATATCTGTTCTCAGATTCCACAGAAATAAGGCTAGCAAAGAGATCCACGAAATACAGATGTAACTCTGTGAGATGAATTAACAGAACACTAAGCACTTTCTCAGAAAGCTTCTTTCCAGATTTCATCTGAGGATATTTCCTTTTTCACCTTAGCCCTCTATGGGCTTCCAAATATCACTTTGCCAATTCCACAAGAACTGTCTTAGCGAAAGGCTTCTTGAGGGGAAAGCTGTAACTCTGTGAGATCATTTCACAGAACACAAAGAAGTTTCTCAGAAAGCTTCTTTCTCTTTGTTATCGGAGGATATTTCTTTTGGCCCTATAGTCTTCATAGGGATCCGAAATATCTTTTCTCAGATTCCACAGAAATAAGGCTAGCAAAGAGATCCACGAAATACAGATGTAACTCTGTGAGATGAATTAACAGAACACTAAGCAGTTTCTCAGAAAGCTTCTTTCCAGATTTCATCTGAGGATATTTCCTTTTTCACCATAGCCCTCTATGGGCTTCCAAATATCACTTTGCCAATTCCACAAGAACTGTCTTAGAGAAAGACTCCTTGAGGGGAAAGCTGTAACTCTGTGAGATGATTTCACAGAACACAAAGAAGTTTCTCAGAAAGCTTCTTTGTCTTTGTTATCGGAGGATATTTCCTTTGGCCCTAAAGTCTTCCAAAGGATCCGAAATATCTGTTCTCAGATTCAACAGAAATAAGGCTAGCAAAGAGATCCACGAAATACAGATGTAACTCTGTGAGATGAATTAACAGAACACTAAGCAGTTTCTCAGAAAGCTTCTTTCCAGATTTCATCTGAGGATATTTCCTTTTTCAACTTAGCCCTCTATGGGCTTCCAAATATCACTTTGCCAATTCCACAAGAACTGTCTTAGCGAAAGGCTTCTTGAGGGGAAAGCTGCAACTCAGTGAGATGATTTCACAGAACACAAAGAAGTTTCTCAGAAAGCTTCTTTCCCTTTGTTATCGGAGGATATTTCCTTTGGCCCTATAGTCTTCAAAGGGATCTGAAATATCTGTTCTCAGATTCCACAGAAATAAGGCTAGCAAAGAGATCCACGAAATACAGATGTAAGTCTGTGAGATGAATTAACAGAACACTAAGCAGTTTCTCAGAAAGCTTCTTTCCAGATTTCCTCTGAGGATATTTCCTTTTTCACCATAGCCCTCTATGGGTTTCCAAATATCACTTCGCCAAGTCCTCAAGAACTGTCTTAGCGAAAGGCTTCTTGAGGGGAAAGCTGCAACTCTGTGAGATGATTTCACAGAACAGAAAGAAGTTTCTCAGAAAGCTTCTTTCTCTTTGTTATCGGAGGATATTTCCTTTGGCCCTATATTCTTCAAAGGGATCTGAAATATCTGTTCTCAGATTCCACAGAAATAAGGCTAGCAAAGAGATCCATGAAATACAGATGTAACACTGTGAGATGAATTAACAGAACACTAAGCAGTTTCTCAGAAAGCTTCTTTCCAGATTTCCTCTGAGGATATTTCCTTTTTCACCATAGCCCTCTATGGGCTTCCAAATATCACTTTGCCAATTTCAAAAGAACTGTCTTAGCGAAAGGCTCCGTGAGGCGAAAGCTGTAACTCTGTGAGATGATTTCACAGAACACAACGAAGTTTCTCAGAAACCTTCCTTGTCTTTGTTATCGGAGGATATTTCCTTTGGCCCTATAGTCTTCAAAGGGATCCGAAATATCTTTTCTCAGATTCCACAGAAATAAGGCTAGCAAAGAGATCCACGAAATACAGATGTAACTCTGTGAGATGAATTAACAGAACACTAAGCAGTTTCTCAGAAAGCTTCTTTCCAGATTTCATCTGAGGATATTTCCTTTTTCACCATAGCCCTCTATGGGCTTCCAGATATCACTTTGCCAATTCCACAAGAACTGTCTTAGCGAAAGACTCCTTGAGGGGAAAGCTGTAACTCTGTGAGATGATTTCACAGAACACAAAGAAGTTTCTCAGAAAGCTTCTTTCTCTTTGTTTTCAGAGGATATTTCCTTTGGCCCTATAGTCTTCAAAAGGATCCGAAATATCTGTTCTCAGATTCAACAGAAATAAGGCTAGCAAAGAGATCCACGAAATACAGATGTAACTGTGTGAGATGAATTAACAGAACACTAAGCAGTTTCTCAGAAAGCTTCTTTCCAGATTTCATCTGAGGATATTTCCTTTTTCACCATAGCCCTCTATGGGCTTCCAAATATAACTTTGCCAATTCCAAAAGAACTGTCTTAGTGAAAGGCTCCGGGAGGGGAAAGCTGTAACTCTGTGAGATGATTTCACAGAACACAACGAAGTTTCTCCGAAAGCTTCTTTCTCTTTGTTATCGGAGGATATTTCCTTTGGCCCTATAGTCTTCAAAGGGATCCGAAATATCTGTTCTCAGATTCCACAGAAATAAGGCTAGCAAAGAGATCCACGAAATACAGATGTATCTCTCTGAGATGAATTAACAGAACTCTAAGCAGTTTCTCAGAAAGCTTCTTTCCAGATTTCATCTGAGGATATTTCCTTTTTCACCATGGCCCTCTATGGGCTTCCAAATATCACTTTGCCAATTCCACAAGAACTGTCTTAGCCAAAGGCTTCTTGAGGGGAAAGCTGTAACTCTGTGAGATGATTTCACAGAACACAAAGAAGTTTCTCAGAAAGCTTCTTTCTCTTTGTTATCGGAGGATATTTCCTTTGGCCCTATAGTCTTCATAGGGATCCGAAATATCTGTTCTCAGATTCCACAGAAATAAGGCTAGCAAAGAGATCCACGAAATACAGATGTAACTCTGTGAGATGAATTAACAGAACACTAAGCAGTTTCTCAGAAAGCTTCTTTCCAGATTTCATCTGAGGATATTTCCTTTTTCACCATAGCCCCCTATGGGCTTCCAAATATCACTTTGCCAATTCCACAAGAACTGTCTTAGAGAAAGACTCCTTGAGGGGAAAGCTGTAACTCTGTGAGATGATTTCACAGAACACAAAGAAGTTTCTCAGAAAGCTTCTTTGTCTTTGTTATCGGAGGATATTTCCTTTGGCCCTATAGTCTTCAAAAGGATCCGAAATATCTGTTCTCAGATTCAACAGAAATAAGGCTAGCAAAGAGATCCACGAAATACAGATGTAACTCTGTGAGATGAATTAACAGAACACTAAGCAGTTTCTCAGAAAGCTTCTTTCCAGATTTCATCTGAGGATATTTCCTTTTTCAAAATAGCCCTCTATGGGCTTCCAAATATCACTTTGCCAATACCACAAGAACTGTCTTAGCGAACGGCTTCTTGAGGGGAAAGCTGTAACTCTGTGAGATGATTTCACAGAACACAACGAAGTTTCTCAGAAAGCTTCCTTGTCTTTGTTATCGGAGGATATTTCCTTTGGCCCTATAGTCTTCAAAGGGATCCGAAATATCTGTTCTCAGATTCCACAGAAATAAGGCTAGCAAAGAGATCCACGAAATACAGATGTAACTCTGTGAGATGAATTAACAGAACACTAAGCACTTTCTCAGAAAGCTTCTTTCCAGATTTCATCTGAGGATATTTCCTTTTTCACCTTAGCCCTCTATGGGCTTCCAAATATCACTTTGCCAATTCCACAAGAACTGTCTTAGCGAAAGGCTTCTTGAGGGGAAAGCTGCAACTCAGTGAGATGATTTCACAGAACACAAAGAAGTTTCTCAGAAAGCTTCTTTCCCTTTGTTATCGGAGGATATTTCCTTTGGCCCTATAGTCTTCAAAGGGATCTGAAATATCTGTTCTCAGATTCCACAGAAATAAGGCTAGCAAAGAGATCCACGAAATACAGATGTAAGTCTGTGAGATGAATTAACAGAACACTAAGCAGTTTCTCAGAAAGCTTCTTTCCAGATTTCCTCTGAGGATATTTCCTTTTTCACCATAGCCCTCTATGGGTTTCCAAATATCACTTCGCCAAGTCCTCAAGAACTGTCTTAGCGAAAGGCTTCTTGAGGGGAAAGCTGCAACTCTGTGAGATGATTTCACAGAACAGAAAGAAGTTTCTCAGAAAGCTTCTTTCTCTTTGTTATCGGAGGATATTTCCTTTGGCCCTATATTCTTCAAAGGGATCTGAAATATCTGTTCTCAGATTCCACAGAAATAAGGCTAGCAAAGAGATCCATGAAATACAGATGTAACACTGTGAGATGAATTAACAGAACACTAAGCAGTTTCTCAGAAAGCTTCTTTCCAGATTTCCTCTGAGGATATTTCCTTTTTCACCATAGCCCTCTATGGGCTTCCAAATATCACTTTGCCAATTTCAAAAGAACTGTCTTAGCGAAAGGCTCCGTGAGGCGAAAGCTGTAACTCTGTGAGATGATTTCACAGAACACAACGAAGTTTCTCAGAAACCTTCCTTGTCTTTGTTATCGGAGGATATTTCCTTTGGCCCTATAGTCTTCAAAGGGATCCGAAATATCTTTTCTCAGATTCCACAGAAATAAGGCTAGCAAAGAGATCCACGAAATACAGATGTAACTCTGTGAGATGAATTAACAGAACACTAAGCAGTTTCTCAGAAAGCTTCTTTCCAGATTTCATCTGAGGATATTTCCTTTTTCACCATAGCCCTCTATGGGCTTCCAGATATCACTTTGCCAATTCCACAAGAACTGTCTTAGCGAAAGACTCCTTGAGGGGAAAGCTGTAACTCTGTGAGATGATTTCACAGAACACAAAGAAGTTTCTCAGAAAGCTTCTTTCTCTTTGTTTTCAGAGGATATTTCCTTTGGCCCTATAGTCTTCAAAAGGATCCGAAATATCTGTTCTCAGATTCAACAGAAATAAGGCTAGCAAAGAGATCCACGAAATACAGATGTAACTGTGTGAGATGAATTAACAGAACACTAAGCAGTTTCTCAGAAAGCTTCTTTCCAGATTTCATCTGAGGATATTTCCTTTTTCACCATAGCCCTCTATGGGCTTCCAAATATAACTTTGCCAATTCCAAAAGAACTGTCTTAGTGAAAGGCTCCGGGAGGGGAAAGCTGTAACTCTGTGAGATGATTTCACAGAACACAACGAAGTTTCTCCGAAAGCTTCTTTCTCTTTGTTATCGGAGGATATTTCCTTTGGCCCTATAGTCTTCAAAGGGATCCGAAATATCTGTTCTCAGATTCCACAGAAATAAGGCTAGCAAAGAGATCCACGAAATACAGATGTATCTCTCTGAGATGAATTAACAGAACTCTAAGCAGTTTCTCAGAAAGCTTCTTTCCAGATTTCATCTGAGGATATTTCCTTTTTCACCATGGCCCTCTATGGGCTTCCAAATATCACTTTGCCAATTCCACAAGAACTGTCTTAGCGAAAGGCTTCTTGAGGGGAAAGCTGTAACTCTGTGAGATGATTTCACAGAACACAAAGAAGTTTCTCAGAAAGCTTCTTTCTCTTTGTTATCGGAGGATATTTCCTTTGGCCCTATAGTCTTCATAGGGATCCGAAATATCTGTTCTCAGATTCCACAGAAATAAGGCTAGCAAAGAGATCCACGAAATACAGATGTAACTCTGTGAGATGAATTAACAGAACACTAAGCAGTTTCTCAGAAAGCTTCTTTCCAGATTTCATCTGAGGATATTTCCTTTTTCACCATAGCCCCCTATGGGCTTCCAAATATCACTTTGCCAATTCCACAAGAACTGTCTTAGAGAAAGACTCCTTGAGGGGAAAGCTGTAACTCTGTGAGATGATTTCACAGAACACAAAGAAGTTTCTCAGAAAGCTTCTTTGTCTTTGTTATCGGAGGATATTTCCTTTGGCCCTATAGTCTTCAAAAGGATCCGAAATATCTGTTCTCAGATTCAACAGAAATAAGGCTAGCAAAGAGATCCACGAAATACAGATGTAACTCTGTGAGATGAATTAACAGAACACTAAGCAGTTTCTCAGAAAGCTTCTTTCCAGATTTCATCTGAGGATATTTCCTTTTTCAAAATAGCCCTCTATGGGCTTCCAAATATCACTTTGCCAATACCACAAGAACTGTCTTAGCGAACGGCTTCTTGAGGGGAAAGCTGTAACTCTGTGAGATGATTTCACAGAACACAACGAAGTTTCTCAGAAAGCTTCCTTGTCTTTGTTATCGGAGGATATTTCCTTTGGCCCTATAGTCTTCAAAGGGATCCGAAATATCTGTTCTCAGATTCCACAGAAATAAGGCTAGCAAAGAGATCCACGAAATACAGATGTAACTCTGTGAGATGAATTAACAGAACACTAAGCACTTTCTCAGAAAGCTTCTTTCCAGATTTCATCTGAGGATATTTCCTTTTTCACCTTAGCCCTCTATGGGCTTCCAAATATCACTTTGCCAATTCCACAAGAACTGTCTTAGAGAAAGACTCCTTGAGGGGAAAGCTGTAACTCTGTGAGATGATTTCACAGAACACAAAGAAGTTTCTCAGAAAGCTTCTTTGTCTTTGTTATCGGAGGATATTTCCTTTGGCCCTAAAGTCTTCCAAAGGATCCGAAATATCTGTTCTCAGATTCAACAGAAATAAGGCTAGCAAAGAGATCCACGAAATACAGATGTAACTCTGTGAGATGAATTAACAGAACACTAAGCAGTTTCTCAGAAAGCTTCTTTCCAGATTTCATCTGAGGATATTTCCTTTTTCAACTTAGCCCTCTATGGGCTTCCAAATATCACTTTGCCAATTCCACAAGAACTGTCTTAGCGAAAGGCTTCTTGAGGGGAAAGCTGCAACTCAGTGAGATGATTTCACAGAACACAAAGAAGTTTCTCAGAAAGCTTCTTTCCCTTTGTTATCGGAGGATATTTCCTTTGGCCCTATAGTCTTCAAAGGGATCTGAAATATCTGTTCTCAGATTCCACAGAAATAAGGCTAGCAAAGAGATCCACGAAATACAGATGTAAGTCTGTGAGATGAATTAACAGAACACTAAGCAGTTTCTCAGAAAGCTTCTTTCCAGATTTCCTCTGAGGATATTTCCTTTTTCACCATAGCCCTCTATGGGTTTCCAAATATCACTTCGCCAAGTCCTCAAGAACTGTCTTAGCGAAAGGCTTCTTGAGGGGAAAGCTGCAACTCTGTGAGATGATTTCACAGAACAGAAAGAAGTTTCTCAGAAAGCTTCTTTCTCTTTGTTATCGGAGGATATTTCCTTTGGCCCTATATTCTTCAAAGGGATCTGAAATATCTGTTCTCAGATTCCACAGAAATAAGGCTAGCAAAGAGATCCATGAAATACAGATGTAACACTGTGAGATGAATTAACAGAACACTAAGCAGTTTCTCAGAAAGCTTCTTTCCAGATTTCCTCTGAGGATATTTCCTTTTTCACCATAGCCCTCTATGGGCTTCCAAATATCACTTTGCCAATTTCAAAAGAACTGTCTTAGCGAAAGGCTCCGTGAGGCGAAAGCTGTAACTCTGTGAGATGATTTCACAGAACACAACGAAGTTTCTCAGAAACCTTCCTTGTCTTTGTTATCGGAGGATATTTCCTTTGGCCCTATAGTCTTCAAAGGGATCCGAAATATCTTTTCTCAGATTCCACAGAAATAAGGCTAGCAAAGAGATCCACGAAATACAGATGTAACTCTGTGAGATGAATTAACAGAACACTAAGCAGTTTCTCAGAAAGCTTCTTTCCAGATTTCATCTGAGGATATTTCCTTTTTCACCATAGCCCTCTATGGGCTTCCAGATATCACTTTGCCAATTCCACAAGAACTGTCTTAGCGAAAGACTCCTTGAGGGGAAAGCTGTAACTCTGTGAGATGATTTCACAGAACACAAAGAAGTTTCTCAGAAAGCTTCTTTCTCTTTGTTTTCAGAGGATATTTCCTTTGGCCCTATAGTCTTCAAAAGGATCCGAAATATCTGTTCTCAGATTCAACAGAAATAAGGCTAGCAAAGAGATCCACGAAATACAGATGTAACTCTGTGAGATGAATTAACAGAACACTAAGCAGTTTCTCAGAAAGCTTCTTTCCAGATTTCATCTGAGGATATTTCCTTTTTCACCATAGCCCTCTATGGGCTTCCAAATATAACTTTGCCAATTCCAAAAGAACTGTCTTAGTGAAAGGCTCCGGGAGGGGAAAGCTGTAACTCTGTGAGATGATTTCACAGAACACAACGAAGTTTCTCCGAAAGCTTCTTTCTCTTTGTTATCGGAGGATATTTCCTTTGGCCCTATAGTCTTCAAAGGGATCCGAAATATCTGTTCTCAGATTCCACAGAAATAAGGCTAGCAAAGAGATCCACGAAATACAGATGTATCTCTCTGAGATGAATTAACAGAACTCTAAGCAGTTTCTCAGAAAGCTTCTTTCCAGATTTCATCTGAGGATATTTCCTTTTTCACCATAGCCCTCTATGGGCTTCCAAATATCACTTTGCCAATTCCACAAGAACTGTCTTAGCGAAAGGCTTCTTGAGGGGAAAGCTGTAACTCTGTGAGATGATTTCACAGAACACAAAGAAGTTTCTCAGAAAGCTTCTTTCTCTTTGTTATCGGAGGATATTTCCTTTGGCCCTATAGTCTTCATAGGGATCCGAAATATCTGTTCTCAGATTCCACAGAAATAAGGCTAGCAAAGAGATCCACGAAATACAGATGTAACTCTGTGAGATGAATTAACAGAACACTAAGCAGTTTCTCAGAAAGCTTCTTTCCAGATTTCATCTGAGGATATTTCCTTTTTCACCATAGCCCCCTATGGGCTTCCAAATATCACTTTGCCAATTCCACAAGAACTGTCTTAGAGAAAGACTCCTTGAGGGGAAAGCTGTAACTCTGTGAGATGATTTCACAGAACACAAAGAAGTTTCTCAGAAAGCTTCTTTGTCTTTGTTATCGGAGGATATTTCCTTTGGCCCTATAGTCTTCAAAAGGATCCGAAATATCTGTTCTCAGATTCAACAGAAATAAGGCTAGCAAAGAGATCCACGAAATACAGATGTAACTCTGTGAGATGAATTAACAGAACACTAAGCAGTTTCTCAGAAAGCTTCTTTCCAGATTTCATCTGAGGATATTTCCTTTTTCAAAATAGCCCTCTATGGGCTTCCAAATATCACTTTGCCAATACCACAAGAACTGTCTTAGCGAACGGCTTCTTGAGGGGAAAGCTGTAACTCTGTGAGATGATTTCACAGAACACAACGAAGTTTCTCAGAAAGCTTCCTTGTCTTTGTTATCGGAGGATATTTCCTTTGGCCCTATAATCTTCAAAGGGATCCGAAATATCTGTTCTCAGATTCCACAGAAATAAGGCTAGCAAAGAGATCCACGAAATACAGATGTAACTCTGTGAGATGAATTAACAGAACACTAAGCACTTTCTCAGAAAGCTTCTTTCCAGATTTCATCTGAGGATATTTCCTTTTTCACCTTAGCCCTCTATGGGCTTCCAAATATCACTTTGCCAATTCCACAAGAACTGTCTTAGCGAAAGGCTTCTTGAGGGGAAAGCTGTAACTCTGTGAGATCATTTCACAGAACACAAAGAAGTTTCTCAGAAAGCTTCTTTCTCTTTGTTATCGGAGGATATTTCCTTTGGCCCTATAGTCTTCATAGGGATCCGAAATATCTTTTCTCAGATTCCACAGAAATAAGGCTAGCAAAGAGATCCACGAAATACAGATGTAACTCTGTGAGATGAATTAACAGAACACTAAGCAGTTTCTCAGAAAGCTTCTTTCCAGATTTCATCTGAGGATATTTCCTTTTTCACCATAGCCCTCTATGGGCTTCCAAATATCACTTTGCCAATTCCACAAGAACTGTCTTAGAGAAAGACTCCTTGAGGGGAAAGCTGTAACTCTGTGAGATGATTTCACAGAACACAAAGAAGTTTCTCAGAAAGCTTCTTTGTCTTTGTTATCGGAGGATATTTCCTTTGGCCCTAAAGTCTTCCAAAGGATCCGAAATATCTGTTCTCAGATTCAACAGAAATAAGGCTAGCAAAGAGATCCACGAAATACAGATGTAACTCTGTGAGATGAATTAACAGAACACTAAGCAGTTTCTCAGAAAGCTTCTTTCCAGATTTCATCTGAGGATATTTCCTTTTTCAACTTAGCCCTCTATGGGCTTCCAAATATCACTTTGCCAATTCCACAAGAACTGTCTTAGCGAAAGGCTTCTTGAGGGGAAAGCTGCAACTCAGTGAGATGATTTCACAGAACACAAAGAAGTTTCTCAGAAAGCTTCTTTCCCTTTGTTATCGGAGGATATTTCCTTTGGCCCTATAGTCTTCAAAGGGATCTGAAATATCTGTTCTCAGATTCCACAGAAATAAGGCTAGCAAAGAGATCCACGAAATACAGATGTAACTCTGTGAGATGAATTAACAGAACACTAAGCAGTTTCTCAGAAAGCTTCTTTCCAGATTTCCTCTGAGGATATTTCCTTTTTCACCATAGCCCTCTATGGGTTTCCAAATATCACTTCGCCAAGTCCACAAGAACTGTCTTAGCGAAAGGCTTCTTGAGGGGAAAGCTGCAACTCTGTGAGATGATTTCACAGAACACAAAGAAGTTTCTCAGAAAGCTTCTTTCTCTTTGTTATCGGAGGATATTTCCTTTGGCCCTATATTCTTCAAAGGGATCTGAAATATCTGTTCTCAGATTCCACAGAAATAAGGCTAGCAAAGAGATCCATGAAATACAGATGTAACACAGTGAGATGAATTAACAGAACACTAAGCAGTTTCTCAGAAAGCTTCTTTCCAGATTTCCTCTGAGGATATTTCCTTTTTCACCATAGCCCTCTATGGGCTTTCAAATATCACTTTGCCAATTTCAAAAGAACTGTCTTAGCGAAAGGCTCCGTGAGGCGAAAGCTGTAACTCTGTGAGATAATTTCACAGAACACAACGAAGTTTCTCAGAAAGCTTCCTTGTCTTTGTTATCGGAGGATATTTCCTTTGGCCCAATAGTCTTCAAAGGGATCCGAAATATCTTTTCTCAGATTCCACAGAAATAAGGCTAGCAAAGAGATCCACGAAATACAGATGTAACTCTGTGAGATGAATTAACAGAACACTAAGCAGTTTCTCAGAAAGCTTCTTTCCAGATTTCATCTGAGGATATTTCCTTTTTCACCATAGCCCTCTATGGGCTTCCAGATATCACTTTGCCAATTCCACAAGAACTGTCTTAGCGAAAGACTCCTTGAGGGGAAAGCTGTAACTCTGTGAGATGATTTCACAGAACACAAAGAAGTTTCTCAGAAAGCTTCTTTCTCTTTGTTTTCAGAGGATATTTCCTTTGGCCCTATAGTCTTCAAAAGGATCCGAAATATCTGTTCTCAGATTCAACAGAAATAAGGCTAGCAAAGAGATCCACGAAATACAGATGTAACTCTGTGAGATGAATTAACAGAACACTAAGCAGTTTCTCAGAAAGCTTCTTTCCAGATTTCATCTGAGGATATTTCCTTTTTCAACATAGCCCTCTATGGGCTTCCAAATATAACTTTGCCAATTCCAAAAGAACTGTCTTAGTGAAAGGCTCCGGGAGGGGAAAGCTGTAACTCTGTGAGATGATTTCACAGAACACAACGAAGTATCTCCGAAAGCTTCTTTCTCTTTGTTATCGGAGGATATTTCCTTTGGCCCTATAGTCTTCAAAGGGATCCGAAATATCTGTTCTCAGATTCCACAGAAATAAGGCTAGCAAAGAGATCCACGAAATACAGATGTATCTCTCTGAGATGAATTAACAGAACACTAAGCAGTTTCTCAGAAAGCTTCTTGCCAGATTTCATCTGAGGATATTTCCTTTTTCACCATAGCCCTCTATGGGCTTCCAAATATCACTTTGCCAATTCCACAAGAACTGTCTTAGCGAAAGGCTTCTTGAGGGGAAAGCTGTAACTCTGTGAGATGATTTCACAGAACACAAAGAAGTTTCTCAGAAAGCTTCTTTCTCTTTGTTATCGGAGGATATTTCCTTTGGCCCTATAGTCTTCATAGGGATCCGAAATATCTGTTCTCAGATTCCACAGAAATAAGGCTAGCAAAGAGATCCACGAAATACAGATGTAAGTCTGTGAGATGAATTAACAGAACACTAAGCAGTTTCTCAGAAAGCTTCTTTCCAGATTTCATCTGAGGATATTTCCTTTTTCACCATAGCCCTCTATGGGTTTCCAAATATCACTTTGCCAAGTCCACAAGAACTGTCTTAGCGAAAGGCTTCTTGAGGGTAAAGCTGCAACTCTGTGAGATGATTTCACGGAACACAAAGAAGTTTCTCAGAAAGCTTCTTTCTCTTTGTTATCGGAGGATATTTCCTTTGGCCCTATAGTCTTCAAAGGGATCCGAAATATCTGTTCTCAGATTCCACAGAAATAAGGCTAGCAAAGAGATCCATGAAATACAGATGTAACACTGTGAGATGAATTAACAGAACACTAAGCAGTTTCTCAGAAAGCTTCTTTCCAGATTTCCTCTGAGGATATTTCCTTTTTCACCATAGCCCTCTATGGGCTTCCAAATATCACTTTGCCAATTCCACAAGAACTGTCTTAGCGAAAGGCTCCGTGAGGCGAAAGCTGTAACTCTGTGAGATGATTTCACGGAACACAACGAAGTTTCTCAGAAAGCTTCCTTGTCTTTGTTATCGGAGGATATTTCCATTGGCCCTATAGTCTTCAAAGGGATCCGAAATATCTTTTCTCAGATTCCACAGAAATAAGGCTAGCAAAGAGATCCACGAAATACAGATGTAACTCTGTGAGATGAATTAACAGAACACTAAGCAGTTTCTCAGAAAGCTTCTTTCCGGATTTCATCTGAGGATATTTCCTTTTTCACCATAGCCCTCTATGGGCTTCCAAATATCACTTTGCCAATTCCACAAGAACTGTCTTAGCGAAAGGCTTCTTGAGGGGAAAGCTGTAACTGTGAGATGATTTCACAGAACACAACGAAGTTTCTCAGAAAGCTTCCTTGTCTTTGTTATCGGAGGATATTTCCTTTGGCCCTATAGTCTTCAAAGGGATCCGAAATATCTGTTCTCAGATTCCACAGAAATAAGGCTAGCAAAGAGATCCACGAAATACAGATGTAACTCTGTGAGATGAATTAACAGAACACTAAGCAGTTTCTCAGAAAGCTTCTTTCCAGATTTCATCTGAGGATATTTCCTTTTTCACCATAGCCCTCTATGGGCTTCCAAATATCACTTTGCCAATTCCACAAGAACTTTCTTAGCGAAAGGCTTCTTGAGGGGAAAGCTGTAACTCTGTGAGATCCTTTCACAGAACACAAAGAAGTTTCTCAGAAAGCTTCTTTCTCTTTGTTATCGGAGGATATTTCCTTTGGCCCTATAGTCTTCATAGGGATCCGAAATATCTTTTCTCAGATTCCACAGAAATAAGGCTAGCAAAGAGATCCACGAAATACAGATGTAACTCTGTGAGATGAATTAACAGAACACTAAGCAGTTTCTCAGAAAGCTTCTTTCCAGATTTCATCTGAGGATATTTCCTTTTTCAACATAGCCCTCTATGGGCTTCCAAATATCACTTTGCCAATTCCACAAGAATTGTCTTAGCGAAAGGCTTCTTGAGGGGAAAGCTGTAACTCTGTGAGATGATTTCACAGAACACAAAGAAGTTTCTCAGAAAGCTTCTTTCTCTTTGCTATCGGAGGATATTTCCTTTGGCCCTATAGTCTTCATAGGGATCCGAAATATCTGTTCTCAGATTCAGCAGAAATAAAGCTAGCAAAGAGATCCACGAAATACAGATGTAACTCTGTGAGATGAATTAACAGAACACTAAGAAGTTTCTCAGAAAGCTTCTTTCCAGATTTCATCTGAGGATATTTCCTTTTTCATCTTAGCCCTCTATGGGCTTCCAAATATCACATTGCCAATTTCACAAGAACTGTCTTAGCGAAAGGCTTCTTGAGGGGAAAGCTGCAACTCTGTGAGATGATTTCACAGAACACAAAGAAGTTTCTCAGAAAGCTTCTTTCCCTTTGTTATCGGAGGATATTTCCTTTGGCCCTATAGACTTCAAAGGGATCCGAAATATCTGTTCTCAGATTCCACAGAAATAAGGCTAGCAAAGAGATCCACGAAATACAGATGTAAGTCTGTGAGATGAATTAACAGAACACTAAGCAGTTTCTCAGAAAGCTTCTTTCCAGATTTCACCTGAGGATATTTCCTTTTTCACCATAGCCCTCTATCGGTTTCCAAATATCACTTTGCCAAGTCCACAAGAACTGTCTTAGCGAAAGGCTTCTTGAGGGGAAAGCTGCAACTCTGTGAGATGATTTCACAGAACACAAAGAAGTTTCTCAGAAAGCTTCTTTCTCTTTGTTATCGGAGGATATTTCCTTTGGCCCTATAGTCTTCAAAGGGATCTGAAATATCTGTTCTCAGATTCCACAGAAATAAGGCTAGCAAAGAGATCCATGAAATACAGATGTAACACTGTGAGATGAATTAACAGAACACTAAGCAGTTTCTCAGAAAGCTTCTTTCCAGATTTCCTCTGAGGATATTTCGTTTTTCACCATAGCCCTCTATGGGCTTCCAAATATCACTTTGCCAATTTCAAAAGAACTGTCTTAGCGAAAGGCTCCGTGAGGCGAAAG
Source organism: Macaca nemestrina (assembly GCF_043159975.1). Taxonomy (NCBI): domain Eukaryota; kingdom Metazoa; phylum Chordata; class Mammalia; order Primates; family Cercopithecidae; genus Macaca; species Macaca nemestrina. Next base: position 64,118,771 of record NC_092136.1, on the reverse strand, counting down.
CTGTAACTCTGTGAGATGATTTCACAGAACACAACGAAGTTTCTCAGAAAGCTTCCTTGTCTTTGTTATCGGAGGATATTTCCTTTGGCCCTATAGTCTTCAAAGGGATCCGAAATATCTTTTCTCAGATTCCACAGAAATAAGGCTAGCAAAGAGATCCACGAAATACAGATGTAACTATGTGAGATGAATTAACAGAACACTAAGCAGTTTCTCAGAAAGCTTCTTTCCAGATTTCATCTGAGGATATTTCCTTTTTCACCATAGCCCTCTATGGGCTTCCAAATATCACTTTGCCAATTCCACAAGAACTGTCTTAGCGAAAGGCTTCTTGAGGGGAAAGCTGTAACTCTGTGAGATGATTTCACAGAACACAACGAAGTTTCTCAGAAAGCTTCCTTGTCTTTGTTATCGGAGGATATTTCCTTTGGCCCTATAGTCTTCAAAGGGATCCGAAATATCTGTTCTCAGATTCCACAGAAATAATGCTAGCAAAGAGATCCACGAAATACAGATGTAACTCTGTGAGATGAATTAACAGAACACTAAGCAGTTTCTCAGAAAGCTTCTTTCCAGATTTCATCTGAGGATATTTCCTTTTTCACCATAGCCCTCTATGGGCTTCCAAATATCACTTTGCCAATTCCACAAGAACTGTCTTAGCGAAAGGCTTCTTGAGGGGAAAGCTGTAACTCTGTGAGATCATTTCACAGAACACAAAGAAGTTTCTCAGAAAGCTTCTTTCTCTCTGTTATCGGAGGATATTTCCTTTGGCCCTATAGTCTTCATAGGGATCCGAAATATCTGTTCTCAGATTCCACAGAAATAAGGCTAGCAAAGAGATCCACGAAATACAGATGTAACTCTGTGAGATGAATTAACAGAACACTAAGCAGTTTCTCAGAAAGCTTCTTTCCAGATTTCATCTGAGGATATTTCCTTTTTCACCATAGCCCTCTATGGGGTTCCAAATATCACTTTGCCAATTCCACAAGAACTGTCTTAGAGAAAGACTCCTTGAGGGGAAAGCTGTAACTCTGTGAGATGATTTCACAGAACACAAAGAAGTTTCTCAGAAAGCTTCTTTGTCTTTGTTATCGGAGGATATTTCCTTTGGCCCTATAGTCTTCAAAAGGATCCGAAATATCTGTTCTCAGATTCAACAGAAATAAGGCTAGCAAAGAGATCCACGAAATACAGATGTAACTCTGTGAGATGAATTAACAGAACACTAAGCAGTTTCTCAGAAAGCTTCTTTCCAGATTTCATCTGAGGATATTTCCTTTTTCACCTTAGCCCTCTATGGGCTTCCAAATATCACTTTGCCAATTCCACAAGAACTGTCTTAGCGAAAGGCTTCTTGAGGGGAAAGCTGCAACTCTGTGAGATGGTTTCACAGAACACAAAGAAGTTTCTCAGAAAGCTTCTTTCCCTTTGTTATCGGAGGATATTTCCTTTGGCCCTATAGTCTTCAAAGGGATCCGAAATATCTTTTCTCAGATTCCACAGAAATAAGGCTAGCAAAGAGATCCACGAAATACAGATGTAACTCTGTGAGATGAATTAACAGAACACTAAGCAGTTTCTCAGAAAGCTTCTTTCCAGATTTCATCTGAGGATATTTCCTTTTTCAAAATAGCCCTCTATGGGCTTCCAAATATCACTTTGCCAATACCACAAGAACTGTCTTAGCGAAAGGCTTCTTGAGGGGAAAGCTGTAACTCTGTGGGATGATTTCACAGAACACAACGAAGTTTCTCAGAAAGCTTCCTTGTCTTTGTTATCGGAGGATATTTCCTTTGGCCCTATAGTCTTCAAAGGGATCCGAAATATCTTTTCTCAGATTCCACAGAAATAAGGCTAGCAAAGAGATCCATGAAATACTGATGTAACTCTGTGAGATGAATTAACAGAACACTAAGCACTTTCTCAGAAAGCTTCTTTCCAGATTTCATCTGAGGATATTTCCTTTTTCACCTTAGCCCTCTATGGGCTTCCAAATATCACTTTGCCAATTCCACAAGAACTGTCTTAGCGAAAGGCTTCTTGAGGGGAAAGCTGTAACTCTGTGAGATCATTTCACAGAACACAAAGAAGTTTCTCAGAAAGCTTCTTTCTCTTTGTTATCGGAGGATATTTCCTTTGGCCCTATAGTCTTCATAGGGATCCGAAATATCTTTTCTCAGATTCCACAGAAATAAGGCTAGCAAAGAGATCCACGAAATACAGATGTAACTCTGTGAGATGAATTAACAGAACACTAAGCAGTTTCTCAGAAAGCTTCTTTCCAGATTTCATCTGAGGATATTTCCTTTTTCACCATAGCCCTCTATGGGCTTCCAAATATCACTTTGCCAATTCCACAAGAACTGTCTTAGAGAAAGACTCCTTGAGGGGAAAGCTGTAACTCTGTGAGATGATTTCACAGAACACAAAGAAGTTTCTCAGAAAGCTTCTTTCTCTTTGTTATCGGAGGATATTTCCTTTGGCCCTAAAGTCTTCCAAAGGATCCGAAATATCTGTTCTCAGATTCAACAGAAATAAGGCTAGCAAAGAGATCCACGAAATACAGATGTAACTCTTTGAGATGAATTAACAGAACACTAAGCAGTTTCTCAGAAAGCTTCTTTCCAGATTTCATCTGAGGATATTTCCTTTTTCAACTTAGCCCTCTATGGGCTTCCAAATATCACTTTGCCAATTCCACAAGAACTGTCTTAGCGAAAGTCTTCTTGAGGGGAAAGCTGCAACTCAGTGAGATGATTTCACAGAACACAAAGAAGTTTCTCAGAAAGCTTCTTTCCCTTTGTTATCGGAGGATATTTCCTTTGGCCCTATAGTCTTCAAAGGGATCTGAAATATCTGTTCTCAGATTCCACAGAAATAAGGCTAGCAAAGAGATCCAGGAAATACAGATGTAACTCTGTGAGATGAATTAACAGAACACTAAGCAGTTTCTCAGAAAGCTTCTTTCCAGATTTCCTCTGAGGATATTTCCTTTTTCACCATAGCCCTCTATGGGTTTCCAAATATCACTTCGCCAAGTCCACAAGAACTGTCTTAGCGAAAGGCTTCTTGAGGGGAAAGCTGCAACTCTGTGAGATGATTTCACAGAACAAAAAGAAGTTTCTCAGAAAGCTTCTTTCTCTTTGTTATCGGAGGATATTTCCTTTGGCCCTATATTCTTCAAAGAGATCTGAAATATCTGTTCTCAGATTCCACAGAAATAAGGCTAGCAAAGAGATCCATGAAATACAGATGTAACACTGTGAGATGAATTAACAGAACACTAAGCAGTTTCTCAGAAAGCTTCTTTCCAGATTTCCTCTGAGGATATTTCCTTTTTCACCATAGCCCTCTATGGGCTTCCAAATATCACTTTGCCAATTTCAAAAGAACTGTCTTAGCGAAAGGCTCCGTGAGGCGAAAGCTGTAACTCTGTGAGATGATTTCACAGAACACAACGAAGTTTCTCAGAAAGCTTCCTTGTCTTTGTTATCGGAGGATATTTCCTTTGGCCCTATAGTCTTCAAAGGGATCCGAAATATCTTTTCTCAGATTCCACAGAAATAAGGCTAGCAAAGAGATCCACGAAATACAGATGTAACTCTGTGAGATGAATTAACAGAACACTAAGCAGTTTCTCAGAAAGCTTCTTTCCAGATTTCATCTGAGGATATTTCCTTTTTCACCTTAGCCCTCTATGGGCTTCCAAATATCACTTTGCCAATTCCACAAGAACTGTCTTAGCGAAAGGCTTCTTGAGGGGAAAGCTGCAACTCTGTGAGATGGTTTCACAGAACACAAAGAAGTTTCTCAGAAAGCTTCTTTCCCTTTGTTATCGGAGGATATTTCCTTTGGCCCTATAGTCTTCAAAGGGATCCGAAATATCTTTTCTCAGATTCCACAGAAATAAGGCTAGCAAAGAGATCCACGAAATACAGATGTAACTCTGTGAGATGAATTAACAGAACACTAAGCAGTTTCTCAGAAAGCTTCTTTCCAGATTTCATCTGAGGATATTTCCTTTTTCAAAATAGCCCTCTATGGGCTTCCAAATATCACTTTGCCAATACCACAAGAACTGTCTTAGCGAAAGGCTTCTTGAGGGGAAAGCTGTAACTCTGTGAGATGATTTCACAGAACACAACGAAGTTTCTCAGAAAGCTTCCTTGTCTTTGTTATCGGAGGATATTTCCTTTGGCCCTATAGTCTTCAAAGGGATCCGAAATATCTTTTCTCAGATTCCACAGAAATAAGGCTAGCAAAGAGATCCATGAAATACTGATGTAACTCTGTGAGATGAATTAACAGAACACTAAGCACTTTCTCAGAAAGCTTCTTTCCAGATTTCATCTGAGGATATTTCCTTTTTCACCTTAGCCCTCTATGGGCTTCCAAATATCACTTTGCCAATTCCACAAGAACTGTCTTAGCGAAAGGCTTCTTGAGGGGAAAGCTGTAACTCTGTGAGATCATTTCACAGAACACAAAGAAGTTTCTCAGAAAGCTTCTTTCTCTTTGTTATCGGAGGATATTTCCTTTGGCCCTATAGTCTTCATAGGGATCCGAAATATCTTTTCTCAGATTCCACAGAAATAAGGCTAGCAAAGAGATCCACGAAATACAGATGTAACTCTGTGAGATGAATTAACAGAACACTAAGCAGTTTCTCAGAAAGCTTCTTTCCAGATTTCATCTGAGGATATTTCCTTTTTCACCATAGCCCTCTATGGGCTTCCAAATATCACTTTGCCAATTCCACAAGAACTGTCTTAGAGAAAGACTCCTTGAGGGGAAAGCTGTAACTCTGTGAGATGATTTCACAGAACACAAAGAAGTTTCTCAGAAAGCTTCTTTGTCTTTGTTATCGGAGGATATTTCCTTTGGCCCTAAAGTCTTCCAAAGGATCCGAAATATCTGTTCTCAGATTCAACAGAAATAAGGCTAGCAAAGAGATCCACGAAATACAGATGTAACTCTGTGAGATGAATTAACAGAACACTAAGCAGTTTCTCAGAAAGCTTCTTTCCAGATTTCATCTGAGGATATTTCCTTTTTCAACTTAGCCCTCTATGGGCTTCCAAATATCACTTTGCCAATTCCACAAGAACTGTCTTAGCGAAAGTCTTCTTGAGGGGAAAGCTGCAACTCAGTGAGATGATTTCACAGAACACAAAGAAGTTTCTCAGAAAGCTTCTTTCCCTTTGTTATCGGAGGATATTTCCTTTGGCCCTATAGTCTTCAAAGGGATCTGAAATATCTGTTCTCAGATTCCACAGAAATAAGGCTAGCAAAGAGATCCAGGAAATACAGATGTAACTCTGTGAGATGAATTAACAGAACACTAAGCAGTTTCTCAGAAAGCTTCTTTCCAGATTTCCTCTGAGGATATTTCCTTTTTCACCATAGCCCTCTATGGGTTTCCAAATATCACTTCGCCAAGTCCACAAGAACTGTCTTAGCGAAAGGCTTCTTGAGGGGAAAGCTGCAACTCTGTGAGATGATTTCACAGAACAAAAAGAAGTTTCTCAGAAAGCTTCTTTCTCTTTGTTATCGGAGGATATTTCCTTTGGCCCTATATTCTTCAAAGAGATCTGAAATATCTGTTCTCAGATTCCACAGAAATAAGGCTAGCAAAGAGATCCATGAAATACAGATGTAACACTGTGAGATGAATTAACAGAACACTAAGCAGTTTCTCAGAAAGCTTCTTTCCAGATTTCCTCTGAGGATATTTCCTTTTTCACCATAGCCCTCTATGGGCTTCCAAATATCACTTTGCCAATTTCAAAAGAACTGTCTTAGCGAAAGGCTCCGTGAGGCGAAAGCTGTAACTCTGTGAGATGATTTCACAGAACACAACGAAGTTTCTCAGAAAGCTTCCTTGTCTTTGTTATCGGAGGATATTTCCTTTGGCCCTATAGTCTTCAAAGGGATCCGAAATATCTTTTCTCAGATTCCACAGAAATAAGGCTAGCAAAGAGATCCACGAAATACAGATGTAACTCTGTGAGATGAATTAACAGAACACTAAGCAGTTTCTCAGAAAGCTTCTTTCCAGATTTCATCTGAGGATATTTCCTTTTTCACCATAGCCCCCTATGGGCTTCCAAATATCACTTTGCCAATTCCACAAGAACTGTCTTAGAGAAAGACTCCTTGAGGGGAAAGCTGTAACTCTGTGAGATGATTTCACAGAACACAAAGAAGTTTCTCAGAAAGCTTCTTTGTCTTTGTTATCGGAGGATATTTCCTTTGGCCCTATAGTCTTCAAAGGGATCCGAAATATCTGTTCTCAGATTCCACAGAAATAAGGCTAGCAAAGAGATCCACGAAATACAGATGTATCTCTCTGAGATGAATTAACAGAACACTAAGCAGTTTCTCAGAAAGCTTCTTTCCAGATTTCATCTGAGGATATTTCCTTTTTCACCATAGCCCTCTATGGGCTTCCAAATATCACTTTGCCAATACCACAAGAACTGTCTTAGCGAAAGGCTTCTTGAGGGGAAAGCTGTAACTCTGTGAGATGATTTCACAGAACACAAAGAAGTTTCTCAGAAAGCTTCTTTCTCTTTGTTATCGGAGGATATTTCCTTTGGCCCTATAGTCTTCATAGGGATCCGAAATATCTGTTCTCAGATTCCACAGAAATAAGGCTAGCAAAGAGATCCACGAAATACAGACGTAACTCTGTGAGATGAATTAACAGAACACTAAGCAGTTTCTCAGAAAGCTTCTTTCCAGATTTCATCTGAGGATATTTCCTTTTTCACCATAGCCCCCTATGGGCTTCCAAATATCACTTTGCCAATTCCACAAGAACTGTCTTAGAGAAAGACTCCTTGAGGGGAAAGCTGTAACTCTGTGAGATGATTTCACAGAACACAAAGAAGTTTCTCAGAAAGCTTCTTTGTCTTTGTTATCGGAGGATATTTCCTTTGGCCCTATAGTCTTCAAAGGGATCCGAAATATCTGTTCTCAGATTCCACAGAAATAAAGCTAGCAAAGAGATCCACGAAATACAGATGTATCTCTCTGAGATGAATTAACAGAACACTAAGCAGTTTCTCAGAAAGCTTCTTTCCAGATTTCATCTGAGGATATTTCCTTTTTCACCATAGCCCTCTATGGGCTTCCAAATATCACTTTGCCAATTCCACAAGAACTGTCTTAGCGAAAGGCTTCTTGAGGGGAAAGCTGTAACTCTGTGAGATGATTTCACAGAACACAAAGAAGTTTCTCAGAAAGCTTCTTTCTCTTTGTTATCGGAGGATATTTCCTTTGGCCCTATAGTCTTCAAAAGGATCCGAAATATCTGTTCTCAGATTCAACAGAAATAAGGCTAGCAAAGAGATCCACGAAATACAGATGTAACTCTGTGAGATGAATTAACAGAACACTAAGCAGTTTCTCAGAAAGCTTCTTTCCAGATTTCATCTGAGGATATTTCCTTTTTCAAAATAGCCCTCTATGGGCTTCCAAATATCACTTTGCCAATACCACAAGAACTGTCTTAGCGAAAGGCTTCTTGAGGGGAAAGCTGTAACTCTGTGAGATGATTTCACAGAACACAACGAAGTTTCTCAGAAAGCTTCCTTGTCTTTGTTATCGGAGGATATTTCCTTTGGCCCTATAGTCTTCAAAGGGATCCGAAATATCTGTTCTCAGATTCCACAGAAATAAGGCTAGCAAAGAGATCCACGAAATACAGATGTAACTCTGTGAGATGAATTAACAGAACACTAAGCACTTTCTCAGAAAGCTTCCTTCCAGATTTCATCTGAGGATATTTCCTTTTTCACCTTAGACCTCTATGGGCTTCCAAATATCACTTTGCCAATTCCACAAGAACTGTCTTAGAGAAAGACTCCTTGAGGGGAAAGCTGTAACTCTGTGAGATGATTTCACAGAACACAAAGAAGTTTCTCAGAAAGCTTCTTTGTCTTTGTTATCGGAGGATATTTCCTTTGGCCCTAAAGTCTTCCAAAGGATCCGAAATATCTGTTCTCAGATTCAACAGAAATAAGGCTAGCAAAGAGATCCACGAAATACAGATGTAACTCTGTGAGATGAATTAACAGAACACTAAGCAGTTTCTCAGAAAGCTTCTTTCCAGATTTCCTCTGAGGATATTTCCTTTTTCACCATAGCCCTCTATGGGTTTCCAAATATCACTTCGCCAAGTCCACAAGAACTGTCTTAGCGAAAGGCTTCTTGAGGGGAAAGCTGCAACTCTGTGAGATGATTTCACAGAACACAAAGAAGTTTCTCAGAAAGCTTCTTTCTCTTTGTTATCGGAGGATATTTCCTTTGGCCGTATATTCTTCAAAGGGATCTGAAATATCTGTTCTCAGATTCCACAGAAATAAGGCTAGCAAAGACATCCATGAAATACAGATGTAACACTGTGAGATGAATTAACAGAACACTAAGCAGTTTCTCAGAAAGCTTCTTTCCAGATTTCCTCTGAGGATATTTCCTTTTTCACCATAGCCCTCTATGGGCTTCCAAATATCACTTTGCCAATTTCAAAAGAACTGTCTTAGCGAAAGGCTCCGTGAGGCGAAAGCTGTAACTCTGTGAGATGATTTCACAGAACACAACGAAGTTTCTCAGAAAGCTTCCTTGTCTTTGTTGTCGGAGGATATTTCCTTTGGCCCTATAGTCTTCAAAGGGATCCGAAATATCTTTTCTCAGATTCCACAGAAATAAGGCTAGCAAAGAGATCCACGAAATACAGATGTAACTCTGTGAGATGAATTAACAGAACACTAAGCAGTTTCTCAGAAAGCTTCTTTCCAGATTTCATCTGAGGATATTTCCTTTTTCACCATAGCCCTCTATGGGCTTCCAGATATCACTTTGCCAATTCCACAAGAACTGTCTTAGCGAAAGACTCCTTGAGGGGAAAGCTGTAACTCTGTGAGATGATTTCACAGAACACAAAGAAGTTTCTCAGAAAGCTTCCTTCTCTTTGTTTTCAGAGGATATTTCCTTTGGCCCTATAGTCTTCAAAAGGATCCGAAATATCTGTTCTCAGATTCAACAGAAATAAGGCTAGCAAAGAGATCCACGAAATATAGATGTAACTCTGTGAGATGAATTAACAGAACACTAAGCAGTTTCTCAGAAAGCTTCTTTCCAGATTTCATCTGAGGATATTTCCTTTTTCACCATAGCCCTCTATGGGCTTCCAAATATAACTTTGCCAATTCCAAAAGAACTGTCTTAGTGAAAGGCTCCGGGAGGGGAAAGCTGTAACTCTGTGAGATGATTTCACAGAACACAACGAAGTTTCTCCGAAAGCTTCTTTCTCTTTGTTATCGGAGGATATTTCCTTTGGCCCTATAGTCTTCAAAGGGATCCGAAATATCTGTTCTCAGATTCCACAGAAATAAGGCTAGCAAAGAGATCCACGAAATACAGATGTATCTCTCTGAGATGAATTAACAGAACACTAAGCAGTTTCTCAGAAAGCTTCTTTCCAGATTTCATCTGAGGATATTTCCTTTTTCACCATAGCCCTCTATGGGCTTCCAAATATCACTTTGCCAATTCCACAAGAACTGTCTTAGCGAAAGGCTTCTTGAGGGGAAAGCTGTAACTCTGTGAGATGATTTCACAGAACACAAAGAAGTTTCTCAGAAAGCTTCTTTCTCTTTGTTATCGGAAGATATTTCCTTTGGCCCTATAGTCTTCATAGGGATCCGAAATATCTGTTCTCAGATTCCACAGAAATAAGGCTAGCAAAGAGATCCACGAAATACAGATGTAACTCTGTGAGATGAATTAACAGAACACTAAGCAGTTTCTCAGAAAGCTTCTTTCCAGATTTCATCTGAGGATATTTCCTTTTTCACCATAGCCCCCTATGGGCTTCCAAATATCACTTTGCCAATTCCACAAGAACTGTCTTAGAGAAAGACTCCTTGAGGGGAAAGCTGTAACTCTGTGAGATGATTTCACAGAACACAAAGAAGTTTCTCAGAAAGCTTCTTTGTCTTTGTTATCGGAGGATATTTCCTTTGGCCCTATAGTCTTCAAAAGGATCCGAAATATCTGTTCTCAGATTCAACAGAAATAAGGCTAGCAAAGAGATCCACGAAATACAGATGTAACTCTGTGAGATGAATTAACAGAACACTAAGCAGTATCTCAGAAAGCTTCTTTCCAGATTTCATCTGAGGATATTTCCTTTTTCACCTTAGCCCTCTATGGGCTTCCAAATATCACTTTGCCAATTCCACAAGAACTGTCTTAGCGAAAGGCTTCTTGAGGGGAAAGCTGCAACTCTGTGAGATGATTTCACAGAACACAAAGAAGTTTCTCAGAAAGCTTCTTTCTCTTTGTTATCGGAGGATATTTCCTTTGGCCCTATAGTCTTCAAAGGGATCTGAAATATCTGTTCTCAGATACCACAGAAATAAGGCTAGCAAAGAGATCCATGAAATGCAGATGGAGCACTGTGAGATGAATTAACAGAACACTAAGCAGTTTCTCAGAAAGCTTCTTTCCAGATTTCCTCTGAGGATATTTCCTTTTTCACCATAGCCCTCTATGGGCTTCCAAATATCACTTTGCCTATTTCAAAAGAACTGTCTTAGCGAAAGGCTCCGTGAGGAGAAAGCTGTAACTCTGTGAGATGATTTCACAGAACACAACGAAGTTTCTCAGAACGCTTCCTTGTCTTTGTTATCGGAGGATATTTCCTTTGGCCCTATAGTCTTCAAAGGGATCCGAAATATCTTTTCTCAGATTCCACAGAAATAAGGCTAGCAAAGAGATCCACGAAATACAGATGTAACTCTGTGAGATGAATTAACAGAACACTAAGCAGTTTCTCAGAAAGCTTCTTTCCAGATTTCATCTGAGGATATTTCCTTTTTCACCGTAGCCCTCTATGGGCTTCCAAATATCACTTTGCCAATTCCACAAGAACTGTCTTAGCGAAAGGTTTCTTGAGAGGAAAGCTGTAACTCTGTGAGATGATTTCACAGAACACAAAGAAGTTTCTCAGAAAGCTTCTTTCTCTTTGTTATCGGAGGATATTTCCTTTGGCCCTATAGTCTTCATAGGGATCCGAAATATCTGTTCTCAGATTCCACAGAAATAAGGCTAGCAAAGAGATCCACGAAATACAGATGTAACTCTGTGAGATGAATTAACAGAACACTAAGCAGTTTCTCAGAAAGCTTCTTTCCAGATTTCATCTGAGGATATTTCCTTTTTCACCTTAGCCCTCTATGGGCTTCCAAATATCACATTGCCAATTCCTCAAGAACTGTCTTAGCGAAAGGCTTCTTGAGGGGAAAGCTGCAACTCTGTGAGATGATTTCACAGAACACAAAGAAGTTTCTCAGAAAGCTTCTTTCCCTTTGTTATCGGAGGATATTTCCTTTGGCCCTATAGTCTTCAAAGGGATCCGAAATATCTGTTCTCAGATTCCACAGAAATAAGGCTAGCAAAGAGATCCACGAAATACAGATGTAAGTCTGTGAGATGAATTAACAGAACACTAAGCAGTTTCTCAGAAAGCTTCTTTCCAGATTTCATCTGAGGATATTTCCTTTTTCACCATAGCCCTCTCTGGGTTTCAAAATATCACTTTGCCAAGTCCACAAGAACTGTCTTAGCGAAAGGCTTCTTGAGGGGAAAGCTGCAACTCTGTGAGATGATTTCACAGAACACAAAGAAGTTTCTCAGAAAGCTTCTTTCTCTTTGTTATCGGAGGATATTTCCTTTGGCCCTATAGTCTTCAAAGGGATCTGAAATATCTGTTCTCAGATTCCACAGAAATAAGGCTAGCAAAGAGATCCATGAAATACAGATGTAACACTGTGAGATGAATTAACAGAACACTAAGCAGTTTCTCAGAAAGCTTCTTTCCAGATTTCCTCTGAGGATATTTCCTTTTTCACCATAGCCCTCTATGGGCTTCCAAATATCACTTTGCCAATTCCACAAGAACTGTCTTAGAGAAAGACTCCTTGAGGGGAAAGCTGTAACTCTGTGAGATGATTTCACAGAACACAAAGAAGTTTCTCAGAAAGCTTCTTTCTCTTTGTTATCGGAGGATATTTCCTTTGGCCCTATAGTCTTCAAAAGGATCCGAAATATCTGTTCTCAGATTCCACAGAAATAAGGCTAGCAAAGAGATCCACGAAATACAGATGTAACTCTGTGAGATGAATTAACAGAACACTAAGCAGTTTCTCAGAAAGCTTCTTTCCAGATTTCATCTGAGGATATTTCCTTTTTCACCATAGCCCTCTATGGGTTTCCAAATATCACTTTGCCAAGTCCACAAGAACTGTCTTAGCGAAAGGCTTCTTGAGGGGAAAGCTGCAACTCTGTGAGATGATTTCACAGAACACAAAGAAGTTTCTCACAAAGCTTCTTTCTCTTTGTTATCGGAGGATATTTCCTTTGGCCCTATAGTCTTCAAAGGGATCTGAAATATCTGTTCTCAGATACCACAGAAATAAGGCTAGCAAAGACATCCATGAAAAGCAGATGTAACACTGTGAGATGAATTAACAGAACACTAAGCAGTTTCTCAGAAAGCTTCTTTCCAGATTTCCTCTGAGGATATTTCCTTTTTCACCATAGCCCTCTAGGGGCTTCCAAATATCACTTTGCCAATTTCAAAAGAACTGTCTTAGCGAAAGGCTCCGTGAGGCGAAAGCTGTAACTCTGTGAGATGATTTCACAGAACACAACGAAGTTTCTCAGAAAGCTTCCTTGTCTTTGTTATCGAAGGATATTTCCTTTGGCCCTATAGTCTTCAAAGGGATCCGAAATATCTTTTCTCAGATTCCACAGAAATAAGGCAGGCAAAGAGATCCACGAAATACAGATGTAACTCTGTGAGATGAATTAACAGAACACTAAGCAGTTTCTCAGAAAGCTTCTTTCCAGATTTCATCTGAGGATATTTCCTTTTTCACCGTAGCCCTCTATGGGCTTCCAAATATCACTTTGCCAATTCCACAAGAACTGTCTTAGCGAAAGGTTTCTTGAGAGGAAAGCTGTAACTCTGTGAGAGGATTTCACAGAACACAAAGAAGTTTCTCAGAAAGCTTCTTTCTCTTTGTTATCGGAGGATATTTCCTTTGGCCCTATAGTCTTCAAAGGGATCTGAAATATCTGTTCTCAGATACCACAGAAATAAGGCTAGCAAAGACATCCATGAAATGCAGATGTAACACTGTGAGATGAATTAACAGAACACTAAGCAGTTTCTCAGAAAGCTTCTTTCCAGATTTCCTCTGAGGATATTTCCTTTTTCACCATGGCCCTCTAGGGGCTTCCAAATATCACTTTGCCAATTTCAAAGAACTGTCTTAGCGAAAGGCTCCGTGAGGCGAAAGCTGTAACTCTGTGAGATGATTTCACAGAACACAACGAAGTTTCTCAGAAAGCTTCCTTGTCTTTGTTATCGGAGGATATTTCCTTTGGCCCTATAGTCTTCAAAGGGATCCGAAATATCTTTTCTCAGATTCCACAGAAATAAGGCTAGCAAAGAGATCCACGAAATACAGATGTAACTCTGTGAGATGAATTAACAGAACACTAAGCAGTTTCTCAGAAAGCTTCTTTCCAGATTTCATCTGAGGATATTTCCTTTTTCACCGTAGCCCTCTATGGGCTTCCAAATATCACTTTGCCAATTCGACAAGAACTGTCTTAGCGAAAGGTTTCTTGAGGGGAAAGCTGTAACTCTGTGAGATGATTTCACAGAACAGAAAGAAGTTTCTCAGAAAGCTTCTTTCTCTTTGTTATCGGAGGATATTTCCTTTGGCTCTATAGTCTTCATAGGGATCCGAAATATCTGTTCTCAGATTCCACAGAAATAAGGCTAGCAAAGAGATCCACGAAATACAGATGTAACTCTGTGAGATGAATTAACAGAACACTAAGCAGTTTCTCAGAAAGCTTCTTTCCAGATTTCATCTGAGGATATTTCCTTTTTCACCATAGCCCTCTATGGGCTTCCAGATATCACTTTGCCAATTCCACAAGAACTGTCTTAGCGAAAGACTCCGTGAGGGGAAAGCTGTAACTCTGTGAGATGATTTCACAGAACACAAAGAAGTTTCTCAGAAAGCTTCTTTCTCTTTGTTTTCAGAGGATATTTCCTTTGGCCCTATAGTCTTCAAAAGGATCCGAAATATCTGTTCTCAGATTCAGCAGAAATAAAGCTAGCAAAGAGATCCACGAAATACAGATGTAACTCTGTGAGATGAATTAACAGAACACTAAGCAGTTTCTCAGAAAGCTTCTTTCCAGATTTCATCTGAGGATATTTCCTTTTTCACCTTAGCCCTCTATGGGCTTCCAAATATCACATTGCCAATTCCACAAGAACTGTCTTAGCGAAAGGCTTCTTGAGGGGAAAGCTGCAACTCTGTGAGATGATTTCACAGAACACAAAGAAGTTTCTCAGAAAGCTTCTTTCCCTTTGTTATCGGAGGATATTTCCTTTGGCCCTATAGTCTTCAAAGGGATTCGAAATATCTGTTCTCAGATTCCACAGAAATAAGGCTAGCAAAGAGATCCACGAAATACAGATGTAAGTCTGTGAGATGAATTAACAGAACACTAAGCAGTTTCTCAGAAAGCTTCTTTCCAGATTTCATCTGAGGATATTTCCTTTTTCACCATAGCCCTCTATGGGCTTCCAAATATAACTTTGCCAATTCCAAAAGAACTGTCTTAGTGAAAGGCTCCGGGAGGGGAAAGCTGTAACTCTGTGAGATGATTTCACAGAACACAACGAAGTTTCTCCGAAAGCTTCTTTCTCTTTGTTATCGGAGGATATTTCCTTTGGCCCTATAGTCTTCAAAGGGATCCGAAATATCTGTTCTCAGATTCCACAGAAATAAGGCTAGCAAAGAGATCCACGAAATACAGATGTATCTCTCTGAGATGAATTAACAGAACACTAAGCAGTTTCTCAGAAAGCTTCTTTCCAGATTTCATCTGAGGATATTTCCTTTTTCACCATAGCCCTCTATGGGCTTCCAAATATCACTTTGCCAATTCCACAAGAACTGTCTTAGCGAAAGGCTTCTTGAGGGGAAAGCTGTAACTCTGTGAGATGATTTCACAGAACACAAAGAAGTTTCTCAGAAAGCTTCTTTCTCTTTGTTATCGGAGGATATTTCCTTTGGCCCTATAGTCTTCATAGGGATCCGAAATATCTGTTCTCAGATTCCACAGAAATAAGGCTAGCAAAGAGATCCACGAAATACAGATGTAACTCTGTGAGATGAATTAACAGAACACTAAGCAGTTTCTCAGAAAGCTTCTTTCCAGATTTCATCTGAGGATATTTCCTTTTTCACCATAGCCCTCTAGGGGCTTCCAAATATCACTTTGCCAATTCCACAAGAACTGTCTTAGAGAAAGACTCCTTGAGGGGAAAGCTGTAACTCTGTGAGATGATTTCACAGAACACAAAGAAGTTTCTCAGAAAGCTTCTTTGTCTTTGTTATCGGATGATATTTCCTTTGGCCCTATAGTCTTCAAAAGGATCCGAAATATCTGTTCTCAGATTCCACAGAAATAAGGCTAGCAAAGAGATCCACGAAATACAGATGTAACTCTGTGAGATGAATTAACAGAACACTAAGCAGTATCTCAGAAAGCTTCTTTCCAGATTTCATCTGAGGATATTTCCTTTTTCACCTTAGCCCTCTATGGGCTTCCAAATATCACTTTGCCAATTCCACAAGAACTGTCTTAGCGAAAGGCTTCTTGAGGGGAAAGCTGCAACTCTGTGAGATGATTTCACAGAACACAAAGAAGTTTCTCAGAAAGCTTCTTTCTCTTTGTTATCGGAGGATATTTCCTTTGGCCCTATAGTCTTCAAAGGGATCTGAAATATCTGTTCTCAGATACCACAGAAATAAGGCTAGCAAAGAGATCCATGAAATGCAGATGGAACACTGTGAGATGAATTAACAGAACACTAAGCAGTTTCTCAGAAAGCTTCTTTCCAGATTTCCTCTGAGGATATTTCCTTTTTCACCATAGCCCTCTATGGCCTTCCAAATATCACTTTGCCTATTTCCAAAGAACTGTCTTAGCGAAAGGCTCCGTGAGGCGAAAGCTGTAACTCTCTGAGATGATTTCACAGAACACAACGAAGTTTCTCAGAAAGCTTCCTTGTCTTTGTTATCGGAGGATATTTCCTTTGGCCCTATAGTCTTCAAAGGGATCCGAAATATCTTTTCTCAGATTCCACAGAAATAAGGCTAGCAAAGAGATCCACGAAATACAGATGTAACTCTGTGAGATGAATTAACAGAACACTAAGCAGTTTCTCAGAAAGCTTCTTTCCAGATTTCATCTGAGGATATTTCCTTTTTCACCATAGCCCTCTCTGGGTTTCCAAATATCACTTTGCCAAGTCCACAAGAACTGTCTTAGCGAAAGGCTTCTTGAGGGGAAAGCTGCAACTCTGTGAGATGATTTCACAGAACACAAAGAAGTTTCTCAGAAAGCTTCTTTCTCTTTGTTATCGGAGGATATTTCCTTTGGCCCTATAGTCTTCAAAGGGATCTGAAATATCTGTTCTCAGATTCCACAGAAATAAGGCTAGCAAAGAGATCCATGAAATACAGATGTAACCCTGTGAGATGAATTAACAGAACACTAAGCAGTTTCTCAGAAAGCTTCTTTCCAGATTTCCTCTGAGGATATTTCCTTTTTCACCATACCCCTCTATGGGCTTCCAAATATCACTTTGCCAATTCCACAAGAACTGTCTTAGAGAAAGACTCCTTGAGGGGAAAGCTGTAACTCTGTGAGATGATTTCACAGAACACAAAGAAGTTTCTCAGAAAGCTTCTTTCTCTTTGTTATCGGAGGATATTTCCTTTGGCCCTATAGTCTTCAAAAGGATCCGAAATATCTGTTCTCAGATTCCACAGAAATAAGGCTAGCAAAGAGATCCACGAAATACAGATGTAACTCTGTGAGATGAATTAACAGAACACTAAGCAGTATCTCAGAAAGCTTCTTTCCAGATTTCATCTGAGGATATTTCCTTTTTCACCTTAGCCCTCTATGGGCTTCCAAATATCACTTTGCCAATTCCACAAGAACTGTCTTAGCGAAAGGCTTCTTGAGGGGAAAGCTGCAACTCTGTGAGATGATTTCACAGAACACAAAGAAGTTTCTCAGAAAGCTTCTTTCCCTTTGTTATCGGAGGATATTTCCTTTGGCCCTATAGTCTTCAAAGGGATCCGAAATATCTGTTCTCAGATTCCACAGAAATAAGGCTAGCAAAGAGATCCACGAAATACAGATGTAACTCTGTGAGATGAATTAACAGAACACTAAGCAGTTTCTCAGAAAGCTTCTTTCCAGATTTCATCTGAGGATATTTCCTTTTTCACCATAGCCCTCTATGGGTTTCCAAATATCACTTTGCCAAGTCCACAAGAACTGTCTTAGCGAAAGGCTTCTTGAGGGGAAAGCTGCAACTCTGTGAGATGATTTCACAGAACACAAAGAAGTTTCTCACAAAGCTTCTTTCTCTTTGTTATCGGAGGATATTTCCTTTGGCCCTATAGTCTTCAAAGGGATCTGAAATATCTGTTCTCAGATACCACAGAAATAAGGCTAGCAAAGACATCCATGAAATGCAGATGTAACACTGTGAGATGAATTAACAGAACACTAAGCAGTTTCTCAGAAAGCTTCTTTCCAGATTTCCTCTGAGGATAGTTCCTTTTTCACCATAGCCCTCTAGGGGCTTCCAAATATCACTTTGCCAATTTCAAAAGAACTGTCTTAGCGAAAGGCTCCGTGAGGCGAAAGCTGTAACTCTGTGAGATGATTTCACAGAACACAACGAAGTTTCTCAGAAAGCTTCCTTGTCTTTGTTAACGGAGGATATTTCCTTTGGCCCTATAGTCTTCAAAGGGATCCGAAATATCTTTTCTCAGATTCCACAGAAATAAGGCTAGCAAAGAGATCCACGAAATACAGATGTAACTCTGTGAGATGAATTAACAGAACACTAAGCAGTTTCTCAGAAAGCTTCTTTCCAGATTTCATCTGAGGATATTTCCTTTTTCACCGTAGCCCTCTATGGGCTTCCAAATATCACTTTGCCAATTCCACAAGAACTGTCTTAGCGAAAGGTTTCTTGAGAGGAAAGCTGTAACTCTGTGAGATGATTTCACAGAACACAAAGAAGTTTCTCAGAAAGCTTCTTTCTCTTTGTTATCGGAGGATATTTCCTTTGGCTCTATAGTCTTCATAGGGATCCGAAATATCTGTTCTCAGATTCCACAGAAATAAGGCTAGCAAAGAGATCCACGAAATACAGATGTAACTCTGTGAGATGAATTAACAGAACACTAAGCAGTTTCTCAGAAAGCTTCTTTCCAGATTTCATCTGAGGATATTTCCTTTTTCACCATAGCCCTCTATGGGCTTCCAGATATCACTTTGCCAATTCCACAAGAACTGTCTTAGCGAAAGACTCCGTGAGGGGAAAGCTGTAACTCTGTGAGATGATTTCACAGAACACAAAGAAGTTTCTCAGAAAGCTTCTTTCTCTTTGTTTTCAGAGGATATTTCCTTTGGCCCTATAGTCTTCAAAAGGATCCGAAATATCTGTTCTCAGATTCAGCAGAAATAAAGCTAGCAAAGAGATCCACGAAATACAGATGTAACTCTGTGAGATGAATTAACAGAACACTAAGCAGTTTCTCAGAAAGCTTCTTTCCAGATTTCATCTGAGGATATTTCCTTTTTCACCTTAGCCCTCTATGGGCTTCCAAATATCACATTGCCAATTCCACAAGAACTGTCTTAGCGAAAGGCTTCTTGAGGGGAAAGCTGCAACTCTGTGAGATGATTTCACAGAACACAAAGAAGTTTCTCAGAAAGCTTCTTTCCCTTTGTTATCGGAGGATATTTCCTTTGGCCCTATAGTCTTCAAAGGGATCCGAAATATCTGTTCTCAGATTCCACAGAAATAAGGCTAGCAAAGAGATCCACGAAATACAGATGTAAGTCTGTGAGATGAATTAACAGAACACTAAGCAGTTTCTCAGAAAGCTTCTTTCCAGATTTCATCTGAGGATATTTCCTTTTTCACCATAGCCCTCTCTGGGTTTCCAAATATCACTTTGCCAAGTCCACAAGAACTGTCTTAGCGAAAGGCTTCTTGAGGGGAAAGCTGCAACTCTGTGAGATGATTTCACAGAACACAAAGAAGTTTCTCAGAAAGCTTCTTTCTCTTTGTTATCGGAGGATATTTCCTTTGGCCCTATAGTCTTCAAAGGGATCTGAAATATCTGTTCTCAGATTCCACAGAAATAAGGCTACAAAGAGATCCATGAAATACAGATGTAACACTGTGAGATGAATTAACAGAACACTAAGCAGTTTCTCAGAAAGCTTCTTTCCAGATTTCCTCTGAGGATATTTCCTTTTTCACCATACCCCTCTATGGGCTTCCAAATATCACTTTGCCAATTCCACAAGAACTGTCTTAGAGAAAGACTCCTTGAGGGGAAAGCTGTAACTCTGTGAGATGATTTCACAGAACACAAAGAAGTTTCTCAGAAAGCTTCTTTCTCTTTGTTATCGGAGGATATTTCCTTTGGCCCTATAGTCTTCAAAAGGATCCGAAATATCTGTTCTCAGATTCCACAGAAATAAGGCTAGCAAAGAGATCCACGAAATACAGATGTAACTCTGTGAGATGAATTAACAGAACACTAAGCAGTATCTCAGAAAGCTTCTTTCCAGATTTCATCTGAGGATATTTCCTTTTTCACCTTAGCCCTCTATGGGCTTCCAAATATCACTTTGCCAATTCCACAAGAACTGTCTTAGCGAAAGGCTTCTTGAGGGGAAAGCTGCAACTCTGTGAGATGATTTCACAGAACACAAAGAAGTTTCTCAGAAAGCTTCTTTCCCTTTGTTATCGGAGGATATTTCCTTTGGCCCTATAGTCTTCAAAGGGATCCGAAATATCTGTTCTCAGATTCCACAGAAATAAGGCTAGCAAAGAGATCCACGAAATACAGATGTAACTCTGTGAGATGAATTAACAGAACACTAAGCAGTTTCTCAGAAAGCTTCTTTCCAGATTTCATCTGAGGATATTTCCTTTTTCACCATAGCCCTCTATGGGTTTCCAAATATCACTTTGCCAAGTCCACAAGAACTGTCTTAGCGAAAGGCTTCTTGAGGGGAAAGCTGCAACTCTGTGAGATGATTTCACAGAACACAAAGAAGTTTCTCACAAAGCTTCTTTCTCTTTGTTATCGGAGGATATTTCCTTTGGCCCTATAGTCTTCAAAGGGATCTGAAATATCTGTTCTCAGATACCACAGAAATAAGGCTAGCAAAGACATCCATGAAATGCAGATGTAACACTGTGAGATGAATTAACAGAACACTAAGCAGTTTCTCAGAAAGCTTCTTTCCAGATTTCCTCTGAGGATATTTCCTTTTTCACCATAGCCCTCTAGGAGCTTCCAAATATCACTTTGCCAATTTCAAAAGAACTGTCTTAGCGAAAGGCTCCGTGAGGCGAAAGCTGTAACTCTGTGAGATGATTTCACAGAACACAACGAAGTTTCTCAGAAAGCTTCCTTGTCTTTGTTATCGGAGGATATTTCCTTTGGCCCTATAGTCTTCAAAGGGATCCGAAATATCTGTTCTCAGATTCCACAGAAATAAGGCTAGCAAAGAGATCCACGAAATACAGATGTAACTCTGTGAGATGAATTAACAGAACACTAAGCAGTTTCTCAGAAAGCTTCTTTCCAGATTTCATCTGAGGATATTTCCTTTTTCACCGTAGCCCTCTATGGGCTTCCAAATATCACTTTGCCAATTCCACAAGAACTGTCTTAGCGAAAGGTTTCTTGAGAGGAAAGCTGTAACTCTGTGAGATGATTTCACAGAACACAAAGAAGTTTCTCAGAAAGCTTCTTTCTCTTTGTTATCGGAGGATATTTCCTTTGGCTCTATAGTCTTCATAGGGATCCGAAATATCTGTTCTCAGATTCCACAGAAATAAGGCTAGCAAAGAGATCCACGAAATACAGATGTAACTCTGTGAGATGAATTAACAGAACACTAAGCAGTTTCTCAGAAAGCTTCTTTCCAGATTTCATCTGAGGATATTTCCTTTTTCACCATAGCCCTCTATGGGCTTCCAGATATCACTTTGCCAATTCCACAAGAACTGTCTTAGCGAAAGACTCCGTGAGGGGAAAGCTGTAACTCTGTGAGATGATTTCACAGAACACAAAGAAGTTTCTCAGAAAGCTTCTTTCTCTTTGTTTTCAGAGGATATTTCCTTTGGCCCTATAGTCTTCAAAAGGATCCGAAATATCTGTTCTCAGATTCAGCAGAAATAAAGCTAGCAAAGAGATCCACGAAATACAGATGTAACTCTGTGAGATGAATTAACAGAACACTAAGCAGTTTCTCAGAAAGCTTCTTTCCAGATTTCATCTGAGGATATTTCCTTTTTCACCTTAGCCCTCTATGGGCTTCCAAATATCACTTTGCCAATTCCACAAGAACTGTCTTAGCGAAAGGCTTCTTGAGGGGAAAGCTGCAACTCTGTGAGATGATTTCACAGAACACAAAGAAGTTTCTCAGAAAGCTTCTTTCTCTTTGTTTTCAGAGGATATTTCCTTTGGCCCTATAGTCTTCAAAAGGATCCGAAATATCTGTTCTCAGATTCAGCAGAAATAAAGCTAGCAAAGAGATCCACGAAATACAGATGTAACTCTGTGAGATGAATTAACAGAACACTAAGCAGTTTCTCAGAAAGCTTCTTTCCAGATTTCATCTGAGGATATTTCCTTTTTCACCTTAGCCCTCTAGGGGCTTCCAAATATCACTTTGCCAATTTCAAAAGAACTGTCTTTGCGAAAGGCTCCGTGAGGCGAAAGCTGTAACTCTGTGAGATGATTTCACAGAACACAACGAAGTTTCTCAGAAAGCTTCCTTGTCTTTGTTATCGGAGGATATTTCCTTTGGCCCTATAGTCTTCAAAGGGATCCGAAATATCTTTTCTCAGATTCCACAGAAATAAGGCTAGCAAAGAGATCCACGAAATACAGATGTAACTCTGTGAGATGAATTAACAGAACACTAAGCAGTTTCTCAGAAAGCTTCTTTCCAGATTTCATCTGAGGATATTTCCTTTTTCACCGTAGCCCTCTATGGGCTTCCAAATATCACTTTGCCAATTCCACAAGAACTGTCTTAGCGAAAGGTTTCTTGAGAGGAAAGCTGTAAATCTGTGAGATTATTTCACAGAACACAAAGAAGTTTCTCAGAAAGCTTCTTTCTCTTTGTTATCGGAGGATATTTCCTTTGGCTCTATAGTCTTCATAGGGATCCGAAATATCTGTTCTCAGATTCCACAGAAATAAGGCTAGCAAAGAGATCCACGAAATACAGATGTAACTCTGTGAGATGAATTAACAGAACACTAAGCAGTTTCTCAGAAAGCTTCTTTCCAGATTTCATCTGAGGATATTTCCTTTTTCACCATAGCCCTCCATGGGCTTCCAGATATCACTTTGCCAATTCCACAAGAACTGTCTTAGCGAAAGACTCCGTGAGGGGAAAGCTGTAACTCTGTGAGATGATTTCACAGAACACAAAGAAGTTTCTCAGAAAGCTTCTTTCTCTTTGTTTTCAGAGGATATTTCCTTTGGCCCTATAGTCTTCAAAAGGATCCGAAATATCTGTTCTCAGATTCAGCAGAAATAAAGCTAGCAAAGAGATCCAGGAAATACAGATGTAACTCTGTGAGATGAATTAACAGAACACTAAGCAGTTTCTCAGAAAGCTTCTTTCCAGATTTCATCTGAGGATATTTCCTTTTTCACCTTAGCCCTCTATGGGCTTCCAAATATCACATTGCCAATTCCACAAGAACTGTCTTAGCGAAAGGCTTCTTGACGGGAAAGCTGCAACTCTGTGAGATGATTTCACAGAACACAAAGAAGTTTCTCAGAAAGCTTCTTTCCCTTTGTTATCGGAGGATATTTCCTTTGGCCCTATAGTCTTCAAAGGGATCCGAAATATCTGTTCTCAGATTCCACAGAAATAAGGCTAGCAAAGAGATCCACGAAATACAGATGTAACTCTGTGAGATGAATTAACAGAACACTAAGCAGTTTCTCAGAAAGCTTCTTTCCAGATTTCATCTGAGGATATTTCCTTTTTCACCATAGCCCTCTATGGGCTTCCAAATATCACTTTGCCAATTCCACAAGAACTGTCTTAGCGAAAGGCTTCTTGAGGGGAAAGCTGTAACTCTGTGAGATCATTTCACAGAACCCAAAGAAGTTTCTCAGAAAGCTTCTTTCTCTTTGTTATCGGAGGATATTTCCTTTGGCCCTATAGTCTTCATAGGGATCCGAAATATCTTTACTCAGATTCCACAGAAATAAGGCTAGCAAAGAGATCCACGAAATACAGATGTAACTCTGTGAGATGAATTAACAGAACACTAAGCAGTTTCTCAGAAAGCTTCTTTCCAGATTTCATCTGAGGATATTTCCTTTTTCACCATACCCCTCTATGGGCTTCCAAATATCACTTTGCCAATTCCACAAGAACTGTCTTAGAGAAAGACTCCTTGAGGGGAAAGCTGTAACTCTGTGAGATGATTTCACAGAACACAAAGAAGTTTCTCAGAAAGCTTCTTTGTCTTTGTTATCGGAGGATATTTCCTTTGGCCCTATAGTCTTCAAAAGGATCCGAAATATCTGTTCTCAGATTCAACAGAAATAAGGCTAGCAAAGAGATCCACGAAATACAGATGTAACTCTGTGAGATGAATTAACAGAACACTAAGCAGTTTCTCAGAAAGCTTCTTTCCAGATTTCATCTGAGGATATTTCCTTTTTCACCTTAGCCCTCTATGGGCTTCCAAATATCACTTTGCCAATTCCACAAGAACTGTCTTAGCGAAAGGCTTCTTGAGGGGAAAGCTGCAACTCTGTGAGATGATTTCACAGAACACAAAGAAGTTTCTCAGAAAGCTTCTTTCCCTTTGTTATCGGAGGATATTTCCTTTGGCCCTATAGTCTTCAAAGGGATCCGAAATATCTGTTCTCAGATTCCACAGAAATAAGGCTAGCAAAGAGATCCACGAAATACAGATGTAACTCTGTGAGATGAATTAATAGAACACTAAGCAGGTTCTCAGAAAGCTTCTTTCCAGATTTCATCTGAGGATATTTCCTTTTTCACCATAGCCCTCTATGGGTTTCCAAATATCACTTTGCCAATTCCACAAGAACTGTCTTAGCGAAAGGCTTCTTGAGGGGAAAGCTGCAACTCTGTGGGATGATTTCACAGAACACAAAGAAGTTTCTCAGAAAGCTTCTTTCTCTTTGTTATCGGAGGATATTTCCTTTGGCCCTATAGTCTTCAAAGGGATCTGAAATATCTGTTCTCATATACCACAGAAATAAGGCTAGCAAAGAGATCCATGAAATGCAGATTTAACACTGTGAGATGAATTAACAGAACACTAAGCAGTTTCTCAGAAAGCTTCTTTCCAGATTTCCTCTGAGGATATTTCCTTTTTCACCATAGCCCTCTATGGGCTTCCAAATATCACTTTGCCAATTTCAAAAGAACTGTCTTAGCGAAAGGCTCCGTGAGGCGAAAGCTGTAACTCTGTGAGATGATTTCACAGAACACAACGAAGTTTCTCCGAAAGCTTCTTTCTCTTTGTTATCGGAGGATATTTCCTTTGGCCCTATAGTCTTCAAAGGGATCCGAAATATCTGTTCTCAGATTCCACAGAAATAAGGCTAGCAAAGAGATCCACGAAATACAGATGTATCTCTCTGAGATGAATTAACAGAACACTAAGCAGTTTCTCAGAAAGCTTCTTTCCAGATTTCATCTGAGGATATTTCCTTTTTCACCATAGCCCTCTACGGGCTTCCAAATATCACTTTGCCAATTCCACAAGAACTGTCTTAGCGAAAGGCTTCTTGAGAGGAAAGCTGTAACTCTGTGTGATGATTTCACAGAACACAAAGAAGTTTCTCAGAAAGCTTCTTTCTCTTTGTTATCGGAGGATATTTCCTTTGGCCCTATAGTCTTCATAGGGATCCGAAATATCTGTTCTCAGATTCCACAGAAATAAGGCTAGCAAAGAGATCCACGAAATACAGATGTAACTCTGTGAGATGAATTAACAGAACACTAAGCAGTTTCTCAGAAAGCTTCTTTCCAGATTTCATCTGAGGATATTTCCTTTTTCACCATAGCCCTCTATGGGCTTCCAAATATCACTTTGCCAATTCCACAAGAACTGTCTTAGAGAAAGACTCCTTGAGGGGAAAGCTGTAACTCTGTGAGATGATTTCACAGAACACAAAGAAGTTTCTCAGAAAGCTTCTTTGTCTTTGTTATCGGAGGATATTTCCTTTGGCCCTATAGTCTTCAAAAGGATGCGAAATATCTGTTCTCAGATTCAACAGAAATAAGGCTAGCAAAGAGATCCACGAAATACAGATGTAACTCTGTGAGATGAATTAACAGAACACTAAGCAGTATCTCAGAAAACTTCTTTCCAGATTTCATCTGAGGATATTTCCTTTTTCACCTTAGCCCTCTATGGGCTTCCAAATATCACTTTGCCAATTCTACAAGAACTGTCTTAGCGAAAGGCTTCTTGAGGGGAAAGCTGCAACTCTGTGAGATGATTTCACAGAACACAAAGAAGTTTCTCAGAAAGCTTCTTTCCCTTTGTTATTGGAGGATATTTCCTTTGGCCCTATAGTCTTCAAAGGGATCCGAAATATCTGTTCTCAGATTCCACAGAAATAAGGCTAGCAAAGAGATCCACGAAATACAGATGTAACTCTGTGAGATGAATTAACAGAACACTAAGCAGTTTCTCAGAAAGCTTCTTTCCAGATTTCATCTGAGGATATTTCCTTTTTCACCATAGCCCTCTATGGGCTTCCAAATATCACTTTGCCAATTCCACAAGAACTGTCTTAGCGAAAGGCTTCTTGAGGGGAAAGCTGTAACTCTGTGAGATGATTTCACAGAACACAACGAAGTTTCTCAGAAAGCTTCCTTGTCTTTGTTATCGGAGGATATTTCCTTTGGCCCTATAGTCTTCAAAGGGATCCGAAATATCTGTTCTCAGATTCCACAGAAATAAGGCTAGCAAAGAGATCCACGAAATACAGATGTAACTCTGTGAGATGAATTAACAGAACACTAAGCAGGTTCTCAGAAAGCTTCTTTCCAGATTTCATCTGAGGATATTTCCTTTTTCACCATAGCCCTCTATGGGCTTCCAAATATCACTTTGCCAATTCCACAAGAACTGTCTTAGCGAAAGGCTTCTTGAGGGGAAAGCTGTAACTCTGTGAGATCATTTCACAGAACACAAAGAAGTTTCTCAGAAAGCTTCTTTCTCTTTGTTATCGGAGGATATTTCCTTTGGCCCTATAGTCTTCATAGGGATCCGAAATATCTGTTCTCAGATTCCACAGAAATAAGGCTAGCAAAGAGATCCACGAAATACAGATGTAACTCCGTGAGATGAATTAACAGAACACTAAGCAGTTTCTCAGAAAGCTTCTTTCCAGATTTCATCTGAGGATATTTCCTTTTTCACCATAGCCCTCTATGGGCTTCCAAATGTCACTTTGCCAATTCCACAAGAACTGTCTTAGAGAAAGACTCCTTGAGGGGAAAGCTGTAACTCTGTGAGATGATTTCACAGAACACAAAGAAGTTTCTCAGAAAGCTTCTTTGTCTTTGTTATCGGAGGATATTTCCTTTGGCCCTATAGTCTTCAAAAGGATCCGAAATATCTGTTCTCAGATTCAACAGAAATAAGGCTAGCAAAGAGATCCACGAAACACAGATGTAACTCTGTGAGATGAATTAACAGAACACTAAGCAGTTTCTCAGAAAGCTTCTTTCCAGATTTCATCTGAGGATATTTCCTTTTTCACCATAGCCCTCTATGGGCTTCCAAATATCACTTTGCCAATTTCAAAAGAACTGTCTTAGCGAAAGGCTCCGTGAGGCGAAAGCTGTAACTCTGTGAGATGATTTCACAGAACACAACGAAGTTTCTCAGAAAGCTTCCTTGTCTTTGTTATCAGAGGATATTTCCTTTGGCCCTATAGTCTTCAAAGGGATCCGAAATATCTGTTCTCAGATTCCACAGAAATAAGGCTAGCAAAGAGATCCACGAAATACAGATGTAACTCTGTGAGATGAATTAATAGAACACTAAGCAGGTTCTCAGAAAGCTTCTTTCCAGATTTCATCTGAGGATATTTCCTTTTTCACCATAGCCCTCTATGGGCTTCCAAATATCACTTTGCCAATTCCACAAGAACTGTCTTAGCGAAAGGCTTCTTGAGGGGAAAGCTGCAACTCTGTGGGATGATTTCACAGAACACAAAGAAGTTTCTCAGAAAGCTTCTTTCTCTTTGTTATCGGAGGATATTTCCTTTGGCCCTATAGTCTTCAAAGGGATCTGAAATATCTGTTCTCATATACCACAGAAATAAGGCTAGCAAAGAGATCCATGAAATGCAGATTTAACACTGTGAGATGAATTAACAGAACACTAAGCAGTTTCTCAGAAAGCTTCTTTCCAGATTTCCTCTGAGGATATTTCCTTTTTCACCATAGCCCTCTATGGGCTTCCAAATATCACTTTGCCAATTTCAAAAGAACTGTCTTAGCGAAAGGCTCCGTGAGGCGAAAGCTGTAACTCTGTGAGATGATTTCACAGAACACAACGAAGTTTCTCCGAAAGCTTCTTTCTCTTTGTTATCGGAGGATATTTCCTTTGGCCCTATAGTCTTCAAAGGGATCCGAAATATCTGTTCTCAGATTCCACAGAAATAAGGCTAGCAAAGAGATCCACGAAATACAGATGTATCTCTCTGAGATGAATTAACAGAACACTAAGCAGTTTCTCAGAAAGCTTCTTTCCAGATTTCATCTGAGGATATTTCCTTTTTCACCATAGCCCTCTACGGGCTTCCAAATATCACTTTGCCAATTCCACAAGAACTGTCTTAGCGAAAGGCTTCTTGAGAGGAAAGCTGTAACTCTGTGTGATGATTTCACAGAACACAAAGAAGTTTCTCAGAAAGCTTCTTTCTCTTTGTTATCGGAGGATATTTCCTTTGGCCCTATAGTCTTCATAGGGATCCGAAATATCTGTTCTCAGATTCCACAGAAATAAGGCTAGCAAAGAGATCCACGAAATACAGATGTAACTCTGTGAGATGAATTAACAGAACACTAAGCAGTTTCTCAGAAAGCTTCTTTCCAGATTTCATCTGAGGATATTTCCTTTTTCACCATAGCCCTCTATGGGCTTCCAAATATCACTTTGCCAATTCCACAAGAACTGTCTTAGAGAAAGACTCCTTGAGGGGAAAGCTGTAACTCTGTGAGATGATTTCACAGAACACAAAGAAGTTTCTCAGAAAGCTTCTTTGTCTTTGTTATCGGAGGATATTTCCTTTGGCCCTATAGTCTTCAAAAGGATGCGAAATATCTGTTCTCAGATTCAACAGAAATAAGGCTAGCAAAGAGATCCACGAAATACAGATGTAACTCTGTGAGATGAATTAACAGAACACTAAGCAGTATCTCAGAAAACTTCTTTCCAGATTTCATCTGAGGATATTTCCTTTTTCACCTTAGCCCTCTATGGGCTTCCAAATATCACTTTGCCAATTCTACAAGAACTGTCTTAGCGAAAGGCTTCTTGAGGGGAAAGCTGCAACTCTGTGAGATGATTTCACAGAACACAAAGAAGTTTCTCAGAAAGCTTCTTTCCCTTTGTTATTGGAGGATATTTCCTTTGGCCCTATAGTCTTCAAAGGGATCCGAAATATCTGTTCTCAGATTCCACAGAAATAAGGCTAGCAAAGAGATCCACGAAATACAGATGTAACTCTGTGAGATGAATTAACAGAACACTAAGCAGTTTCTCAGAAAGCTTCTTTCCAGATTTCATCTGAGGATATTTCCTTTTTCACCATAGCCCTCTATGGGCTTCCAAATATCACTTTGCCAATTCCACAAGAACTGTCTTAGCGAAAGGCTTCTTGAGGGGAAAGCTGTAACTCTGTGAGATGATTTCACAGAACACAACGAAGTTTCTCAGAAAGCTTCCTTGTCTTTGTTATCGGAGGATATTTCCTTTGGCCCTATAGTCTTCAAAGGGATCCGAAATATCTGTTCTCAGATTCCACAGAAATAAGGCTAGCAAAGAGATCCACGAAATACAGATGTAACTCTGTGAGATGAATTAACAGAACACTAAGCAGTTTCTCAGAAAGCTTCTTTCCAGATTTCATCTGAGGATATTTCCTTTTTCACCATAGCCCTCTATGGGCTTCCAAATATCACTTTGCCAATTCCACAAGAACTGTCTTAGCGAAAGGCTTCTTGAGGGGAAAGCTGTAACTCTGTGAGATCATTTCACAGAACACAAAGAAGTTTCTCAGAAAGCTTCTTTCTCTTTGTTATCGGAGGATATTTCCTTTGGCCCTATAGTCTTCATAGGGATCCGAAATATCTGTTCTCAGATTCCACAGAAATAAGGCTAGCAAAGAGATCCACGAAATACAGATGTAACTCCGTGAGATTAATTAACAGAACACTAAGCAGTTTCTCAGAAAGCTTCTTTCCAGATTTCATCTGAGGATATTTCCTTTTTCACCATAGCCCTCTATGGGCTTCCAAATGTCACTTTGCCAATTCCACAAGAACTGTCTTAGAGAAAGACTCCTTGAGGGGAAAGCTGTAACTCTGTGAGATGATTTCACAGAACACAAAGAAGTTTCTCAGAAAGCTTCTTTGTCTTTGTTATCGGAGGATGTTTCCTTTGGCCCTATAGTCTCACAAGGATCCGAAATATCTGTTCTCAGATTCAACAGAAATAAGGCTAGCAAAGAGATCCACGAAACACAGATGTAACTCTGTGAGATGAATTAACAGAACACTAAGCAGTTTCTCAGAAAGCTTCTTTCCAGATTTCATCTGAGGATATTTCCTTTTTCACCTTAGCCCTCTATGGGCTTCCAAATATCACTTTGCCAATTCCACAAGAACTGTCTTAGCGAAAGGCTTCTTGAGGGGAAAGCTGCAACTCTGTGAGATGATTTCACAGAACACAAAGAAGTTTCTCAGAAAGCTTCTTTCCCTTTGTTATCGGAGGATATTTCCTTTGGCCCTATAGTCTTCAAAGGGATCTGAAATATCTGTTCTCAGATTCCACAGAAATAAGGCTAGCAAAGAGATCCACGAAATACAGATGTAACTCTGTGAGATGAATTAACAGAACACTAAGCAGTTTCTCAGAAAGCTTCTTTCCAGATTTCCTCTGAGGATATTTCCTTTTTCACCATAGCCCTCTATGGGTTTCCAAATATCACTTTGCCAAGTCCACAAGAACTGTCTTAGCGAAAGGCTTCTTGAGGGGAAAGCTGCAACTCTGTGAGATGATTTCACAGAACACAAAGAAGTTTCTCAGAAAGCTTCTTTCTCTTTGTTATCGGAGGATATTTCCTTTGGCCCTATAGTCTTCAAAGGGATGTGAAATATCTGTTCTCAGATTCCACAGAAATAAGGCTAGCAAAGAGATCCATGAAATACAGATGTAACACTGTGAGATGAATTAACAGAACACTAAGCAGTTTCTCAGAAAGCTTCTTTCCAGATTTCCTCTGAGGATATTTCCTTTTTCACCATAGCCCTCTATGGGCTTCCAAATATCACTTTGCCAATTTCAAAAGAACTGTCTTAGCGAAAGGCTCCGTGAGGCGAAAGCTGTAACTCTGTGAGATGATTTCACAGAACACAACGAAGTTTCTCAGAAAGCTTCCTTGTCTTTGTTATCAGAGGATATTTCCTTTGGCCCTATAGTCTTCAAAGGGATCCGAAATATCTTTTCTCAGATTCCACAGAAATAAGGCTAGCAAAGAGATCCACGAAATACAGATGTAACTCTGTGAGATGAATTAACAGAACACTAAGCAGTTTCTCAGAAAGCTTCTTTCCAGATTTCATCTGAGTATATTTCCTTTTTCACCGTAGCCCTCTATGGGCTTCCAAATATCACTTTGCCAATTCCACAAGAACTGTCTTAGCGAAAGGCTTCTTGAGAGGAAAGCTGTAACTCTGTGAGATGATTTCACAGAACACAAAGAAGTTTCTCAGAAAGCTTCTTTCTCTTTGTTATCGGAGGATATTTCCTTTGGCCCTATAGTCTTCATAGGGATCCGAAATATCTGTTCTCAGATTCCACAGAAATAAGGCTAGCAAAGAGATTCACGAAATACAGATGTAACTCTGTGAGATGAATTAACAGAACACTAAGCAGTTTCTCAGAAAGCTTCTTTCCAGATTTCATCTGAGGATATTTCCTTTTTCACCATAGCCCTCTATGGGCTTCCAAATATAACTTTGCCAATTCCAAAAGAACTGTCTTAGCGAAAGGCTCCGTGAGGGGAAAGCTGTAACTCTGTGAGATGATTTCACAGAACACTACGAAGTTTCTCCGAAAGCTTCTTTCTCTTTGTTATCGGAGGATATTTCCTTTGGCCCTATAGTCTTCAAAGGGATCCGAAATATCTGTTCTCAGATTCCACAGAAATAAGGCTAGCAAAGAGATCCACGAAACACAGATGTATCTCTCTGAGATGAATTAACAGAACACTAAGCAGTTTCTCAGAAAGCTTCTTTCCAGATTTCATCTGAGGATATTTCCTTTTTCACCATAGCCCTCTATGGGCTTCCAAATATCACTTTGCCAATTCCACAAGAACTGTCTTAGTGAAAGGCTTCTTGAGGGGAAAGCTGCAACTCTGTGAGATGATTTCACAGAACACAAAGAAGTTTCTCAGAAAGCTTCTTTCTCTTTGTTATCGGAGGATATTTCCTTTGGCCCTATAGTCTTCAAAGGGATCTGAAATATCTGTTCTCAGATTCCACAGAAATAAGGCTAGCAAAGAGATCCACGAAATACAGATGTAACTCTGTGAGATGAATTAACAGAACACTTAGCAGTTTCTCAGAAAGCTTCTTTCCAGATTTCATCTGAGGATATTTCCTTTTTCCCCATAGCCCTCTATGGGCTTCCAAATATCACTTTGCCAATTCCACAAGAACTGTCTTAGCGAAAGGCTTCTTGAGGGGAAAGCTGTAACTCTGTGAGATGATTTCACAGAACACAAAGAAGTTTCTCAGAAAGCTTCTTTCTCTTTGTTATCGGAGGATATTTCCTTTGGCCCTATAGTCTTCATAGGGATCCGAAATATCTGTTCTCAGATTCCACAGAAATAAGGCTAGCAAAGAGATCCACGAAATACAGATGTAACTCTGTGAGATGAATTAACAGAACACTAAGCAGTTTCTCAGAAAGCTTCTTTCCAGATTTCATCTGAGGATATTTCCTTTTTCACCATAGCCCTCTATGGGCTTCCAGATATCACTTTGCCAATTCCACAAGAACTGTCTTAGCGAAAGGCTCCTTGAGGGGAAAGCTGTAACTCTGTGAGATGATTTCACAGAACACAAAGAAGTTTCTCAGAAAGCATCTTTCTCTTTGTTTTCAGAGGATATTTCCTTTGGCCCTATAGTCTTCAAAAGGATCCGAAATATCTGTTCTCAGATTCAACAGAAATAAGGCTAGCAAAGAGATCCACGAAATACAGATGTAACTCTGTGAGATGAATTAACAGAACACTAAGCAGTTTCTCAGAAAGCTTCTTTCCAGATTTCACCTGAAGATATTTCCTTTTTCACCATAGCCCTCTATGGGCTTCCAAATATCACTTTGCCAATTCCACAAGAACTGTCTTAGCGAAAGGCTTCTTGAGAGGAAAGCTGCAACTATGTGAGATGATTTCACAGAACACAAAGAAGTTTATCAGAAAGCTTCTTTCTCTTTGTTATCGGAGGATATTTCCTTTGGCCCTATAGTCTTCAAAGGGATCTGAAATATCTGTTCTCAGATTCCACAGAAATAAGGCTATCAAAGAGATCCAGGAAATACAGATGTAACACTGTGAGATGAATTAACAGAACACTAAGCAGTTTCTCAGAAAGCTTCTTTCCAGATTTCCTCTGAGGTTATTTCCTTTTTCACCATAGCCCTCTATGGGCTTCGAAATATCACTTTGCCAATTTCAAAAGAACCATCTTAGCGAAAGGCTCCGTGAGCGGAAAGCTGTAACTCTGTGAGATGATTTCACAGAACACAACGAAGTTTCTCAGAAAGATTCTTTGTCTTTGTTATCGGAGGATATTTCCTTTGGCCCTATAGTCTTCAAAGGGATCCGAAATATCTTTTCTCAGATTCCACAGAAATAAGGCTAGCAAAGAGATCCACGAAATACAGATGTAACTCTGTGAGATGAATTAACAGAACACTAAGCAGTTTCTCAGAAAGCTTCTTTCCAGATTTCATTTGATGATATTTCCTTTTTCACCATAGCCCACGATGGGCTTCCAGATATCACTTTGCCAATTCCACAAGAACTGTCTTAGCGAAAGACTCCTTGAGGGGAAAGCTGTAACTCTGTGAGATGATTTCACAGAACACAAAGAAGTTTCTCAGAAAGCTTCTTTCTCTTTGTTTTCAGAGGATATTTCCTTTGGCCCTATAGTCTTCAAAAGGATCCGAAATATCTGTTCTCAGATTCAACAGAAATACGGCAAGCAAAGAGATCCAAGAAATACAGATGTAACACAGTGAGATGAATTAACAGAACACTAAGCAGTTTCTCAGAAAGCTTCTTTCCAGATTTCATCTGAGGATATTTCCTTTTTCACCATAGCCCTCCATGGGCTTCCAAATATCACTTTGCCAATTCCACAAGAACTGTCTTAGCGAAAGGCTCCGTGAGGGGAAAGCTGTAACTCTGTGAGATGATTTCACAGAACACAACGAAGTTTCTCAGAAAGCTTCTTTCTCTTTGTTATCGGAGGATATTTCCTTTGGCCCTATAGTCTTCAAAGGGATCCGAAATATCTGTTCTCAGATTCCACAGAAAAAAGGCTAGCAAAGAGATCCACGAAATACAGATGTAACTCTGTGAGATGAATTAACAGAACACTAAGCAGTTTCTCAGAAAGCTTCTTTCCAGATTTCATTTGAGGATATTTCCTTTTTCACCATAGCCCTCTATGGGCTTCCAAATATCACTTTGCCAATTCCACAAGAACTGTCTTAGCGAAAGGCTTCTTGAGGGGAAAGCTGCAACTCT
This sequence comes from Macaca nemestrina, assembly GCF_043159975.1. Taxonomy (NCBI): domain Eukaryota; kingdom Metazoa; phylum Chordata; class Mammalia; order Primates; family Cercopithecidae; genus Macaca; species Macaca nemestrina. Next base: position 64,084,464 of record NC_092136.1, on the reverse strand, counting down.
GTGAGATGATTTCACAGAACACAAAGAAGTTTCTCAGAAAGCTTCTTTCTCTTTGTTATCGGAGGATATTTCCTTTGGCCCTATAGTCTTCAAAGGGATCTGAAATATCTGTTCTCAGATTCCACAGAAATAAGGCTAGCAAAGAGATCCATGAAATACAGATGTAACACTGTGAGATGAATTAACAGAACACTAAGCAGTTTCTCAGAGCTTCTTTCCAGATTTCCTCTTAGGATATTTCCTTTTTCACCATAGCCCACGATGGGCTTCCAAACATCACTTTGCCAATTTCAAAAGAACTGTCTTAGCGAAAGGCTTCTTGAGGGGAAAGCTGCAACTCTGTGAGATGATTTCACAGAACACAAAGAAGTTTCTCAGAAAGCTTCTTTCCCTTTGTTATCGGAGGATATTTCCTTTGGCCCTATAGTCTTAAAAGGGATCCGAAATATCTGTTCTCAGATTCCACAGAAATAAGGCTAGCAAAGAGATCCACGAAATACAGATGTAACTCTCTGAGATGAATTAACAGAACACTAAGCAGTTTCTCAGAAAGCTTCTTTCCAGATTTCATCTGAGGATATTTCCTTTTTCACCATAGCCCTCTATGGGCTTCCAAATATCACTTTGCCAATTCCACAAGAACTGTCTTAGAGAAAGGCTTCTTGAGAGGAAAGCTGCAACTATGTGAGAAGATTTCACAGAACACAAAGAAGTTTCTCAGAAAGCTTCTTTCTCTTTCTTATCGGAGGATATTTCCTTTGGCCCTATAGTCTTCTAAGGGATCTGAAATATCTGTTCTCAGATTCCACAGAAATAAGGCTAGCAAAGAGATCCATGAAATACAGATGTAACACTGTTAGATGAATTAACAGAACACTAAGCAGTTTCTCAGAAAGCTTCTTTCCAGATTTCCTCTGAGGATATTTCCTTTTTCACCATAGCCCTCTATGGGCTTCGAAATATCACTTTGCCAATTTCAAAAGAACCGTCTTAGCGAAAGGCTCCGTGAGGGGAAAGCTGTAACTCTGTGAGATGATTTCACAGAACACAACGAAGTTTCTCAGAAAGCTTCTTTGTCTTTGTTATCGGAGGATATTTCCTTTGGCCCTATAGTCTTCAAAGGGATCCGAAATATCTTTTCTCAGATTCCACAGAAATAAGGCTAGCAAAGAGATCCACGAAATACAGATGTAACTCTGTGAGATGAATTAACAGAACACTAAGCAGTTTCTCAGAAAGCTTCTTTCCAGATTTCATTTGATGATATTTCCTTTTTCACCATAGCCCACGATGGGCTTCCAGATATCACTTTGCCAATTCCACAAGAACTGTCTTAGCGAAAGACTCCTTGAGGTGAAAGCTGTAACTCTGTGAGATGATTTCACAGAACACAAAGAAGTTTCTCAGAAAGCTTCTTTCTCTTTGTTTTCAGAGGATATTTCCTTTGGCCCTATAGTCTTCAAAAGGATCCGAAATATCTGTTCTCAGATTCAACAGAAATAAGGCTAGCAAAGAGAATCAAGAAATACAGATGTAACTCTGTGAGATGAATTAACAGAACACTAAGCAGTTTCTCAGAAAGCTTCTTTCCAGATTTCATCTGAGGATATTTCCTTTTTCACCATAGCCCTCTATGGGCTTCCAAATATCACTTTGCCAATTCCACAAGAACTGTCTTAGCGAAAGGCTCCGTGAGGGGAAAGCTGTAACTCTGTGAGATGATTTCACAGAACACAACGAAGTTTCTCAGAAAGCTTCTTTCTCTTTGTTATCGGAGGGTATTTCCTTTGGCCCTATAGTCTTCAAAGGGATCCGAAATATCTGTTCTCAGATTCCACAGAAAAAAGGCTAGCAAAGAGATCCACGAAATACAGATGTAACTCTGTGAGATGAATTAACAGAACACTAAGCAGTTTCTCAGAAAGCTTCTTTCCAGATTTCATATGAGGATATTTCCTTTTTCACCATAGCCCTCTATGGGCTTCCAAATATCACTTTGCCAATTCCACAAGAACTGTCTTAGCGAAAGGCTTCTTGAGGGGAAAGCTGCAACTCTGTGAGATGATTTCACAGAACACAAAGAAGTTTCTCAGAAAGCTTCTTTCTCTTTGTTATCGGAGGATATTTCCTTTGGCCCTATAGTCTTCAAAGGGATCTGAAATATCTGTTCTCAGATTCCACAGAAATAAGGCTAGCAAAGAGATCCATGAAATACAGATGTAACACTGTGAGATGAATTAACAGAACACTAAGCAGTTTCTCAGAGCTTCTTTCCAGATTTCCTCTGAGGATATTTCATTTTTCACCATAGCCCTCTATGGGCTTCCAAACATCACTTTGCCAATTTCAAAAGAACCGTCTTAGCGAAAGGCTCCGTGAGGGGAAAGCTGTAACTCTGTGAGATGATTTCACAGAACACAACGAAGTTTCTCAGAAAGCTTCTTTGTCTTTGTTATCGGAGGATATTTCCTTTGGCCCTATAGTCTTCAAGGGGATCCGAAATATCTCTTCTCAGATTCCACAGAAATAAGGCTAGCAAAGAGATCCACGAAATACAGATGTAACTCTGTGAGATGAATTAACAGAACACCAAGCAGTTTCTGAGAAAGCTTCTTTCCAGATTTCATTTGAGGATATTTCCTTTTTCACCATAGCCCTCTATGGGCTTCCAAATATCACTTTGCCAATTCCACAAGAACTGTCTTAGGGAAAGGCTTCTTGAGGGGAAAGCTGTAACTCTGTGAGATGATTTCACAGAACACAAAGAAGTTTCTCAGAAAGCTTCTTTCTCTTTGTTATCGGAGGATATTTCCTTTGGCCCTATAGTCTTCATAGGGATCCGAAATATCTGTTCTCAGATTCCACAGAAATAAGGCTAGCAAAGAGATCCACGAAATACAGATGTAACTCGGTGAGATGAATTAACAGAACACTAAGCAGTTTCTCAGAAAGCTTCTTTCCAGATTTCATCTGAGGATATTTCCTTTTTCACCATAGCCCTCTATGGGCTTGCAGATATCACTTTGCCAATTCCACAAGAACTGTCTTAGCGAAAGACTCCTTGAGGGGAAAGCTGTAACTCTGTGAGATGATTTCACAGAACACAACGAAGTTTCTCAGAAAGCTTCTTTGTCTTTGTTATCGGAGGATATTTCCTTTGGCCCTATAGTCTTCAAAGGGATCCGAAATATCTTTTCTCAGATTCCACAGAAATAAGGCTAGCAAAGAGATCCACGAAATACAAATGTAACTCTGTGAGATGAATTAACAGAACACTAAGCAGTTTCTAAGAAAGCTTCTTTCCATATTTCATCTGAGGATATTTCCTTTTTCACCATAGCCCTCTATGGGCTTCCAGATATCACTTTGCCAATTCCACAAGAACTGTCTTAGCGAAAGGCTCCTTGAGGGGAAAGCTGTAACTCTGTGAGATGATTTTACAGAACACAAAGAAGTTTCTCAGAAAGCTTCTTTCTCTTTGTTTTCAGAGGATATTTCCTTTGGCCCTATAGTCTTCAAAAGGATCCGAAATATCTGTTCTCAGATTCTACAGAAATAACGCTAGCATAGAGATCCACGAAATACAGATGTAACTCTGTGAGATGAATTAACAGAACACTAAGCAGTTTCTCAGAAAGCTTCTTTCCAGATTTCATCTGAGGATATTTCCTTTTTCACCATAGCCCTCTATGGGCTTCCAAATATAACTTTGCCAATTCCACAAGAACTGTCTTAGCGAAAGGCTTCTTGAGGGGAAAGCTGCAACTCTGTGAGATGATTTCACAGAACACAAAGAAGTTTCTCAGAAAGCTTCTTTCTCTTTGTTATCGGAGGATATTTCCTTTGGCCCTATAGTCTTCAAAGGGATCCGAAATATCTGTTCTCAGATTCCACAGAAATAAGGCTAGCAAAGAGATCCACGAAATACTGATGTAAATCTGTGAGATGAATTAACAGAACACTAAGCAGTTTCTCAGAAAGCTTCTTTCCAGATTTCATCTGAGGATATTTCCTTTTTCACCATAGCCCTCTATGGGCTTCCAAATATCACTTTGCCAATTCCACAAGAACTGTCTTAGCGAAAGGCTTCTTGAGGGGAAAGCTGCAACTCTGTGAGATGATTTCACAGAACACAAAGAGGTTTCTCAGAAGGCTTCTTTCTCTTTGTTATCGGAGGATATTTCCTTTGGCCCTATAGTCTTTAAAGGCATCCGAAATATCTGTTCTCAGATTCCACAGAAATAAGGCTAGCAAAGAGATCCACGAAATACAGATGTATCTCTCTGAGATGAATTAACAGAACACTAAGCAGTTTCTCAGAAAGCTTCTTTCCAGATTTCATTTGAGGATAATTCCTTTTTCACCATAGCCCTCTATGGGCTTCCAAATATCACTTTGCCAATTCCACAAGAACTGTCTTAGCGAAAGGCTTCTTGAGGGTAAAGCTGTAACTCTGTGAGATGATTTCACAGAACACAACGAAGTTTCTCAGAAAGCTTCTTTCTCTTTGTTATCGGAGGATATTTCCTTTGGCCCTATAGTCTTCAAAGGGATCTGAAATATCTGTTCTCAGATTCCACAGAAATAAGGCTAGCAAAGAGATCCTCGAAATACAGATGTAACTCTGTGAGATGAATTAACAGAACACTAAGCAGTTTCTCAGAAAGCTTCTTTCCAGATTTCATTTGAGGATAATTCCTTTTTCACCATAGCCCTCTATGGGCTTCCAAATATCACTTTGCCAATTCCACAAGAACTGTCTTAGCGAAAGGCTTCTTGAGGGTAAAGCTGTAACTCTATGAGATGATTTCACAGAACACAACGAAGTTTCTCAGAAAGCTTCTTTCTCTTTGTTATCGGAGTATATTTCCTTTGGCCCTAGAGTCTTCAAAGGGATCCGAAATATCTGTTCTCAGATTCCACAGAAATAAGGCTAGCAAGGAGATCCACGAAATACAGATGTAACTCTGTGAGATGAATTAACAGAACACTAAGCAGTTTCTCAGAAAGCTTCTTTCCAGATTTCATCTGAGGATATTTCCTTTTTCACCATAGCCCTCTATGGGCTTCCAGATATCACTTTGCCAATTCCACAAGAACTGTCTTAGCGAAAGACTCCTTGAGGGGAAAGCTGTAACTCTGTGAGATGATTTCACCGAACACAAAGAAGTTTCTCAGAAAGCTTCTTTTTCTTTGTTTTCAGAGGATATTTCCTTTGGCCCTATATTCTTCAAAAGGATCCAAAATATCTGTTCTCAGATTCAACAGAAATAAGGCTAGCAAAGAGATCCACGAAATACAGATGTAACTCTGTGAGATGAATTAACAAAACACTAAGCAGTTTCTCAGAAAGCTTCTTTCCAGATTTTATCTGAGGATATTTCCTTTTTCACCATAGCCCTCTATGGGCTTCCAAATATAACTTTGCCAATTCCAAAAGAACTGTCTTAGAGAAAGGCTCCGTGAGGGGAAAGCTGTAACTCTGTGAGATGATTTCACAGAACACAACGAAGTTTCTCCGAAAGCTTCTTTCTCTTTGTTATCGGAGCTTATTTCCTTTGGCCCTATAGTCTTCAAAGGGATCCGAAATATCTGTTCTCAGATTCCACAGAAATAAGGCTAGCAAAGAGATCCACGAAATACAGATGTATCTCACTGAGATGAACTAACAGAACACTAAGCAATTTCTCAGAAAGCTTCTTTCCAGATTTCATTTGAGCATAATTCCTTTTTCACCATAGCCCTCTATGGGCTTCCAAATATCACTTTGCCAATTCCACAAGAACTGTCTTAGCGAAAGGCTTCTTGAGGGTAAAGCTGTAACTCTGTGAGATGATTTCACAGAACACAACGAAGTTTCTCAGAAAGCTTCTTTCTCTTTGTTATCGGAGGATATTTCCTTTGGCCCTAGAGTCTTCAAATGGATCCGAAATATCTGTTCTCAGATTCCACAGAAATAAGGCTAGCAAGGAGATCCACGAAATACAGATGTAACTCTGTGAGATGAATTAACAGAACACTAAGCAGTTTCTCAGAAAGCTTCTTTCCAGATTTCATCTGAGGATATTTCCTTTTTCACCCTAGCCCTCTATGGGATTCCAAATATCACTTTGCCAATTCCACAAGAACTGTCTTAGCGAAAGGCTTCTTGAAGGGAAAGCTGCAACTCTGTGAGATGATTTCACAGAACACAAATAAGTTTCTCAGAAAGCTTCTTTCCCTTTGTTATCGGAGGATATTTCCTTTGGCCCTATAGTCTTCAAAGGGATCCGAAATATCTGTTCTCAGATTCCACAGAAATAAGGCTAGCAAAGAGATCCACGAAATACTGATGTAACTCTGTGAGATGAATTAACAGAACACTAAGCAGTTTCTCAGAAAGCTTCTTTCCAGATTTCATCTGAGGATATTTCCTTTTTCACCATAGCCCTCTATGGGCTTCCAAATATCACTTTGCCAATTCCACAAGATCTGTCTTAGCGAAAGGCATCTTGATGGGAAAGCTGCAACTCTGTGAGATGATTTCACAGAACACAAAGAAGTTTCTCAGAAAGCTTCTTTCTCTTTGTTATCGGAGGATATTTCCTTTGGCCCTATAGTCTTCAAAGGGATCTGAAATATCTGTTCTCAGATTCCACAGAAATAAGGCTAGCAAAGAGATCCATGAAATACAGATGTAACACTGTGAGATGAATTAACAGAACACTAAGGAGTTTCTCAGAAAGCTTCTTTCCAGATTTCCTCTGAGGATATTTCCTTTTTCACCATAGCCCTCTATGGGCTTCCAAATATCACTTTGCCAATTTCAAAAGAACTGTCTTAGCGAAAGGCTCCGTGAGGGGAAAGCTGTAACTCTGTGAGATGATTTCACAGAACACAACGAAGTTTCTCAGAAAGCTTCTTTCTCTTTGTTATCGGAGGATATTTCCTTTGGCCCTATAGTCTTCAAAGGGATCCGAAATATCTTTTCTCAGATTCCACAGAAATAAGGCTAGCAAAGAGATCCACGAAATACAGATGTAACTCTGTGAGATGAACTAACAGAACTCTAAGCAGTTTCTCAGAAAGCTTCTTTCCAGATTTCATTTGAGGATATTTCCTTTTTCACCATAGCCCTCTATGGGCTTCCAGATAAAACTTTGCCAATTCCACAAGAGCTGTCTTAGCGAAAGACTCCTTGAGGGGAAAGCTGTAACTCTGTGAGATGATTTCACAGAACACAAAGAAGTTTCTCAGAAAGATTCTTTCTCTTTGTTTTCAGAGGATATTTCCTTTGGCCCTATAGTCTTCAAAAGGATCCGAAATATGTGTTCTCAGATTCAACAGAAATAAGGCTAGCAAAGAGATCCACGAAATACAGATGTAACTCTGTGAGATGAATTAACAGAACACTAAGCAGTTTCTCAGAAAGCTTCTTTCCAGATTTCATCTGAGGATATTTCCTTTTTCACCATAGCCCTCTAAGGGCTTCCAAATATAACTTTGCCAATTCCAAAAGAACTGTTTTAGCGAAAGGCTCCGTGAGGGGAAAACTGTAATTCTGTGAGATGATTTCACAGAACACAAAGAAGTTTCTCAGAAAGCTTCTTTCTCTTTGTTATCGGAGGATATTTCCTTTGGCCCTATAGTCTTCAAAGGGATCCGAAATATCTGTTCTCAGATTCCACAGAAATCAGGCTAGCAAGGAGATCCACGAAATACAGATGTAACTCTGTGAGATGAATTAACAGAACACTAAGCAGTTTCTCAGAAAGCTTCTTTCCAGATTTCATCTGAGGATATTTCCTTTTTCACCATAGCCCTCTATGGGCTTCCAAATATCACTTTGCCAATTCCACAAGAACTGTCTTAGCGAAAGGCTCCGTGAGGGGGAAGCTGTAACTCTGTGAGATGATTTCACAGAATACAACGAAGTTTCTCCGAAAGCTTCTTTCTCTTTGTTATCGGAGGATATTTCCTTTGGCCCTATAGTCTTCAAAGGGATCCGAAATATCTGTTCTCAGATTCCACAGAAATAAGGCTAGCAAAGAGATCCACGAAATACAGATGTATCTCTCTGAGATGAATTAACAGATCACTAAGCAGTTTCTCAGAAAGCTTCTTTCCGGATTTCATTTGAGGATAATTCCTTTTTCACCATAGCACTCTAGGGGCTTCCAAATATCACTTTGCCAATTCCACAAGAACTGTCTTAGCGAAAGGCTTCTTGAGGGTAAAGCTGTAACTCTGTGAGATGATTTCACAGAACACAACGAAGTTTCTCAGAAAGCTTCTTTCTCTTTGTTATCGGAGGATATTTCCTTTGGCCCTAGAGTCTTCAAAGGGATCCGAAATATCTGTTCTCAGATTCCACAGAAATAAGGCTAGCAAAGAGATCCACAAAATACAGATGTAACTGTGGGAGATGAATTAACAGAACACTAAGCAGTTTCTCAGAAAGCTTCTTTCCAGATTTCATTTGAGGATATTTCCTTTTCACCGTAGCCCTCTATGGGCTTCCAAATATCACTTTGCCAATTCCACAAGAACTGTCTTAGCGAAAGGCTCCTTGAGGGGAAAGCTGTAACTCTGTGAGATGATTTCACAGAACACAAAGAAGTTTCTCAGAAAGCTTCTTTTCTTTGTTATCGGAGGATAGTTCCGTTGGCCCTATAGTCTTCAAAGGGATCCGAAATATCTGTTCTCAGATTCCACAGATATCAGGCTAGCAAGGAGATCCACGAAATACAGATGTAACTCTGTGAGATGAATTAACAGAACACTAAGCAGTTTCTCAGAAACCTTCTTTCCAGATTTCATTTGAGGATATTTCCTTTTTCACCATAGCCCTCTATGGGCTTCCAAATATCACTTTGCCAATTCCACAAGAACTGTCTTAGCGAAAGGCTTCTTGAGGGGAAAGCTGTAACTCTGTGAGATGATTTCACAGAACACAAAGAAGTTTCTCAGAAAGCTTCTTTCTCTTTGTTATCGGAGGATATTTCCTTTGGCCCTATAGTCTTCATAGGGATCCGAATTATCTGTTCTCAGATTCCACAGAAATAAGGCTAGCAAAGAGATCCACGAAATACAGATGTAACTCTGTGAGATGAATTAACAGAACACAAAGCAGTTTCTCAGAAAATTTCTTTCCAGATTTCATCTGAGGATATTTCCTTTTTCACCATAGCCCTCTATGGGCTTCCAGATATCACTTTGCCAATTCCACAAGAACTGTCTTAGCGAAAGACTCCTTGAGGGGAAAGCTGTAACTCTGTGAGATGATTTCACAGAACACAAAGAAGTTTCTCAGAAAGCTTCTTTCTCTTTGTTATCGGAGGATATTTCCGTTGGCCCTATAGTCTTCAAAGGGATCCGAAATATCTGTTCTCAGATTCCACAGAAATAAGGCTAGCAAAGAGATCCACGAAATACAGATGTATCTCTCTGAGATGAATTAACAGAACACTAAGCAGTTTCTCAGAAAGCTTCTTTCCAGATTTCATTTGAGGATAATTCCTTTTTCACCATAGCCCTCTATGGGCTTCCAAATATCACTTTGCCAATTCCACAAGAACTGTCTTAGCGAAAGGCTTCTTGAGGGTAAAGCTGTAACTCTGTGAGATGATTTCACAGAACACAACGAAGTTTCTCAGAAAGCTTCTTTCTCTTTGTTATCGGAGGATATTTCCTTTGGCCCTAGAGTCTTCAAAGGGATCCGAAATATCTGTTCTCAGATTCCACAGAAATAAGGCTAGCAAGGAGATCCACGAAATACAGATGTAACTCTGTGAGATGAATTAACAGAACACTAAGCAGTTTCTCAGAAAGCTTCTTTCCAGATTTCCTCTGAGGATATTTCCTTTTTCACCATAGCCCTCTAAGGGCTTCCAAATATAACTTTGCCAATTCCAAAAGAACTGTTTTAGCGAAAGGCTCCGTGAGGGGAAAACTGTAATTCTGTGAGATGATTTCACAGAACACAAAGAAGTTTCTCAGAAAGCTTCTTTCTCTTTGTTATCGGAGGATATTTCCTTTGGCCCTATAGTCTTCAAAGGGATCCGAAATATCTGTTCTCAGATTCCACAGAAATCAGGCTAGCAAGGAGATCCACGAAATACAGATGTAACTCTGTGAGATGAATTAACAGAACACTAAGCAGTTTCTCAGAAAGCTTCTTTCCAGATTTCATCTGAGGATATTTCCTTTTTCACCATAGCCCTCTATGGGCTTCCAAATATCACTTTGCCAATTCCACAAGAACTGTCTTAGCGAAAGGCTCCGTGAGGGGGAAGCTGTAACTCTGTGAGATGATTTCACAGAATACAACGAAGTTTCTCCGAAAGCTTCTTTCTCTTTGTTATCGGAGGATATTTCCTTTGGCCCTATAGTCTTCAAAGGGATCCGAAATATCTGTTCTCAGATTCCACAGAAATAAGGCTAGCAAAGAGATCCACGAAATACAGATGTATCTCTCTGAGATGAATTAACAGATCACTAAGCAGTTTCTCAGAAAGCTTCTTTCCGGATTTCATTTGAGGATAATTCCTTTTTCACCATAGCACTCTAGGGGCTTCCAAATATCACTTTGCCAATTCCACAAGAACTGTCTTAGCGAAAGGCTTCTTGAGGGTAAAGCTGTAACTCTGTGAGATGATTTCACAGAACACAACGAAGTTTCTCAGAAAGCTTCTTTCTCTTTGTTATCGGAGGATATTTCCTTTGGCCCTAGAGTCTTCAAAGGGATCCGAAATATCTGTTCTCAGATTCCACAGAAATAAGGCTAGCAAAGAGATCCACAAAATACAGATGTAACTGTGGGAGATGAATTAACAGAACACTAAGCAGTTTCTCAGAAAGCTTCTTTCCAGATTTCATTTGAGGATATTTCCTTTTCACCGTAGCCCTCTATGGGCTTCCAAATATCACTTTGCCAATTCCACAAGAACTGTCTTAGCGAAAGGCTCCTTGAGGGGAAAGCTGTAACTCTGTGAGATGATTTCACAGAACACAAAGAAGTTTCTCAGAAAGCTTCTTTTCTTTGTTATCGGAGGATAGTTCCGTTGGCCCTATAGTCTTCAAAGGGATCCGAAATATCTGTTCTCAGATTCCACAGATATCAGGCTAGCAAGGAGATCCACGAAATACAGATGTAACTCTGTGAGATGAATTAACAGAACACTAAGCAGTTTCTCAGAAACCTTCTTTCCAGATTTCATTTGAGGATATTTCCTTTTTCACCATAGCCCTCTATGGGCTTCCAAATATCACTTTGCCAATTCCACAAGAACTGTCTTAGCGAAAGGCTTCTTGAGGGGAAAGCTGTAACTCTGTGAGATGATTTCACAGAACACAAAGAAGTTTCTCAGAAAGCTTCTTTCTCTTTGTTATCGGAGGATATTTCCTTTGGCCCTATAGTCTTCATAGGGATCCGAATTATCTGTTCTCAGATTCCACAGAAATAAGGCTAGCAAAGAGATCCACGAAATACAGATGTAACTCTGTGAGATGAATTAACAGAACACAAAGCAGTTTCTCAGAAAATTTCTTTCCAGATTTCATCTGAGGATATTTCCTTTTTCACCATAGCCCTCTATGGGCTTCCAGATATCACTTTGCCAATTCCACAAGAACTGTCTTAGCGAAAGACTCCTTGAGGGGAAAGCTGTAACTCTGTGAGATGATTTCACAGAACACAAAGAAGTTTCTCAGAAAGCTTCTTTCTCTTTGTTATCGGAGGATATTTCCGTTGGCCCTATAGTCTTCAAAGGGATCCGAAATATCTGTTCTCAGATTCCACAGAAATAAGGCTAGCAAAGAGATCCACGAAATACAGATGTATCTCTCTGAGATGAATTAACAGAACACTAAGCAGTTTCTCAGAAAGCTTCTTTCCAGATTTCATTTGAGGATAATTCCTTTTTCACCATAGCCCTCTATGGGCTTCCAAATATCACTTTGCCAATTCCACAAGAACTGTCTTAGCGAAAGGCTTCTTGAGGGTAAAGCTGTAACTCTGTGAGATGATTTCACAGAACACAACGAAGTTTCTCAGAAAGCTTCTTTCTCTTTGTTATCGGAGGATATTTCCTTTGGCCCTAGAGTCTTCAAAGGGATCCGAAATATCTGTTCTCAGATTCCACAGAAATAAGGCTAGCAAGGAGATCCACGAAATACAGATGTAACTCTGTGAGATGAATTAACAGAACACTAAGCAGTTTCTCAGAAAGCTTCTTTCCAGATTTCCTCTGAGGATATTTCCTTTTTCACCATAGCCCTCTATGGGCTTCCAGATATCACTTTGCCAATTCCACAAGAACTGTTTAGCGAAAGACTCCTTGAGGGGAAAGCTGTAACTCTGTGAGATGATTTCACCGAACACAAAGAAGTTTCTCAGAAAGCTTCTTTCTCTTTGTTTTCAGAGGATATTTCCTTTGGCCCTATAGTCTTCAAAAGGATCCGAAATATCTGTTCTCAGATTCAACAGAAATAAGGCTAGCAAAGAGATCCAAGAAATACAGATGTAAATCTGTGAGATGAATTAACAGAACACTAAGCAGTTTCTCAGAAAGCTTCTTTCCAGATTTCCTCTGAGGATATTTCCTTTTTCACCATAGCCCTCTATGGGCTTCCAAATATCACTTTGCCAATTTCAAAAGAACTGTCTTAGCGAAAGGCTCCGTGAGGGGAAAGCTGTAACTCTGTGAGATGATTTCACAGAACACAACGAAGTTTCTCAGAAAGCTTCTTTCTCTTTGTTATCGGAGGATATTTCCTTTGGCCCTATAGTCTTCAAAGGGATCCGAAATATCTGTTCTCAGATTCCACAGAAATAAGGCTAGCAAAGAGATCCACGAAATACAGATGTAACTGTGTGAGATGAATTAACAGAACACTAAGCAGGTTCTCAGAAAGCTTCTTTCCAGATTTCATCTGAGGATATTTCCTTTTTCACCATAGCCCTCTATGGGCTTCCAAATATCACTTTTCCAATTCCACATAAACTATCTTAGCGAAAGGCTCCTTGAGGGGAAAGCTGTAACTCTGTGAGATGATTTCACAGAACACAACGAAGTTTCTCAGAAAGCTTCTTTCTCTTTGTTATCGGAGGATATTTCCTTTGGCCCTATAGTCTTCAAAGGGATCCGAAATATCTGTTCTCAGATTCCACAGAAATAAGGCTAGCAAAGAGATCCACGAAATACAGATGTAACTCTGTGAGATGAATTAACAGAACGCTAAGCAGTTTCTCAGAAAGCTTCTTTCCGGATTTCATCTGACGATATTTCCTTTTTCACCATAGCCCTCTATGGGCTTCCAGATATCACTTTGCCAATTCCACAAGAACTGTCTTAGCGAAAGGCTCCTTGAGGGGAAAGCTGTAACTCTGTGAGATGATTTCACAGAACACAAAGAAGTTTCTCAGAAAGCTTCTTTCTCTTTGTTATCGGAGGATATTTCCGTTGGCCCTATAGTCTTCAAAGGGATCCGAAATATCTGTTCTCAGATTCCACAGAAATAAGGCTAGCAAAGAGATCCACGAAATACAGATGTAACTCTGTGAGATGAATTAACAGAACACTAAGCAGTTTCTCAGAAAGCTTCTTTCCAGATTTCATCTGAGGATATTTCCTTTTTCACCATAGCCCTCTATGGGCTTCCAAATATCACTTTGCCAATTCCACAAGAACTGTCTTAGCGAAAGGCTCCGTGAGGGGGAAGCTGTAACTCTGTGAGATGATTTCACAGAACACAACGAAGTTTCTCAGAAAGCTTCTTTCTCTTTGTTATCGGAGGATATTTCCTTTGGCCCTATAGTCGTCAAAGGGATCCGAAATATCTGTTCTCAGATTTCACAGAAATAAGGCTAGCAAAGAGATCCTCGAAATACAGATGTAACTCTGTGAGATGAATTAACAGAACACTAAGCAGTTTCTCAGAAACCTTCTTTCCAGATTTCATTTGAGGATATTTCCTTTTTCACCATAGCCCTCTATGGGCTTCCAAATATCACTTTGCCAATTCCACAAGAACTGTCTTAGCGAAAGGCTTCTTGAGGGGAAAGCTGTAACTCTGTGAGATGATTTCACAGAACACAAAGAAGTTTCTCAGAAAGCTTCTTTCTCTTTGTTATCGGAGGATATTTCCTTTGGCCCTATAGTCTTCATAGGGATCCGAATTATCTGTTCTCAGATTCCACAGAAATAAGGCTAGCAAAGAGATCAACGAAATACAGATGTAACTCTGTGAGATGAATTAACAGAACACAAAGCAGTTTCTCAGAAAGTTTCTTTCCAGATTTCATCTGAGGATATTTCCTTTTTCACCATAGCCCTCTATGGGCTTCCAGATATCACTTTGCCAATTCCACAAGAACTGTCTTAGCGAAAGACTCCTTGAGCGGAAAGCTGTAACTCTGTGAGATGATTTCACAGAACACAAAGAAGTTTCTCAGAAAGCTTCTTTCTCTTTGTTATCGGAGGATATTTCCGTTGGCCCTATAGTCTTCAAAGGGATCCGAAATATCTGTTCTCAGATTCCACAGAAATAAGGCTAGCAAAGAGATCCACGAAATACAGATGTATCTCTCTGAGATGAATTAACAGAACACTAAGCAGTTTCTCAGAAAGCTTCTTTCCAGATTTCATTTGAGGATAATTCCTTTTTCACCATAGCCCTCTATGGGCTTCCAAATATCACTTTGCCAATTCCACAAGAACTGTCTTAGCGAAAGGCTTCTTGAGGGTAAAGCTGTAACTCTGTGAGATGATTTCACAGAACACAACGAAGTTTCTCAGAAAGCTTCTTTCTCTTTGTTATCGGAGGATATTTCCTTTGGCCCTAGAGTCTTCAAAGGGATCCGAAATATCTGTTCTCAGATTCCACAGAAATAAGGCTAGCAAGGAGATCCACGAAATACAGATGTAACTCTGTGAGATGTATTAACAGAACACTAAGCAGTTTCTCAGAAAGCTTCTTTCCAGATTTCCTCTGAGGATATTTCCTTTTTCACCATACCCCTCTATGGGCTTCCAGATATCACTTTGCCAATTCCACAAGAACTGTCTTAGCGAAAGACTCCTTGAGGGGAAAGCTGTAACTCTGTGAGATGATTTCACCGAACACAAAGAAGTTTCTCAGAAAGCTTCTTTCTCTTTGTTTTCAGAGGATATTTCCTTTGGCCCTATAGTCTTCAAAAGGATCCGAAATATCTGTTCTCAGATTCAACAGAAATAAGGCTAGCAAAGAGATCCACGAAATACAGATGTAAATCCGTGAGATGAATTAACAGAACACTAAGCAGTTTCTCAGAAAGCTTTTTTCCAGATTTCCTCTGAGGATATTTCCTTTTTCACCATAGCCCTCTATGGGCTTCCAAATATCACTTTGCCAATTTCAAAAGAACTGTCGTAGCGAAAGGCTCCGTGAGGGGAAAGCTGTAACTCTGTGAGATGATTTCACAGAACACAACGAAGTTTCTCAGAAAGCTTCTTTCTCTTTGTTATCGGAGGATATTTCCTTTGGCCCTAGAGTCTTCAAAGGGATCCGAAATATCTGTTCTCAGATTCCACAGAAATAAGGCTAGCAAAGAGATCCACGAAATACAGATGTATCTCTCTGAGATGAATTAACAGATCACTAAGCAGTTTCTCAGAAAGCTTCTTTCCGGATTTCATTTGAGGATAATTCCTTTTTCACCATAGCACACTATGGGCTTCCAAATATCACTTTGCCAATTCCACAAGAACTGTCTTAGCGAAAGGCTTCTTGAGGGTAAAGCTGTAACTCTGTGAGATGATTTCACAGAACACAACGAAGTTTCTCAGAAAGCTTCTTTCTCTTTGTTATCGGAGGATATTTCCGTTGGCCCTATAGTCTTCAAAGGGATCCGAAATATCTGTTCTCAGATTCCACAGATATCAGGCTAGCAAGGAGATCCACGAAATACAGATGTAACTCTGTGAGATGAATTAACAGAACACTAAGCAGTTTCTCCGAAAGCTTCTTTCCAGATTTCATCTGAGGATATTTCCTTTTTCACCATAGCCCTCTATGGGCTTCCAAATATCACTTTGCCAATTCCAAAAGAACTGTCTTAGCGAAAGGCTCCGTGAGGGGGAAGCTGTAACTCTGTGAGATGATTTCACAGAACACAACGAAGTTTCTCAGAAAGCTTCTTTCTCTTTGTTATCGGAGGATATTTCCTTTGGCCCTATAGTCTTCAAAGGGATCCGAAATATCTGTTCTCAGATTTCACAGAAATAAGGCTAGCAAAGAGATCCTCGAAATACAGATGTAACTCTGTGAGATGAATTAACAGAACACTAAGCAGTTTCTCAGAAACCTTCTTTCCAGATTTCATTTGAGGATATTTCCTTTTTCACCATAGCCCTCTATGGGCTTCCAAATATCACTTTGCCAATTCCACAAGAACTGTCTTAGCGAAAGGCTTCTTGAGGGGAAAGCTGTAACTCTGTGAGATGATTTCACAGAACACAAAGAAGTTTCTCAGAAAGCTTCTTTCTCTTTGTTATCGGAGGATATTTCCTTTGGCCCTATAGTCTTCATAGGGATCCGAATTATCTGTTCTCAGATTCCACAGAAATAAGGCTAGCAAAGAGATCCACGAAATACAGATGTAACTCTGTGAGATGAATTAACAGAACACAAAGCAGTTTCTCAGAAAGTTTCTTTCCAGATTTCATCCGAGGATATTTCCTTTTTCACCATAGCCCTCTATGGGCTTCCAGATATCACTTTGCCAATTCCACAAGAACTGTCTTAGCGAAAGGCTTCTTGAGGGTAAAGCTGTAACTCTGTGAGATGATTTCACAGAACACAACGAAGTTTCTCAGAAAGCTTCTTTCTCTTTGTTATCGGAGGACATTTCCTTTGGCCCTAGAGTCTTCAAAGGGATCCGAAATATCTTTTCTCAGATTCCACAGAAATAAGGCTAGCAAGGAGATCCACGAAATACAGATGTAACTCTGTGAGATGAATTAACAGAACACTAAGCAGTTTCTCAGAAAGCTTCTTTCCAGATTTCCTCTGAGGATATTTCCTTTTTCACCATAGCCCTCTATGGGCTTCCAGATATCACTTTGCCAATTCCACAAGAACTGTTTAGCGAAAGACTCCTTGAGGGGAAAGCTGTAACTCTGTGAGATGATTTCACCGAACACAAAGAAGTTTCTCAGAAAGCTTCTTTCTCTTTGTTTTCAGAGGATATTTCCTTTGGCCCTATAGTCTTCAAAAGGATCCGAAATATCTGTTCTCAGATTCAACAGAAATAAGGCTAGCAAAGAGATCCAAGAAATACAGATGTAAATCTGTGAGATGAATTAACAGAACACTAAGCAGTTTCTCAGAAAGCTTCTTTCCAGATTTCCTCTGAGGATATTTCCTTTTTCACCATAGCCCTCTATGGGCTTCCAAATATCACTTTGCCAATTTCAAAAGAACTGTCTTAGCGAAAGGCTCCGTGAGGGGAAAGCTGTAACTCTGTGAGATGATTTCACAGAACACAACGAAGTTTCTCAGAAAGCTTCTTTCTCTTTGTTATCGGAGGATATTTCCTTTGGCCCTATAGTCTTCAAAGGGATCCGAAATATCTGTTCTCAGATTCCACAGAAATAAGGCTAGCAAAGAGATCCACGAAATACAGATGTAACTGTGTGAGATGAATTAACAGAACACTAAGCAGGTTCTCAGAAAGCTTCTTTCCAGATTTCATCTGAGGATATTTCCTTTTTCACCATAGCCCTCTATGGGCTTCCAAATATCACTTTTCCAATTCCACATAAACTATCTTAGCGAAAGGCTCCTTGAGGGGAAAGCTGTAACTCTGTGAGATGATTTCACAGAACACAACGAAGTTTCTCAGAAAGCTTCTTTCTCTTTGTTATCGGAGGATATTTCCTTTGGCCCTATAGTCTTCAAAGGGATCCGAAATATCTGTTCTCAGATTCCACAGAAATAAGGCTAGCAAAGAGATCCACGAAATACAGATGTAACTCTGTGAGATGAATTAACAGAACGCTAAGCAGTTTCTCAGAAAGCTTCTTTCCGGATTTCATCTGACGATATTTCCTTTTTCACCATAGCCCTCTATGGGCTTCCAGATATCACTTTGCCAATTCCACAAGAACTGTCTTAGCGAAAGGCTCCTTGAGGGGAAAGCTGTAACTCTGTGAGATGATTTCACAGAACACAAAGAAGTTTCTCAGAAAGCTTCTTTCTCTTTGTTATCGGAGGATATTTCCGTTGGCCCTATAGTCTTCAAAGGGATCCGAAATATCTGTTCTCAGATTCCACAGAAATCAGGCTAGCAAGGAGATCCACGAAATACAGATGTAACTCTGTGAGATGAATTAACAGAACACTAAGCAGTTTCTCAGAAAGCTTCTTTCCAGATTTCATCTGAGGATATTTCCTTTTTCACCATAGCCCTCTATGGGCTTCCAAATATCACTTTGCCAATTCCACAAGAACTGTCTTAGCGAAAGGCTCCGTGAGGGGGAAGCTGTAACTCTGTGAGATGATTTCACAGAACACAACGAAGTTTCTCAGAAAGCTTCTTTCTCTTTGTTATCGGAGGATATTTCCTTTGGCCCTATAGTCGTCAAAGGGATCCGAAATATCTGTTCTCAGATTTCACAGAAATAAGGCTAGCAAAGAGATCCTCGAAATACAGATGTAACTCTGTGAGATGAATTAACAGAACACTAAGCAGTTTCTCAGAAACCTTCTTTCCAGATTTCATTTGAGGATATTTCCTTTTTCACCATAGCCATCTATGGGCTTCCAAATATCACTTTGCCAATTCCACAAGAACTGTCTTAGCGAAAGGCTTCTTGAGGGGAAAGCTGTAACTCTGTGAGATGATTTCACAGAACACAAAGAAGTTTCTCAGAAAGCTTCTTTCTCTTTGTTATCGGAGGATATTTCCTTTGGCCCTATAGTCTTCATAGGGATCCGAATTATCTGTTCTCAGATTCCACAGAAATAAGGCTAGCAAAGAGATCCACGAAATACAGATGTAACTCTGTGAGATGAATTAACAGAACACAAAGCAGTTTCTCAGAAAGTTTCTTTCCAGATTTCATCTGAGGATATTTCCTTTTTCACCATAGCCCTCTATGGGCTTCCAGATATCACTTTGCCAATTCCACAAGAACTGTCTTAGCGAAAGACTCCTTGAGGGGAAAGCTGTAACTCTGTGAGATGATTTCACAGAACACAAAGAAGTTTCTCAGAAAGCTTCTTTCTCTTTGTTATCGGAGGATATTTCCGTTGGCCCTATAGTCTTCAAAGGGATCCGAAATATCTGTTCTCAGATTCCACAGAAATAAGGCTAGCAAAGAGATCCACGAAATACAGATGTATCTCTCTGAGATGAATTAACAGAACACTAAGCAGTTTCTCAGAAAGCTTCTTTCCAGATTTCATTTGAGGATAATTCCTTTTTCACCATAGCCCTCTATGGGCTTCCAAATATCACTTTGCCAATTCCACAAGAACTGTCTTAGCGAAAGGCTTCTTGAGGGTAAAGCTGTAACTCTGTGAGATGATTTCACAGAACACAACGAAGTTTCTCAGAAAGCTTCTTTCTCTTTGTTATCGGAGGATATTTCCTTTGGCCCTAGAGTCTTCAAAGGGATCCGAAATATCTGTTCTCAGATTCCACAGAAATAAGGCTAGCAAGGAGATCCACGAAATACAGATGTAACTCTGTGAGATGAATTAACAGAACACTAAGCAGTTTCTCAGAAAGCTTCTTTCCAGATTTCCTCTGAGGATATTTCCTTTTTCACCATAGCCCTCTATGGGCTTCCAGATATCACTTTGCCAATTCCACAAGAACTGTCTTAGCGAAAGACTCCTTGAGGGGAAAGCTGTAACTCTGTGAGATGATTTCACCGAACACAAAGAAGTTTCTCAGAAAGCTTCTTTCTCTTTGTTTTCAGAGGATATTTCCTTTGGCCCTATAGTCTTCAAAAGGATCCGAAATATCTGTTCTCAGATTCAACAGAAATAAGGCTAGCAAAGAGATCCACGAAATACAGATGTAAATCCGTGAGATGAATTAACAGAACACTAAGCAGTTTCTCAGAAAGCTTTTTTCCAGATTTCCTCTGAGGATATTTCCTTTTTCACCATAGCCCTCTATGGGCTTCCAAATATCACTTTGCCAATTTCAAAAGAACTGTCGTAGCGAAAGGCTCCGTGAGAGGAAAGCTGTAACTCTGTGAGATGATTTCACAGAACACAACGAAGTTTCTCAGAAAGCTTCTTTCTCTTTGTTATCGGAGGATATTTCCTTTGGCCCTAGAGTCTTCAAAGGGATCCGAAATATCTGTTCTCAGATTCCACAGAAATAAGGCTAGCAAAGAGATCCACAAAATACAGATGTAACTGTGGGAGATGAATTAACAGAACACTAAGCAGGTTCTCAGAAAGCTTCTTTCCAGATTTCATCTGAGGATATTTCCTTTTCACCATAGCCCTCTATGGGCTTCCAAATATCACTTTGCCAATTCCACAAGAACTGTCTTAGCGAAAGGCTCCTTGAGGGGAAAGCTGTAACTCTGTGAGATGATTTCACAGAACACAAAGAAGTTTCTCAGAAAGCTTCTTTCTCTTTGTTATCGGAGGATATTTCCGTTGGCCCTATAGTCTTCAAAGGGATCCGAAATATCTGTTCTCAGATTCCACAGATATCAGGCTAGCAAGGAGATCCCCGAAATACAGATGTAACTCTGTGAGATGAATTAACAGAACACTAAGCAGTTTCTCCGAAAGCTTCTTTCCAGATTTCATCTGAGGATATTTCCTTTTTCACCATAGCCCTCTATGGGCTTCCAAATATCACTTTGCCAATTCCACAAGAACTGTCTTAGCGAAAGGCTCCGTGAGGGGGAAGCTGTAACTCTGTGAGATGATTTCACAGAACACAACGAAGTTTCTCAGAAAGCTTCTTTCTCTTTGTTATCGGAGGATATTTCCTTTGGCCCTATAGTCTTCAAAGGGATCCGAAATATCTGTTCTCAGATTTCACAGAAATAAGGCTAGCAAAGAGATCCTCGAAATACAGATGTAACTCTGTGAGATGAATTAACAGAACACTAAGCAGTTTCTCAGAAACCTTCTTTCCAGATTTCATTTGAGGATATTTCCTTTTTCACCATAGCCCTCTATGGGCTTCCAAATATCACTTTGCCAATTCCACAAGAACTGTCTTAGCGAAAGGCTTCTTGAGGGGAAAGCTGTAACTCTGTGAGATGATTTCACAGAACACAAAGAAGTTTCTCAGAAAGCTTCCTTCTCTTTGTTATCGGAGGATATTTCCTTTGGCCCTATAGTCTTCATAGGGATCCGAATTATCTGTTCTCAGATTCCACAGAAATAAGGCTAGCAAAGAGATCCACGAAATACAGATGTAACTCTGTGAGATGAATTAACAGAACACTAAGCAGGTTCTCAGAAAGCTTCTTTCCAGATTTCATCTGAGGATATTTCCTTTTTCACCATAGCCCTCTATGGGCTTCCAAATATCACTTTTCCAATTCCACATAAACTGTCTTAGCGAAAGGCTCCTTGAGGGGAAAGCTGTAACTCTGTGAGATGATTTCACAGAACACAACGAAGTTTCTCAGAAAGCTTCTTTCTCTTTGTTATCGGAGGATATTTCCTTTGGCCCTATAGTCTTCAAAGGGATCCGAAATATCTGTTCTCAGATTCCACAGAAATAAGGCTAGCAAAGAGATCCACGAAATACAGATGTAACTCTGTGAGATGAATTAACAGAACACTAAGCAGTTTCTCAGAAAGCTTCTTTCCAGATTTCATCTGAGGATATTTCCTTTTTCACCATAGCCCTCTATGGGCTTCCAAATATCACTTTGCCAATTCCACAAGAACTGTCTTAGCGAAAGGCTTCTTGAGGGGAAAGCTGCAACTCTGTGAGATGATTTCACAGAACACAAAGAAGTTTCTCCGAAAGCTTCTTTCTCTTTGTTATCGGAGGATATTTCCTTTGGCCCTATAGTCTTCAAAGGGATCCGAAATATCTGTTCTCAGATTCCACAGAAATAAGGCTAGCAAAGAGATCCACGAAATACAGATGTAACTCTGTGAGATGAATTAACAGAACGCTAAGCAGTTTCTCAGAAATCTTCTTTCCAGATTTCATCTGACGATATTTCCTTTTTCAACATAGCCCTCTATGGGCTTCCAGATATCACTTTGCCAATTCCACAAGAACTGTCTTAGCGAAAGGCTCCTTGAGGGGAAAGCTGTAACTCTGTGAGATGATTTCACAGAACACAAAGAAGTTTCTCAGAAAGCTTCTTTCTCTTTGTTATCGGAGGATATTTCCGTTGGCCCTATAGTCTTCAAAAGGATCCGAAATATCTGTTCTCAGATTCCACAGAAATCAGGCTAGCAAGGAGATCCACGAAATACAGATGTAACTCTGTGAGATGAATTAACAGAACACTAAGCAGTTTCTCAGAAAGCTTCTTTCCAGATTTCCTCTGAGGATATTTCCTTTTTCACCATAGCCCTCTATGGGCTTCCAAATATCACTTTCCCAATTCCACAAGAACTGTCTTAGCGAAAGGCTCCGTGAGGGGGAAGCTGTAACTCTGTGAGATGATTTCACAGAACACAACGAAGTTTCTCAGAAAGCTTCTTTCTCTTGGTTATCGGAGGATATTTCCTTTGGCCCTATAGTCGTCAAAGGGATCCGAAATATCTGTTCTCAGATTTCACAGAAATAAGGCTAGCAAAGAGATCCTCGAAATACAGATGTAACTCTGTGAGATGAATTAACAGAACACTAAGCAGTTTCTCAGAAACCTTCTTTCCAGATTTCATTTGAGGATATTTCCTTTTTCACCATAGCCCTCTAGGGGCTTCCAAATATCACTTTGCCAATTCCACAAGAACTGTCTTAGCGAAAGGCTTCTTGAGGGGAAAGCTGTAACTCTGTGAGATTATTTCACAGAACACAAAGAAGTTTCTCAGAAAGCTTCTTTCTCTTTGTTATCGGAGGATATTTCCTTTGGCCCTATAGTCTTCATAGGGATCCGAATTATCTGTTCTCAGATTCCACAGAAATAAGGCTAGCAAAGAGATCCACGAAATACAGATGTAACTCTGTGAGATGAATTAACAGAACACAAAGCAGTTTCTCAGAAAGTTTCTTTCCAGATTTCATCTGAGGATATTTCCTTTTTCACCATAGCCCTCTAGGGGCTTCCAGATATCACTTTGCCAATTCCACAAGAACTGTCTTAGCGAAAGACTCCTTGAGGGGAAAGCTGTAACTCTGTGAGATGATTTCACCGAACACAAAGAAGTTTCTCAGAAAGCTTCTTTCTCTTTGTTTTCAGAGGATATTTCCTTTGGCCCTATAGTCTTCAAAAGGATCCGAAATATCTGTTCTCAGATTCAACAGAAATAAGGCTAGCAAAGAGATCTACGAAATACAGATGTAAATCCGTGAGATGAATTAACAGAACACTAAGCAGTTTCTCAGAAAGCTTTTTTCCAGATTTCCTCTGAGGATATTTCCTTTTTCACCATAGCCCTCTATGGGCTTCCAAATATCACTTTGCCAATTTCAAAAGAACTGTCGTAGCGAAAGGCTCCGTGAGGGGAAAGCTGTAACTCTGTGAGATGATTTCACAGAACACAACGAAGTTTCTCAGAAAGCTTCTTTCTCTTTGTTATCGGAGGATATTTCCTTTGGCCCTATAGTCTTCAAAGGGATCCGAAATATCTGTTCTCAGATTCCACAGAAATAAGGCTAGCAAAGAGATCCACGAAATACAGATGTAACTGTGTGAGATGAATTAACAGAACACTAAGCAGGTTCTCAGAAAGCTTCTTTCCAGATTTCATCTGAGGATATTTCCTTTTTCACCATAGCCCTCTATGGGCTTCCAAATATCACTTTTCCAATTCCACATAAACTGTCTTAGCGAAAGGCTCCTTGAGGGGAAAGCTGTAACTCTGTGAGATGATTTCACAGAACACAACGAAGTTTCTCAGAAAGCTCCTTTCTCTTTGTTATCGGAGGATATTTCCTTTGGCCCTATAGTCTTCAAAGGGATCCGAAATATCTGTTCTCAGATTCCACAGAAATAAGGCTAGCAAAGAGATCCACGAAATACAGATGTAACTCTGTGAGATGAATTAACAGAACACTAAGCAGTTTCTCAGAAAGCTTCTTTCCAGATTTCATCTGAGGATATTTCCTTTTTCACCATAGCCCTCTATGGGCTTCCAAATATCACTTTGCCAATTCCACAAGAACTGTCTTAGCGAAAGGCTTCTTGAGGGGAAAGCTGCAACTCTGTGAGATGATTTCACAGAACACAAAGAAGTTTCTCAGAAAGCTTCTTTCTCTTTGTTATCGGAGGATATTTCCTTTGGCCCTATAGTCTTCAAAGGGATCCGAAATACCTGTTCTCAGATTCCACAGAAATAAGGCTAGCAAAGAGATACACGAAATACAGATGTAACTCTGTGAGATGAATTAACAGAACGCTAAGCAGTTTCTCAGAAAGCTTCTTTCCAGATTTCATCTGACGATATTTCCTTTTTCACCATAGCCCTCTATGGGCTTCCAGATATCACTTTGCCAATTCCACAAGAACTGTCTTAGCGAAAGACTCCTTGAGGGGAAAGCTGTAACTCTGTGAGATGATTTCACCGAACACAAAGAAGTTTCTCAGAAAGCTTCTTTCTCTTTGTTTTCAGAGGATATTTCCTTTGGCCCTATAGTCTTCAAAAGGATCCGAAATATCTGTTCTCAGATTCAACAGAAATAAGGCTAGCAAAGAGATCCAAGAAATACAGATGTAACTCTGTGAGATGAATTAACAGAACAGTAAGCAGTTTCTCAGAAAGCTTCTTTCCAGATTTCATCTGAGGATATTTCCTTTTTCACCATAGCCCTCTATGGGCTTCCAAATATCACTTTGCCAATTCCACAAGAACTGTCTTAGCGAAAGGCTCCGTGAGGGGAAAGCTGTAACTCTGTGAGATGATTTCACAGAACACAACGAAGTTTCTCAGAAAGCTTCTTTCTCTTTGTTATCGGAGGATATTTCCTTTGGCCCTATAGTCTTCAAAGGGATCCGAAATATCTTTTCTCATATTCCACAGAAAAAAGGCTAGCAAAGAGATCCACGAAATACAGATGTAACTCTGTGAGATGAATTAACAGAACACTAAGCAGTTTCTCAGAAAGCTTCTTTCCAGATTTCATTTGAGGATATTTCCATTTTCACCATAGCCCTCTATGGGCTTCCAAATATCACTTTGCCAATTCCACAAGAACTATCTTAGCGAAAGGCTTCTTGAGGGGAAAGCTGCAACTCTGTGAGATGATTTCACAGAACACAAAGAAGTTTCTCAGAAAGCTTCTTTGTCTTTGTTATCGGAGGATATTTCCTTTGGCCCTATAGTCTTCAAAGGGATCCGAAATATCTTTTCTCAGATTCCACAGAAATAAGGCTAGCAAAGAGATCCACGAAATACAGATGTAACTCTGTGAGATGAATTAACAGAACACTAAGCAGTTTCTCAGAAAGCTTCTTTCCAGATTTCATCTGAGGATATTTCCTTTTCACCATAGCCCTCTATGGGCTTCCAAATATCAATTTGCCAATTCCACAAGAACTGTCTTAGCGAAAGGCTCCTTGAGGGGAAAGCTGTAACTCTGTGAGATGATTTCACAGAACACAAAGAAGTTTCTCAGAAAGCTTCTTTCTCTTTGTTATCGGAGGATATTTCCTTTGGCCCTATAGTCTTCAAAGGGATCCGAAATATCTGTTCTCAGATTCCACAGATATCAGGCTAGCAAGGAGATCCACGAAATACAGATGTAACTCTGTGAGATGAATTAACAGAACACTAAGCAGTTTCTCCGAAAGCTTCTTTCCAGATTTCATCTGAGGATATTTCCTTTTTCACCATAGCCCTCTATGGGCTTCCAAATATCACTTTGCCAATTCCACAAGAACTGTCTTAGCGAAAGGCTCCGTGAGGGGGAAGCTGTAACTCTGTGAGATGATTTCACAGAACACAACGAAGTTTCTCAGAAAGCTTCTTTCTCTTTGTTATCGGAGGATATTTCCTTTGGCCCTATAGTCTTCAAAGGGATCCGAAATATCTGTTCTCAGATTCCACAGAAATAAGGCTAGCAAAGAGATCCTCGAAATACAGATGTAACTCTGTGAGATGAATTAACAGAACACTAAGCAGTTTCTCAGAAACCTTCTTTCCAGATTTCATTTGAGGATATTTCCTTTTTCACCATAGCCCTCTATGGGCTTCCAAATATCACTTTGCCAATTCCACAAGAACTGTCTTAGCGAAAGGCTTCTTGAGGGGAAAGATGTAACTCTGTGAGATGATTTCACAGAACACAAAGAAGTTTCTCAGAAAGCTTCTTTCTCTTTGTTATCGGAGGATATTTCCTTTGGCCCTATAGTCTTCATAGGGATCCGAATTATCTGTTCTCAGATTCCACAGAAATAAGGCTAGCAAAGAGATCCACGAAATACAGATGTAACTCTGTGAGATGAATTAACAGAACACAAAGCAGTTTCTCAGAAAGTTTCTTTCCAGATTTCATCTGAGGATATTTCCTTTTTCACCATAGCCCTCTATGGGCTTCCAGATATCACTTTGCCAATTCCACAAGAACTGTCTTAGCGAAAGACTCCTTGAGGGGAAAGCTGTAACTCTGTGAGATGATTTCACAGAACACAAAGAAGTTTCTCAGAAAGCTTCTTTCTCTTTGTTATCGGAGGATATTTCCGTTGGCCCTATAGTCTTCAAAGGGATCCGAAATATCTGTTCTCAGATTCCACAGAAATAAGGCTAGCAAAGAGATCCACGAAATACAGATGTATCTCTCTGAGATGAATTAACAGAACACTAAGCAGTTTCTCAGAAAGCTTCTTTCCAGATTTCATTTGAGGATAATTCCTTTTTCACCATAGCCCTCTATGGGCTTCCAAATATCACTTTGCCAATTCCACAAGAACTGTCTTAGCGAAAGGCTTCTTGAGGGTAAAGCTGTAACTCTGTGAGATGATTTCACAGAACACAACGAAGTTTCTCAGAAAGCTTCTTTCTCTTTGTTATCGGAGGATATTTCCTTTGGCCCTAGAGTCTTCAAAGGGATACGAAATATCTGTTCTCAGATTCCACAGAAATAAGGCTAGCAAGGAGATCCACGAAATACAGATGTAACTCTGTGAGATGAATTAACAGAACACTAAGCAGTTTCTCAGAAAGCTTCTTTCCAGATTTCCTCTGAGGATATTTCCTTTTTCACCATAGCCCTCTATGGGCTTCCAGATATCACTTTGCCAATTCCACAAGAACTGTCTTAGCGAAAGACTCCTTGAGGGGAAAGCTGTAACTCTGTGAGATGATTTCACCGAACACAAAGAAGTTTCTCAGAAAGCTTCTTTCTCTTTGTTTTCAGAGGATATTTCCTTTGGCCCTATAGTCTTCAAAAGGATCCGAAATATCTGTTCTCAGATTCAACAGAAATAAGGCTAGCAAAGAGATCCAAGAAATACAGATGTAAATCTGTGAGATGAATTAACAGAACACTAAGCAGTTTCTCAGAAAGCTTCTTTCCAGATTTCCTCTGAGGATATTTCCTTTTTCACCATAGCCCTCTATGGGCTTCCAAATATCACTTTGCCAATTTCAAAAGAACTGTCTTAGCGAAAGGCTCCGTGAGGGGAAAGCTGTAACTCTGTCAGATGATTTCACAGAACACAACGAAGTTTCTCAGAAAGCTTCTTTCTCTTTGTTATCGGAGGATATTTCCTTTGGCCCTATAGTCTTCAAAGGGATCCGAAATATCTGTTCTCAGATTCCACAGAAATAAGGCTAGCAAAGAGATCCACGAAATACAGATGTAACTGTGTGAGATGAATTAACAGAACACTAAGCAGGTTCTCAGAAAGCTTCTTTCCAGATTTCATCTGAGGATATTTCCTTTTTCACCATAGCCCTCTATGGGCTTCCAAATATCACTTTTCCAATTCCACATAAACTGTCTTAGCGAAAGGCTCCTTGAGGGGAAAGCTGTAACTCTGTGAAATGATTTCACAGAACACAACGAAGTTTCTCAGAAAGCTTCTTTCTCTTTGTTATCGGAGGATATTTCCTTTGGCCCTATAGTCTTCAAAGGGATCCGAAATATCTGTTCTCAGATTCCACAGAAATAAGGCTAGCAAAGAGATCCACGAAATACAGATGTAACTCTGTGAGATGAATTAACAGAACACTAAGCAGTTTCTCAGAAAGCTTCTTTCCAGATTTCATCTGAGGATATTTCCTTTTTCACCATAGCCCTCTATGGGCTTCCAAATATCACTTTGCCAATTCCACAAGAACTGTCTTAGCGAAAGGCTTCTTGAGGGGAAAGCTGCAACTCTGTGAGATGATTTCACAGAACACAAAGAAGTTTCTCCGAAAGCTTCTTTCTCTTTGTTATCGGAGGATATTTCCTTTGGCCCTATAGTCTTCAAAGGGATCCGAAATATCTGTTCTCAGATTCCACAGAAATAAGGCTAGCAAAGAGATCCACGAAATACAGATGTAACTCTGTGAGATGAATTAACAGAACGCTAAGCAGTTTCTCAGAAAGCTTCTTTCCAGATTTCATCTGAGGATATTTCCTTTTTCACCATAGCCCTCTATGGGCTTCCAGATATCACTTTGCCAATTCCACAAGAACTGTCTTAGCGAAAGACTCCTTGAGGGGAAAGCTGTAACTCTGTGAGATGATTTCACAGAACACAAAGAAGTTTCTCAGAAAGCTTCTTTCTCTTTGTTATCGGAGGATATTTCCGTTGGCCCTATAGTCTTCAAAGGGATCCGAAATATCTGTTCTCAGATTCCACAGAAATAAGGCTAGCAAAGAGATCCACGAAATACAGATGTATCTCTCTGAGATGAATTAACAGAACACTAAGCAGTTTCTCAGAAAGCTTCTTTCCAGATTTCATTTGAGGATAATTCCTTTTTCACCATAGCCCTCTATGGGCTTCCAAATATCACTTTGCCAATTCCACAAGAACTGTCTTAGCGAAAGGCTTCTTGAGGGTAAAGCTGTAACTCTGTGAGATGATTTCACAGAACACAACGAAGTTTCTCAGAAAGCTTCTTTCTCTTTGTTATCGGAGGATATTTCCTTTGGCCCTAGAGTCTTCAAAGGGATCCGAAATATCTGTTCTCAGATTCCACAGAAATAAGGCTAGCAAGGAGATCCACGAAATACAGATGTAACTCTGTGAGATGAATTAACAGAACACTAAGCAGTTCCTCAGAAAGCTTCTTTCCAGATTTCCTCTGAGGATATTTCCTTTTTCACCATAGCCCTCTATGGGCTTCCAGATATCACTTTGCCAATTCCACAAGAACTGTCTTAGCGAAAGACTCCTTGAGGGGAAAGCTGTAACTCTGTGAGATGATTTCACCGAACACAAAGAAGTTTCTCAGAAAGCTTCTTTCTCTTTGTTTTCAGAGGATATTTCCTTTGGCCCTATAGTCTTCAAAAGGATCCGAAATATCTGTTCTCAGATTCAACAGAAATAAGGCTAGCAAAGAGATTCAAGAAATACAGATGTAAATCTGTGAGATGAATTAACAGAACACTAAGCAGTTTCTCAGAAAGCTTCTTTCCAGATTTCCTCTGAGGATATTTCCTTTTTCACCATAGCCCTCTATGGGCTTCCAAATATCACTTTGCCAATTTCAAAAGAACTGTCTTAGCGAAAGGCTCCGTGAGGGGAAAGCTGTAACTCTGTGAGATGATTTCACAGAACACAACGAAGTTTCTCAGAAAGCTTCTTTCTCTTTGTTATCGGAGGATATTTCCTTTGGCCCTATAGTCTTCAAAGGGATCCGAAATATCTGTTCTCAGATTCCACAGAAATAAGGCTAGCAAAGAGATCCACGAAATACAGATGTAACTGTGTGAGATGAATTAACAGAACACTAAGCAGGTTCTCAGAAAGCTTCTTTCCAGATTTCGTCTGAGGATATTTCCTTTTTCACCATAGCCCTCTATGGGCTTCCAAATATCACTTTTCCAATTCCACATAAACTGTCTTAGCGAAAGGCTCCTTGAGGGGAAAGCTGTAACTCTGTGAGATGATTTCACAGAACACAACGAAGTTTCTCAGAAAGCTTCTTTCTCTTTGTTATCGGAGGATATTTCCTTTGGCCCTATAGTCTTCAAAGGGATCCGAAATATCTGTTCTCAGATTCCACAGAAATAAGGCTAGCAAAGAGATCCACGAAATACAGATGTAACTCTGTGAGATGAATTAACAGAACACTAAGCAGTTTCTCAGAAAGCTTCTTTCCAGATTTCATCTGAGGATATTTCCTTTTTCACCATAGCCCTCTATGGGCTTCCAGATATCACTTTGCCAATTCCACAAGAACTGTCTTAGCGAAAGGCTTCTTGAGGGGAAAGCTGCAACTCTGTGAGATGATTTCACAGAACACAAAGAAGTTTCTCCGAAAGCTTCTTTCTCTTTCTTATCGGAGGATATTTCCTTTGGCCCTATAGTCTTCAAAGGGATCCGAAATATCTGTTCTCAGATTCCACAGAAATAAGGCTAGCAAAGAGATCCACGAAA
Organism: Macaca nemestrina; assembly: GCF_043159975.1. Taxonomy (NCBI): domain Eukaryota; kingdom Metazoa; phylum Chordata; class Mammalia; order Primates; family Cercopithecidae; genus Macaca; species Macaca nemestrina. The sequence continues at coordinate 64,053,793 of NC_092136.1, read as the reverse complement.
TACAGATGTAACTCTGTGAGATGAATTAACAGAACGCTAAGCAGTTTCTCAGAAAGCTTCTTTCCAGATTTCATCTGACATTTCCTTTTTCACCATAGCCCTCTATGGGCTTCCAGATATCACTTTGCCAATTCCACAAGAACTGTCTTAGCGAAAGGCTCCTTGAGGGGAAAGCTGTAACTCTGTGAGATGATTTCACAGAACACAAAGAAGTTTTTCAGAAAGCTTCTTTCTCTTTGTTATCGGAGGATATTTCCGTTGGCCCTATAGTCCTCAAAGGGATCCGAAATATCTGTTCTCAGATTCCACAGAAATCAGGCTAGCAAGGAGATCCACGAAATACAGATGTAACTCTGTGAGATGAATTAACAGAACACTAAGCAGTTTCTCAGAAAGCTTCTTTCCAGATTTCATCTGAGGATATTTCCTTTTTCACCATAGCCCTCTATGGGCTTCCAAATATCACTTTGCCAATTCCACAAGAACTGTCTTAGCGAAAGGCTCCATGAGGGGGAAGCTGTAACTCTGTGAGATGATTTCACAGAACACAACGAAGTTTCTCAGAAAGCTTCTTTCTCTTGGTTATCGGAGGATATTTCCTTTGGCCCTATAGTCGTCAAAGGGATCCGAAATATCTGTTCTCAGATTTCACAGAAATAAGGCTAGCAAAGAGATCCTCGAAATACAGATGTAACTCTGTGAGATGAATTAACAGAACACTAAGCAGTTTCTCAGAAACCTTCTTTCCAGATTTCATTTGAGGATATTTCCTTTTTCACCATAGCCCTCTATGGGCTTCCAAATATCACTTTGCCAATTCCACAAGAACTGTCTTAGCGAAAGGCTTCTTGAGGGGAAAGCTGTAACTCTGTGAGATGATTTCACAGAACACAAAGAAGTTTCTCAGAAAGCTTCTTTCTCTTTGTTATCGGAGGATATTTCCTTTGGCCCTATAGTCTTCATAGGGATCCGAATTATCTGTTCTCAGATTCCACAGAAATAAGGCTAGCAAAGAGATCCACGAAATACAGATGTAACTCTGTGAGATGAATTAACAGAACACAAAGCAGTTTCTCAGAAAGTTTCTTTCCAGATTTCATCTGAGGATATTTCCGTTTTCACCATAGCCCTCTATGGGCTTCCAGATATCACTTTGCCAATTCCACAAGAACTGTCTTAGCGAAAGACTCCTTGAGGGGAAAGCTGTAACTCTGTGAGATGATTTCACAGAACACAAAGAAGTTTCTCAGAAAGCTTCTTTCTCTTTGTTATCGGAGGATATTTCCGTTGGCCCTATAGTCTTCAAAGGGATCCGAAATATCTGTTCTCAGATTCCACAGAAATAAGGCTAGCAAAGAGATCCACGAAATACAGATGTATCTCTCTGAGATGAATTAACAGAACACTAAGCAGTTTCTCAGAAAGCTTCTTTCCAGATTTCATTTGAGGATAATTCCTTTTTCACCATAGCCCTCTATGGCCTTCCAAATATCACTTTGCCAATTCCACAAGAACTGTCTTAGCGAAAGGCTTCTTGAGGGTAAAGCTGTAACTCTGTGAGATGATTTCACAGAACACAACGAAGTTTCTCAGAAATCTTCTTTCTCTTTGTTATCGGAGGATATTTCCTTTGGCCCTAGAGTCTTCAAAGGGATCCGAAATATCTGTTCTCAGATTCCACAGAAATAAGGCTAGCAAAGAGATCCACGAAATACAGATGTAACTCTGTGAGATGAATTAACAGAACACTAAGCAGTTTCTCAGAAAGCTTCTTTCCAGATTTCATCTGAGGATATTTCCTTTTTCACCATAGCCCTCTATGGGCTTCCAAATATCACTTTGCCAATTCCACAAGAACTGTCTTAGCGAAAGGCTTCTTGAGGGGAAAGCTGCAACTCTGTGAGATGATTTCACAGAACACAAAGAAGTTTCTCCGAAAGCTTCTTTCTCTTTGTTATCGGAGGATATTTCCTTTGGCCCTATAGTCTTCAAAGGGATCCGAAATATCTGTTCTCAGATTCCACAGAAATAAGGCTAGCAAAGAGATCCACGAAATACAGATGTAACTCTGTGAGATGAATTAACAGAACGCTAAGCAGTTTCTCAGAAAGCTTCTTTCCAGATTTCATCTGACATTTCCTTTTTCACCATAGCCCTCTATGGGCTTCCAGATATCACTTTGCCAATTCCACAAGAACTGTCTTAGCGAAAGGCTCCTTGAGGGGAAAGCTGTAACTCTGTGAGATGATTTCACAGAACACAAAGAAGTTTCTCAGAAAGCTTCTTTCTCTTTGTTATCGGAGGATATTTCCGTTGGCCCTATAGTCTTCAAAGGGATCCGAAATATCTGTTCTCAGATTCCACAGAAATCAGGCTAGCAAGGAGATCCACGAAATACAGATGTAACTCTGTGAGATGAATTAACAGAACACTAAGCAGTTTCTCAGAAAGCTTCTTTCCAGATTTCATCTGAGGATATTTCCTTTTTCACCATAGCCCTCTATGGGCTTCCAAATATCACTTTGCCAATTCCACAAGAACTGTCTTAGCGAAAGGCTCCGTGAGGGGGAAGCTGTAACTCTGTGAGATGATTTCACAGAACACAACGAAGTTTCTCAGAAAGCTTCTTTCTCTTGGTTATCGGAGGATATTTCCTTTGGCCCTATAGTCGTCAAAGGGATCCGAAATATCTGTTCTCAGATTTCACAGAAATAAGGCTAGCAAAGAGATCCTCGAAATACAGATGTAACTCTGTGAGATGAATTAACAGAACACTAAGCAGTTTCTCAGAAACCTTCTTTCCAGATTTCATTTGAGGATATTTCCTTTTTCACCATAGCCCTCTAGGGGCTTCCAAATATCACTTTGCCAATTCCACAAGAACTGTCTTAGCGAAAGGCTTCTTGAGGGGAAAGCTGTAACTCTGTGAGATGATTTCACAGAACACAAAGAAGTTTCTCAGAAAGCTTCTTTCTCTTTGTTATCGGAGGATATTTCCTTTGGCCCTATAGTCTTCATAGGGATCCGAATTATCTGTTCTCAGATTCCACAGAAATAAGGCTAGCAAAGAGATCCACGAAATACAGATGTAACTCTGTGAGATGAATTAACAGAACACAAAGCAGTTTCTCAGAAAGTTTCTTTCCAGATTTCATCTGAGGATATTTCCTTTTTCACCATAGCCCTCTATGGGCTTCCAGATATCACTTTGCCAATTCCACAAGAACTGTCTTAGCGAAAGACTCCTTGAGGGGAAAGCTCTAACTCTGTGAGATGATTTCACAGAACACAAAGAAGTTTCTCAGAAAGCTTCTTTCTCTTTGTTATCGGAGGATATTTCCGTTGGCCCTATAGTCTTCAAAGGGATCCGAAATATCTGTTCTCAGATTCCACAGAAATAAGGCTAGCAAAGAGATCCACGAAATACAGATGTATCTCTCTGAGATGAATTAACAGAACACTAAGCAGTTTCTCAGAAAGCTTCTTTCCAGATTTCATTTGAGGATAATTCCTTTTTCACCATAGCCCTCTATGGGCTTCCAAATATCACTTTGCCAATTCCACAAGAACTGTCTTAGCGAAAGGCTTCTTGAGGGTAAAGCTGTAACTCTGTGAGATGATTTCACAGAACACAACGAAGTTTCTCAGAAAGCTTCTTTCTCTTTGTTATCGGAGGATATTTCCTTTGGCCCTAGAGTCTTCAAAGGGATCCGAAATATCTGTTCTCAGATTCCACAGAAATAAGGCTAGCAAGGAGATCCACGAAATACAGATGTAACTCTGTGAGATGAATTAACAGAACACTAAGCAGTTTCTCAGAAAGCTTCTTTCCAGATTTCCTCTGAGGATATTTCCTTTTTCACCATAGCCCTCTATGGGCTTCCAGATATCACTTTGCCAATTCCACAAGAACTGTCTTAGCGAAAGACTCCTTGAGGGGAAAGCTGTAACTCTGTGAGATGATTTCACCGAACACAAAGAAGTTTCTCAGAAAGCTTCTTTCTCTTTGTTTTCAGAGGATATTTCCTTTGGCCCTATAGTCTTCAAAAGGATCCGAAATATCTGTTCTCAGATTCAACAGAAATAAGGCTAGCAAAGAGATCCACGAAATACAGATGTAAATCCGTGAGATGAATTAACAGAACACTAAGCAGTTTCTCAGAAAGCTTTTTTCCAGATTTCCTCTGAGGATATTTCCTTTTTCACCATAGCCCTCTATGGGCTTCCAAATATCACTTTGCCAATTTCAAAAGAACTGTCGTAGCGAAAGGCTCCGTGAGGGGAAAGCTGTAACTCTGTGAGATGATTTCACAGAACACAACGAAGTTTCTCAGAAATCTTCTTTCTCTTTGTTATCGGAGGATATTTCCTTTGGCCCTATAGTCTTCAAAGGGATCCGAAATATCTGTTCTCAGATTCCACAGAAATAAGGCTAGCAAAGAGATCCACGAAATACAGATGTAACTGTGTGAGATGAATCAACAGAACACTAAGCAGGTTCTCAGAAAGCTTCTTTCCAGATTTCATCTGAGGATATTTTCTTTTTCACCATAGCCCTCTATGGGCTTCCAAATATCACTTTTCCAATTCCACATAAACTGTCTTAGCGAAAGGCTCCTTGAGGGGAAAGCTGTAACTCTGTGAGATGATTTCACAGAACACAACGAAGTTTCTCAGAAAGCTTCTTTCTCTTTGTTATCGGAGGATATTTCCTTTGGCCCTATAGTCTTCAAAGGGATCCGAAATATCTGTTCTCAGATTCCACAGAAATAAGGCTAGCAAAGAGATCCACGAAATACAGATGTAACTCTGTGAGATGAATTAACAGAACACTAAGCAGTTTCTCAGAAAGCTTCTTTCCAGATTTCATCTGAGGATATTTCCTTTTTCACCATAGCCCTCTATGGGCTTCCAAATATCACTTTGCCAATTCCACAAGAACTGTCTTAGCGAAAGGCTTCTTGAGGGGAAAGCTGCAACTCTGTGAGATGATTTCACAGAACACAAAGAAGTTTCTCAGAAAGCTTCTTTCTCTTTGTTATCGGAGGATATTTCCGTTGGCCCTATAGTCTTCAAAGGGATCCGAAATATCTGTTCTCAGATTCCACAGAAATCAGGCTAGCAAGGAGATCCACGAAATACAGATGTAACTCTGTGAGATGAATTAACAGAACACTAAGCAGTTTCTCAGAAAGCTTCTTTCCAGATTTCATCTGAGGATATTTCCTTTTTCACCATAGCCCTCTATGGGCTTCCAAATATCACTTTGCCAATTCCACAAGAACTGTCTTAGCGAAAGGCTCCGTGAGGGGGAAGCTGTAACTCTGTGAGATGATTTCACAGAACACAAAGAAGTTTCTCAGAAAGCTTCTTTCTCTTGGTTATCGGAGGATATTTCCTTTGGCCCTATAGTCGTCAAAGGGATCCGAAATATCTGTTCTCAGATTTCACAGAAATAAGGCTAGCAAAGAGATCCTCGAAATACAGATGTAACTCTGTGAGATGAATTAACAGAACACTAAGCAGTTTCTCAGAAACCTTCTTTCCAGATTTCATTTGAGGATATTTCCTTTTTCACCATAGCCCTCTAGGGGCTTCCAAATATCACTTTGCCAATTCCACAAGAACTGTCTTAGCGAAAGGCTTCTTGAGGGGAAAGCTGTAACTCTGTGAGATGATTTCACAGAACACAAAGAAGTTTCTCAGAAAGCTTCTTTCTCTTTGTTATCGGAGGATATTTCCTTTGGCCCTATAGTCTTCATAGGGATCCGAATTATCTGTTCTCAGATTCCACAGAAATAAGGCTAGCAAAGAGATCCACGAAATACAGATGTAACTCTGTGAGATGAATTAACAGAACACAAAGCAGTTTCTCAGAAAGTTTCTTTCCAGATTTCATCTGAGGATATTTCCTTTTTCACCATAGCCCTCTATGGGCTTCCAGATATCACTTTGCCAATTCCACAAGAACTGTCTTAGCGAAAGACTCCTTGAGGGGAAAGCTCTAACTCTGTGAGATGATTTCACAGAACACAAAGAAGTTTCTCAGAAAGCTTCTTTCTCTTTGTTATCGGAGGATATTTCCGTTGGCCCTATAGTCTTCAAAGGGATCCGAAATATCTGTTCTCAGATTCCACAGAAATAAGGCTAGCAAAGAGATCCACGAAATACAGATGTATCTCTCTGAGATGAATTAACAGAACACTAAGCAGTTTCTCAGAAAGCTTCTTTCCAGATTTCATTTGAGGATAATTCCTTTTTCACCATAGCCCTCTATGGGCTTCCAAATATCACTTTGCCAATTCCACAAGAACTGTCTTAGCGAAAGGCTTCTTGAGGGTAAAGCTGTAACTCTGTGAGATGATTTCACAGAACACAACGAAGTTTCTCAGAAAGCTTCTTTCTCTTTGTTATCGGAGGATATTTCCTTTGGCCCTAGAGTCTTCAAAGGGATACGAAATATCTGTTCTCAGATTCCACAGAAATAAGGCTAGCAAGGAGATCCACGAAATACAGATGTAACTCTGTGAGATGAATTAACAGAACACTAAGCAGTTTCTCAGAAAGCTTCTTTCCAGATTTCCTCTGAGGATATTTCCTTTTTCACCATAGCCCTCTATGGGCTTCCAGATATCACTTTGCCAATTCCACAAGAACTGTCTTAGCGAAAGACTCCTTGAGGGGAAAGCTGTAACTCTGTGAGATGATTTCACCGAACACAAAGAAGTTTCTCAGAAAGCTTCTTTCTCTTTGTTTTCAGAGGATATTTCCTTTGGCCCTATAGTCTTCAAAAGGATCCGAAATATCTGTTCTCAGATTCAACAGAAATAAGGCTAGCAAAGAGATCCAAGAAATACAGATGTAAATCTGTGAGATGAATTAACAGAACACTAAGCAGTTTCTCAGAAAGCTTCTTTCCAGATTTCCTCTGAGGATATTTCCTTTTTCACCATAGCCCTCTATGGGCTTCCAAATATCACTTTGCCAATTTCAAAAGAACTGTCTTAGCGAAAGGCTCCGTGAGGGGAAAGCTGTAACTCTGTCAGATGATTTCACAGAACACAACGAAGTTTCTCAGAAAGCTTCTTTCTCTTTGTTATCGGAGGATATTTCCTTTGGCCCTATAGTCTTCAAAGGGATCCGAAATATCTGTTCTCAGATTCCACAGAAATAAGGCTAGCAAAGAGATCCACGAAATACAGATGTAACTGTGTGAGATGAATTAACAGAACACTAAGCAGGTTCTCAGAAAGCTTCTTTCCAGATTTCATCTGAGGATATTTCCTTTTTCACCATAGCCCTCTATGGGCTTCCAAATATCACTTTTCCAATTCCACATAAACTGTCTTAGCGAAAGGCTCCTTGAGGGGAAAGCTGTAACTCTGTGAAATGATTTCACAGAACACAACGAAGTTTCTCAGAAAGCTTCTTTCTCTTTGTTATCGGAGGATATTTCCTTTGGCCCTATAGTCTTCAAAGGGATCCGAAATATCTGTTCTCAGATTCCACAGAAATAAGGCTAGCAAAGAGATCCACGAAATACAGATGTAACTCTGTGAGATGAATTAACAGAACACTAAGCAGTTTCTCAGAAAGCTTCTTTCCAGATTTCATCTGAGGATATTTCCTTTTTCACCATAGCCCTCTATGGGCTTCCAAATATCACTTTGCCAATTCCACAAGAACTGTCTTAGCGAAAGGCTTCTTGAGGGGAAAGCTGCAACTCTGTGAGATGATTTCACAGAACACAAAGAAGTTTCTCCGAAAGCTTCTTTCTCTTTGTTATCGGAGGATATTTCCTTTGGCCCTATAGTCTTCAAAGGGATCCGAAATATCTGTTCTCAGATTCCACAGAAATAAGGCTAGCAAAGAGATCCACGAAATACAGATGTAACTCTGTGAGATGAATTAACAGAACGCTAAGCAGTTTCTCAGAAAGCTTCTTTCCAGATTTCATCTGAGGATATTTCCTTTTTCACCATAGCCCTCTATGGGCTTCCAGATATCACTTTGCCAATTCCACAAGAACTGTCTTAGCGAAAGACTCCTTGAGGGGAAAGCTGTAACTCTGTGAGATGATTTCACAGAACACAAAGAAGTTTCTCAGAAAGCTTCTTTCTCTTTGTTATCGGAGGATATTTCCGTTGGCCCTATAGTCTTCAAAGGGATCCGAAATATCTGTTCTCAGATTCCACAGAAATAAGGCTAGCAAAGAGATCCACGAAATACAGATGTATCTCTCTGAGATGAATTAACAGAACACTAAGCAGTTTCTCAGAAAGCTTCTTTCCAGATTTCATTTGAGGATAATTCCTTTTTCACCATAGCCCTCTATGGGCTTCCAAATATCACTTTGCCAATTCCACAAGAACTGTCTTAGCGAAAGGCTTCTTGAGGGTAAAGCTGTAACTCTGTGAGATGATTTCACAGAACACAACGAAGTTTCTCAGAAAGCTTCTTTCTCTTTGTTATCGGAGGATATTTCCTTTGGCCCTAGAGTCTTCAAAGGGATCCGAAATATCTGTTCTCAGATTCCACAGAAATAAGGCTAGCAAGGAGATCCACGAAATACAGATGTAACTCTGTGAGATGAATTAACAGAACACTAAGCAGTTCCTCAGAAAGCTTCTTTCCAGATTTCCTCTGAGGATATTTCCTTTTTCACCATAGCCCTCTATGGGCTTCCAGATATCACTTTGCCAATTCCACAAGAACTGTCTTAGCGAAAGACTCCTTGAGGGGAAAGCTGTAACTCTGTGAGATGATTTCACCGAACACAAAGAAGTTTCTCAGAAAGCTTCTTTCTCTTTGTTTTCAGAGGATATTTCCTTTGGCCCTATAGTCTTCAAAAGGATCCGAAATATCTGTTCTCAGATTCAACAGAAATAAGGCTAGCAAAGAGATTCAAGAAATACAGATGTAAATCTGTGAGATGAATTAACAGAACACTAAGCAGTTTCTCAGAAAGCTTCTTTCCAGATTTCCTCTGAGGATATTTCCTTTTTCACCATAGCCCTCTATGGGCTTCCAAATATCACTTTGCCAATTTCAAAAGAACTGTCTTAGCGAAAGGCTCCGTGAGGGGAAAGCTGTAACTCTGTGAGATGATTTCACAGAACACAACGAAGTTTCTCAGAAAGCTTCTTTCTCTTTGTTATCGGAGGATATTTCCTTTGGCCCTATAGTCTTCAAAGGGATCCGAAATATCTGTTCTCAGATTCCACAGAAATAAGGCTAGCAAAGAGATCCACGAAATACAGATGTAACTGTGTGAGATGAATTAACAGAACACTAAGCAGGTTCTCAGAAAGCTTCTTTCCAGATTTCGTCTGAGGATATTTCCTTTTTCACCATAGCCCTCTATGGGCTTCCAAATATCACTTTTCCAATTCCACATAAACTGTCTTAGCGAAAGGCTCCTTGAGGGGAAAGCTGTAACTCTGTGAGATGATTTCACAGAACACAACGAAGTTTCTCAGAAAGCTTCTTTCTCTTTGTTATCGGAGGATATTTCCTTTGGCCCTATAGTCTTCAAAGGGATCCGAAATATCTGTTCTCAGATTCCACAGAAATAAGGCTAGCAAAGAGATCCACGAAATACAGATGTAACTCTGTGAGATGAATTAACAGAACACTAAGCAGTTTCTCAGAAAGCTTCTTTCCAGATTTCATCTGAGGATATTTCCTTTTTCACCATAGCCCTCTATGGGCTTCCAGATATCACTTTGCCAATTCCACAAGAACTGTCTTAGCGAAAGGCTTCTTGAGGGGAAAGCTGCAACTCTGTGAGATGATTTCACAGAACACAAAGAAGTTTCTCCGAAAGCTTCTTTCTCTTTCTTATCGGAGGATATTTCCTTTGGCCCTATAGTCTTCAAAGGGATCCGAAATATCTGTTCTCAGATTCCACAGAAATAAGGCTAGCAAAGAGATCCACGAAATACAGATGTAACTCTGTGAGATGAATTAACAGAACGCTAAGCAGTTTCTCAGAAAGCTTCTTTCCAGATTTCATCTGACATTTCCTTTTTCACCATAGCCCTCTATGGGCTTCCAGATATCACTTTGCCAATTCCACAAGAACTGTCTTAGCGAAAGGCTCCTTGAGGGGAAAGCTGTAACTCTGTGAGATGATTTCACAGAACACAAAGAAGTTTTTCAGAAAGCTTCTTTCTCTTTGTTATCGGAGGATATTTCCGTTGGCCCTATAGTCCTCAAAGGGATCCGAAATATCTGTTCTCAGATTCCACAGAAATCAGGCTAGCAAGGAGATCCACGAAATACAGATGTAACTCTGTGAGATGAATTAACAGAACACTAAGCAGTTTCTCAGAAAGCTTCTTTCCAGATTTCATCTGAGGATATTTCCTTTTTCACCATAGCCCTCTATGGGCTTCCAAATATCACTTTGCCAATTCCACAAGAACTGTCTTAGCGAAAGGCTCCATGAGGGGGAAGCTGTAACTCTGTGAGATGATTTCACAGAACACAACGAAGTTTCTCAGAAAGCTTCTTTCTCTTGGTTATCGGAGGATATTTCCTTTGGCCCTATAGTCGTCAAAGGGATCCGAAATATCTGTTCTCAGATTTCACAGAAATAAGGCTAGCAAAGAGATCCTCGAAATACAGATGTAACTCTGTGAGATGAATTAACAGAACACTAAGCAGTTTCTCAGAAACCTTCTTTCCAGATTTCATTTGAGGATATTTCCTTTTTCACCATAGCCCTCTATGGGCTTCCAAATATCACTTTGCCAATTCCACAAGAACTGTCTTAGCGAAAGGCTTCTTGAGGGGAAAGCTGTAACTCTGTGAGATGATTTCACAGAACACAAAGAAGTTTCTCAGAAAGCTTCTTTCTCTTTGTTATCGGAGGATATTTCCTTTGGCCCTATAGTCTTCATAGGGATCCGAATTATCTGTTCTCAGATTCCACAGAAATAAGGCTAGCAAAGAGATCCACGAAATACAGATGTAACTCTGTGAGATGAATTAACAGAACACAAAGCAGTTTCTCAGAAAGTTTCTTTCCAGATTTCATCTGAGGATATTTCCGTTTTCACCATAGCCCTCTATGGGCTTCCAGATATCACTTTGCCAATTCCACAAGAACTGTCTTAGCGAAAGACTCCTTGAGGGGAAAGCTGTAACTCTGTGAGATGATTTCACAGAACACAAAGAAGTTTCTCAGAAAGCTTCTTTCTCTTTGTTATCGGAGGATATTTCCGTTGGCCCTATAGTCTTCAAAGGGATCCGAAATATCTGTTCTCAGATTCCACAGAAATAAGGCTAGCAAAGAGATCCACGAAATACAGATGTATCTCTCTGAGATGAATTAACAGAACACTAAGCAGTTTCTCAGAAAGCTTCTTTCCAGATTTCATTTGAGGATAATTCCTTTTTCACCATAGCCCTCTATGGCCTTCCAAATATCACTTTGCCAATTCCACAAGAACTGTCTTAGCGAAAGGCTTCTTGAGGGTAAAGCTGTAACTCTGTGAGATGATTTCACAGAACACAACGAAGTTTCTCAGAAATCTTCTTTCTCTTTGTTATCGGAGGATATTTCCTTTGGCCCTAGAGTCTTCAAAGGGATCCGAAATATCTGTTCTCAGATTCCACAGAAATAAGGCTAGCAAAGAGATCCACGAAATACAGATGTAACTCTGTGAGATGAATTAACAGAACACTAAGCAGTTTCTCAGAAAGCTTCTTTCCAGATTTCATCTGAGGATATTTCCTTTTTCACCATAGCCCTCTATGGGCTTCCAAATATCACTTTGCCAATTCCACAAGAACTGTCTTAGCGAAAGGCTTCTTGAGGGGAAAGCTGCAACTCTGTGAGATGATTTCACAGAACACAAAGAAGTTTCTCCGAAAGCTTCTTTCTCTTTGTTATCGGAGGATATTTCCTTTGGCCCTATAGTCTTCAAAGGGATCCGAAATATCTGTTCTCAGATTCCACAGAAATAAGGCTAGCAAAGAGATCCACGAAATACAGATGTAACTCTGTGAGATGAATTAACAGAACGCTAAGCAGTTTCTCAGAAAGCTTCTTTCCAGATTTCATCTGACATTTCCTTTTTCACCATAGCCCTCTATGGGCTTCCAGATATCACTTTGCCAATTCCACAAGAACTGTCTTAGCGAAAGGCTCCTTGAGGGGAAAGCTGTAACTCTGTGAGATGATTTCACAGAACACAAAGAAGTTTCTCAGAAAGCTTCTTTCTCTTTGTTATCGGAGGATATTTCCGTTGGCCCTATAGTCTTCAAAGGGATCCGAAATATCTGTTCTCAGATTCCACAGAAATCAGGCTAGCAAGGAGATCCACGAAATACAGATGTAACTCTGTGAGATGAATTAACAGAACACTAAGCAGTTTCTCAGAAAGCTTCTTTCCAGATTTCATCTGAGGATATTTCCTTTTTCACCATAGCCCTCTATGGGCTTCCAAATATCACTTTGCCAATTCCACAAGAACTGTCTTAGCGAAAGGCTCCGTGAGGGGGAAGCTGTAACTCTGTGAGATGATTTCACAGAACACAACGAAGTTTCTCAGAAAGCTTCTTTCTCTTGGTTATCGGAGGATATTTCCTTTGGCCCTATAGTCGTCAAAGGGATCCGAAATATCTGTTCTCAGATTTCACAGAAATAAGGCTAGCAAAGAGATCCTCGAAATACAGATGTAACTCTGTGAGATGAATTAACAGAACACTAAGCAGTTTCTCAGAAACCTTCTTTCCAGATTTCATTTGAGGATATTTCCTTTTTCACCATAGCCCTCTAGGGGCTTCCAAATATCACTTTGCCAATTCCACAAGAACTGTCTTAGCGAAAGGCTTCTTGAGGGGAAAGCTGTAACTCTGTGAGATGATTTCACAGAACACAAAGAAGTTTCTCAGAAAGCTTCTTTCTCTTTGTTATCGGAGGATATTTCCTTTGGCCCTATAGTCTTCATAGGGATCCGAATTATCTGTTCTCAGATTCCACAGAAATAAGGCTAGCAAAGAGATCCACGAAATACAGATGTAACTCTGTGAGATGAATTAACAGAACACAAAGCAGTTTCTCAGAAAGTTTCTTTCCAGATTTCATCTGAGGATATTTCCTTTTTCACCATAGCCCTCTATGGGCTTCCAGATATCACTTTGCCAATTCCACAAGAACTGTCTTAGCGAAAGACTCCTTGAGGGGAAAGCTCTAACTCTGTGAGATGATTTCACAGAACACAAAGAAGTTTCTCAGAAAGCTTCTTTCTCTTTGTTATCGGAGGATATTTCCGTTGGCCCTATAGTCTTCAAAGGGATCCGAAATATCTGTTCTCAGATTCCACAGAAATAAGGCTAGCAAAGAGATCCACGAAATACAGATGTATCTCTCTGAGATGAATTAACAGAACACTAAGCAGTTTCTCAGAAAGCTTCTTTCCAGATTTCATTTGAGGATAATTCCTTTTTCACCATAGCCCTCTATGGGCTTCCAAATATCACTTTGCCAATTCCACAAGAACTGTCTTAGCGAAAGGCTTCTTGAGGGTAAAGCTGTAACTCTGTGAGATGATTTCACAGAACACAACGAAGTTTCTCAGAAAGCTTCTTTCTCTTTGTTATCGGAGGATATTTCCTTTGGCCCTAGAGTCTTCAAAGGGATCCGAAATATCTGTTCTCAGATTCCACAGAAATAAGGCTAGCAAGGAGATCCACGAAATACAGATGTAACTCTGTGAGATGAATTAACAGAACACTAAGCAGTTTCTCAGAAAGCTTCTTTCCAGATTTCCTCTGAGGATATTTCCTTTTTCACCATAGCCCTCTATGGGCTTCCAGATATCACTTTGCCAATTCCACAAGAACTGTCTTAGCGAAAGACTCCTTGAGGGGAAAGCTGTAACTCTGTGAGATGATTTCACCGAACACAAAGAAGTTTCTCAGAAAGCTTCTTTCTCTTTGTTTTCAGAGGATATTTCCTTTGGCCCTATAGTCTTCAAAAGGATCCGAAATATCTGTTCTCAGATTCAACAGAAATAAGGCTAGCAAAGAGATCCACGAAATACAGATGTAAATCCGTGAGATGAATTAACAGAACACTAAGCAGTTTCTCAGAAAGCTTTTTTCCAGATTTCCTCTGAGGATATTTCCTTTTTCACCATAGCCCTCTATGGGCTTCCAAATATCACTTTGCCAATTTCAAAAGAACTGTCGTAGCGAAAGGCTCCGTGAGGGGAAAGCTGTAACTCTGTGAGATGATTTCACAGAACACAACGAAGTTTCTCAGAAATCTTCTTTCTCTTTGTTATCGGAGGATATTTCCTTTGGCCCTATAGTCTTCAAAGGGATCCGAAATATCTGTTCTCAGATTCCACAGAAATAAGGCTAGCAAAGAGATCCACGAAATACAGATGTAACTGTGTGAGATGAATCAACAGAACACTAAGCAGGTTCTCAGAAAGCTTCTTTCCAGATTTCATCTGAGGATATTTTCTTTTTCACCATAGCCCTCTATGGGCTTCCAAATATCACTTTTCCAATTCCACATAAACTGTCTTAGCGAAAGGCTCCTTGAGGGGAAAGCTGTAACTCTGTGAGATGATTTCACAGAACACAACGAAGTTTCTCAGAAAGCTTCTTTCTCTTTGTTATCGGAGGATATTTCCTTTGGCCCTATAGTCTTCAAAGGGATCCGAAATATCTGTTCTCAGATTCCACAGAAATAAGGCTAGCAAAGAGATCCACGAAATACAGATGTAACTCTGTGAGATGAATTAACAGAACACTAAGCAGTTTCTCAGAAAGCTTCTTTCCAGATTTCATCTGAGGATATTTCCTTTTTCACCATAGCCCTCTATGGGCTTCCAAATATCACTTTGCCAATTCCACAAGAACTGTCTTAGCGAAAGGCTTCTTGAGGGGAAAGCTGCAACTCTGTGAGATGATTTCACAGAACACAAAGAAGTTTCTCAGAAAGCTTCTTTCTCTTTGTTATCGGAGGATATTTCCGTTGGCCCTATAGTCTTCAAAGGGATCCGAAATATCTGTTCTCAGATTCCACAGAAATCAGGCTAGCAAGGAGATCCACGAAATACAGATGTAACTCTGTGAGATGAATTAACAGAACACTAAGCAGTTTCTCAGAAAGCTTCTTTCCAGATTTCATCTGAGGATATTTCCTTTTTCACCATAGCCCTCTATGGGCTTCCAAATATCACTTTGCCAATTCCACAAGAACTGTCTTAGCGAAAGGCTCCGTGAGGGGGAAGCTGTAACTCTGTGAGATGATTTCACAGAACACAAAGAAGTTTCTCAGAAAGCTTCTTTCTCTTGGTTATCGGAGGATATTTCCTTTGGCCCTATAGTCGTCAAAGGGATCCGAAATATCTGTTCTCAGATTTCACAGAAATAAGGCTAGCAAAGAGATCCTCGAAATACAGATGTAACTCTGTGAGATGAATTAACAGAACACTAAGCAGTTTCTCAGAAACCTTCTTTCCAGATTTCATTTGAGGATATTTCCTTTTTCACCATAGCCCTCTAGGGGCTTCCAAATATCACTTTGCCAATTCCACAAGAACTGTCTTAGCGAAAGGCTTCTTGAGGGGAAAGCTGTAACTCTGTGAGATGATTTCACAGAACACAAAGAAGTTTCTCAGAAAGCTTCTTTCTCTTTGTTATCGGAGGATATTTCCTTTGGCCCTATAGTCTTCATAGGGATCCGAATTATCTGTTCTCAGATTCCACAGAAATAAGGCTAGCAAAGAGATCCACGAAATACAGATGTAACTCTGTGAGATGAATTAACAGAACACAAAGCAGTTTCTCAGAAAGTTTCTTTCCAGATTTCATCTGAGGATATTTCCTTTTTCACCATAGCCCTCTATGGGCTTCCAGATATCACTTTGCCAATTCCACAAGAACTGTCTTAGCGAAAGACTCCTTGAGGGGAAAGCTCTAACTCTGTGAGATGATTTCACAGAACACAAAGAAGTTTCTCAGAAAGCTTCTTTCTCTTTGTTATCGGAGGATATTTCCGTTGGCCCTATAGTCTTCAAAGGGATCCGAAATATCTGTTCTCAGATTCCTCAGAAATAAGGCTAGCAAAGAGATCCACGAAATACAGATGTATCTCTCTGAGATGAATTAACAGAACACTAAGCAGTTTCTCAGAAAGCTTCTTTCCAGATTTCATTTGAGGATAATTCCTTTTTCACCATAGCCCTCTATGGGCTTCCAAATATCACTTTGCCAATTCCACAAGAACTGTCTTAGCGAAAGGCTTCTTGAGGGTAAAGCTGTAACTCTGTGAGATGATTTCACAGAACACAACGAAGTTTCTCAGAAAGCTTCTTTCTCTTTGTTATCGGAGGATATTTCCTTTGGCCCTAGAGTCTTCAAAGGGATCCGAAATATCTGTTCTCAGATTCCACAGAAATAAGGCTAGCAAGGAGATCCACGAAATACAGATGTAACTCTGTGAGATGAATTAACAGAACACTAAGCAGTTTCTCAGAAAGCTTCTTTCCAGATTTCCTCTGAGGATATTTCCTTTTTCACCATAGCCCTCTATGGGCTTCCAGATATCATTTTGCCAATTCCACAAGAACTGTCTTAGCGAAAGACTCCTTGAGGGGAAAGCTGTAACTCTGTGAGATGATTTCACCGAACACAAAGAAGTTTCTCAGAAAGCTTCTTTCTCTTTGTTTTCAGAGGATATTTCCTTTGGCCCTATAGTCTTCAAAAGGATCCGAAATATCTGTTCTCAGATTCAACAGAAATAAGGCTAGCAAAGAGATCCACGAAATACAGATGTAAATCCGTGAGATGAATTAACAGAACACTAAGCAGTTTCTCAGAAAGCTTTTTTCCAGATTTCCTCTGAGGATATTTCCTTTTTCACCATAGCCCTCTATGGGCTTCCAAATATCACTTTGCCAATTTCAAAAGAACTGTCGTAGCGAAAGGCTCCGTGAGGGGAAAGCTGTAACTCTGTGAGATGATTTCACAGAACACAACGAAGTTTCTCAGAAATCTTCTTTCTCTTTGTTATCGGAGGATATTTCCTTTGGCCCTATAGTCTTCAAAGGGATCCGAAATATCTGTTCTCAGATTCCACAGAAATAAGGCTAGCAAAGAGATCCACGAAATACAGATGTAACTGTGTGAGATGAATCAACAGAACACTAAGCAGGTTCTCAGAAAGCTTCTTTCCAGATTTCATCTGAGGATATTTTCTTTTTCACCATAGCCCTCTATGGGCTTCCAAATATCACTTTTCCAATTCCACATAAACTGTCTTAGCGAAAGGCTCCTTGAGGGGAAAGCTGTAACTCTGTGAGATGATTTCACAGAACACAACGAAGTTTCTCAGAAAGCTTCTTTCTCTTTGTTATCGGAGGATATTTCCTTTGGCCCTATAGTCTTCAAAGGGATCCGAAATATCTGTTCTCAGATTCCACAGAAATAAGGCTAGCAAAGAGATCCACGAAATACAGATGTAACTCTGTGAGATGAATTAACAGAACACTAAGCAGTTTCTCAGAAAGCTTCTTTCCAGATTTCATCTGAGGATATTTCCTTTTTCACCATAGCCCTCTATGGGCTTCCAAATATAACTTTGCCAATTCCAAAAGAACTGTTTTAGCGAAAGGCTCCGTGAGGGGAAAACTGTAATTCTGTGAGATGATTTCACAGAACACAACGAAGTTTCTCCGAAAGCTTCTTTCTCTTTGTTATCGGAGGATATTTCCTTTGGCCCTATAGTCTTCAAAGGGATCCGAAATATCTGTTCTCAGATTCCACAGAAATAAGGCTAGCAAAGAGATCCACGAAATACAGATGTATCTCTCTGAGATGAATTAACAGAACACTAAGCAGTTTCTCAGAAAGCTTCTTTCCAGATTTCATTTGAGGATAACTCCTTTTTCACCATAGCCCTCTATGGGCTTCCAAATATCACTTTGCCAATTCCACAAGAACTGTCTTAGCGAAAGGCTTCTTGAGGGTAAAGCTGTAACTCTGTGAGATGATTTCACAGAACACAACGAAGTTTCTCAGAAAGCTTCTTTCTCTTTGTTATCGGAGGATATTTCCTTTGGCCCTATAGTCTTCAAACGGATCCGAAATATCTTTTCTCAGATTCCACAGAAATAAGGCTAGCAAAGAGATCCACGAAATACAGATGTAACTCTGTGAGATGAATTAACAGAACACTAAGCAGTTTCTCAGAAAGCTTCTTTCCAGATTTCATCTGAGGATATTTCCTTTTTCACCTTAGCCCTCTATGGGCTTCCAAATATCACTTTGCCAATTCCACAAGAACTGTCTTAGCGAAAGGCTTCTTGAGGGGAAAGCTGCAATTCTGTGAGAAGATTTCACAGAACACAACGAAGTTTCTCAGAAAGCTTCTTTCTCTTTGTTATCGGAGGATATTTCCTTTGGCCCTAGAGTCCTCAAAGGGATCCGAAATATCTGTTCTCAGATTCCACAGAAATAAGGCGAGCAAGGAGATCCACGAAATACAGATGTAACTCTGTGAGATTAATTAACAGAACACTAAGCAGTTTCTCAGAAAGCTTCTTTCCAGATTTCATCTGAGGATATTTCCTTTTTCACCATAGCCCTCTATGGGCTTCCAGATATCACTTTGCCAATTCCACAAGAACTGTCTTAGCGAAAGGCTCCTTGAGGGGAAAGCTGTAACTCTGTGAGATGATTTCACCGAACACAAAGAAGTTTCTCAGAAAGCTTCTTTCTCTTTGTTTTCAGAGGATATTTCCTTTGGCCCTATAGTCTTCAAAAGGATCCATAATATCTGTTCTCAGATTCAACAGAAATAAGGCTAGCAAAGAGATCCACGAAATACAGATGTAACTCTGTGAGATGAATTAACAGAACACTAAGCAGTTTCTCAGAAAGCTTCTTTCCGGATTTCATCTGAGGATATTTCCTTTTTCACCATAGCCCTCTATGGGCTTCCAAATATAACTTTGCCAATTCCAAAAGAACTGTCTTAGCGAAAGGCTCCGTGAGTGGAAAGCTGTAACTCTGTGAGATGATTTCACAGAACACAAATAAGTTTCTCAGAAAGCTTCTTTCCCTTTGTTATCGGAGGATATTTCCTTTGGCCCTATAGTCTTCAAAGGGATCCGAAATATCTGTTCTCAGATTCCACAGAAATAAGGCTAGCAAAGAGATCCACGAAATACTGATGTAACTCTGTGAGATGAATTAACAGAACACTAAGCAGTTTCTCAGAAAGCTTCTTTCCAGATTTCATCTGAGGATATTTCCTTTTTCACCATAGCCCTCTATGGGCTTCCAAATATCACTTTGCCAATTCCACAAGAACTGTCTTAGCGAAAGGCATCTTGATGGGAAAGCTGCAACTCTGTGAGATGATTTCACAGAACACAAAGAAGTTTCTCAGAAAGCTTCTTTCCCTTTGTTATCGGAGGATATTTCCTTTGGCCCTATAGTCTTCAAAGGGATCTGAAATATCTGTTCTCAGATTCCACAGAAATAAGGCTAGCAAAGAGATCCATGAAATACAGATGTAACACTGTGAGATGAATTAACAGAACACTAAGGAGTCTCTCAGAAAGCTTCTTTCCAGATTTCCTCTGAGGATATTTCTGTTTTCACCATAGCCCTCTATGGGCTTCCAAATATCACTTTGCCAATTTCAAAGGAACTGTCTTAGCGAAAGGCTCCGTGAGGGGAAATCTGTAACTCTGTGAGATGATTTCACAGAACACAACGAAGTTTCTCAGAAAGCTTCTTTCTCTTTGTTATCGGAGGATATTTCCTTTGGCCCTATAGTCTTCAAAGGGATCCGAAATATCTTTTCTCAGATTCCACAGAAATAAGGCTAGTAAAGAGATCCACGAAATACAGATGTAACTCTGTGAGATGAACTAACAGAACACTAAGCAGTTTCTCAGAAAGCTTCTTCCCAGGTTTCATTTGAGGATATTTCCTTTTTCACCATAGCCCTCTATGGGCTTCCAGATATCACTTTGCCAATTCCACAAGAGCTGTCTTAGCGAAAGACTCCTTGAGGGGAAAGCTGTAACTCTGTGAGATGATTTCACAGAACACAAAGAAGTTTCTCAGAAAGATTCTTTCTCTTTGTTTTCAGAGAATATTTCCTTTGGCCCTATAGTCTTCAAAAGGATCCGAAATATCTGTTCTCAGATTCAACAGAAATAAGGCTAGCAAAGAGATCCACGAAATACAGATGTAACTCTGTGAGATGAATTAACAGAACACTAAGCAGTTTCTCAGAAAGCTTCTTTCCAGATTTCATCTGAGGATATTTCCTTTTTCACCATAGCCCTCTATGGGCTTCCAAATATAACTTTGCCAATTCCAAAAGAACTGTTTTAGCGAAAGGCTCCGTGAGGGGAAAACTGTAATTCTGTGAGATGATTTCACAGAACACAACGAAGTTTCTCAGAAAGCTTCTTTCTCTTTGTTATCGGAGGATATTTCCTTTGGCCCTATAGTCTTCAAAGGGATCCGAAATATCTGTTCTCAGATTCCACAGAAATAAGGCTAGCAAAGAGATCCACGAAATACAGATGTATCTCTCTGAGATGAATTAACAGAACACTAAGCAGTTTCTCAGAAAGCTTCTTTCCAGATTTCATTTGAGGATAACTCCTTTTTCACCATAGCCCTCTATGGGCTTCCAAATATCACTTTGCCAATTCCAAAAGAACTGTCTTAGCGAAAGGCTCCGTGAGGGGAAAGCTGTAACTCGGTGAGATGATTTCACAGAACACAACGAAGTTTCTCAGAAAGCTTCTTTCTCTTTGTTATCGGAGGATATTTCCTTTGGCCCTATAGTCTTCAAAGGGATCCGAAATATCTGTTCTCAGATTCCACAGAAATAAGGCTAGCAAAGAGATCCACGAAATACAGATGTAACTCTGTGAGATGAATTAACAGAACACTAAGCAGGTTCTCAGAAAGCTTCTTTCCAGATTTCATCTGAGGATATTTCCTTTTTCACCATAGCCCTCTATGAGCTTCCAAATATCACTTTGCCAATTCCACATAAACTGTCTTAGCGAAAGGCTCCTTGAGGGGAAAGCTGTAACTCTGTGAGATGATTTCACAGAACACAAAGAAGTTTCTCAGAAAGCTTCTTTCTCTTTGTTATCGGAGGATATTTCCTTTGGCCCTATAGTCTTCAAAGGGATCCGAAATATCTGTTCTCAGATTCCACAGAAATAAGGCTAGCAAAGAGATCCACGAAATACAGATGTAACTCTGTGAGATGAATTAACAGAACACTAAGCAGTTTCTCAGAAAGCTTCTTTCCAGATTTCATCTGAGGATATTTCCTTTTTCACCATAGCCCTCTATGGGCTTCCAAATATCACTTTGCCAATTCCACAAGAACTGTCTTAGCGAAAGGCTTCTTGAGGGGAAAGCTGCAACTCTGTGAGATGATTTCACAGAACACAAAGAAGTTTCTCAGAAAGCTTCTTTCTCTTTGTTATCGGAGGATATTTCCTTTGGCCCTATAGTCTTCAAAGGGATCCGAAATATCTGTTCTCAGATTCCACAGAAATAAGGCTAGCAAAGAGATCCACGAAATACTGATGTAACTCTGTGAGATGAATTAACAGAACGCTAAGCAGTTTCTCAGAAAGCTTCTTTCCAGATTTCATCTGACGATATTTCCTTTTTCACCATAGCCCTCTATGGGCTTCCAAATATCACTTTGCCAATTCCACAAGAACTGTCTTAGCGAAAGGCTTCTTGAGCGGAAAGCTGCAACTATGTGACATGATTTCACAGAACACAAAGAAGTTTCTCAGAAAGCTTCTTTTCCTTTGTTATCGGAGGATATTTCCTTTGGCCTTATAGTCTTCGAAGGGATCCGAAATATCTGTTCTCAGATTCAACAGAATAAAGGCTAGCAAAGAGATCCACGAAATACAGATGTAACTCTGTGAGATGAATTAACAGAACACTAAGCAGTTTCTCAGAAAGCTTCTTTCCAGATTTCATCTGAGGATATTTCCTTTTTCACCATAGCCCTCTATGGGCTTCCAAATATCACTTTGCCTATTCCACAAGAACTGTCTTAGCGAAAGGCTTCTTGAGGGGAAAGCTGCAACTCTGTGAGATGATTTCACAGAACACAAAGAAGTTTCTCAGAAAGCTTCTTTCGCTTTGTTATCGGAGGATATTTCCTTTGGCCCTATAGTCTTCAAAGGGATCTGAAATATCTGTTCTCAGATTCCACAGAAATAAGGCTAGCAAAGAGATCCATGAAATACAGATGTAACACTGTGAGATGAATTAACAGAACACTAAGCAGTTTCTCAGAAAGCTTTTTTCCAGATTTCCTCTGAGGATATTTCCTTTTTCACCATAGCCCTCTACGGGCTTCCAAATATCACTTTGCCAATTTCAAAAGAACTGTCTTAGCGATAGGCTCCGTGAGGGGAAAGCTGTAACTCTGTGAGATGATTTCACAGAACACAACGAAGTTTCTCAGAAAGCTTCTTTGTCTTTGTTATCCGAGGACATTTCCTTTGGCCCTATAGTCTTCAAACGGATCCGAAATATCTTTTCTCAGATTCCACAGAAATAAGGCTAGCAAAGAGATCCACGAAATACAGATGTAACTCTGTGAGATGAATTAACGGAACACTAAGCAGTTTCTCAGAAAGCTTCTTTCCAGATTTCATCTGAGGATATTTCCTTTTTCACCATAGCCCTCTATGGGCTTCCAAATATCACTTTGCCAATTCCACAAGAACTGTCTTAGCGAAAGGCTTCTTGAGGGGAAAGCTGCAACTCTGTGAGATGATTTCACAGAACACAAAGAAGTTTCTCAGAAAGCTTCTTTCTCTTAGTTATCGGAGGATATTTCCTTTGGCCCTATAGTCTTCAAAGGGATCCGAAATATCTGTTCTCAGATTCCACAGAAATGAGGCTAGCAAAGAGATCCACGAAATACAGATGTAACTCTGTGAGATGAATTAACAGAACGCTAAGCAGTTTCTCAGAAAGCTTCTTTCCAGATTTCATCTGAGGATATTTCCTTTTTCACCATAGCCCTCTAGGGGCTTCCAAATATCACTTTGCCAATTCCACATAAACTGTCTTAGCGAAAGGCTCCTTGAGGGGAAATCTGTAACTCTGTGGATGATTTCACAGAACACAACGAAGTTTCTCAGAAAGCTTCTTTCTCTTAGTTATCGGAGGATATTTCCTTTGGCCCTAGAGTCTTCAAAGGGATCCGAAATATCTGTTCTCAGATTCCACAGAAATAAGGCTAGCAAAGAGATCCACAAAATACATATGTAACTGTGTGAGATGAATTAACAGAACACTAAGCAGTTTCTCAGAAAGCTTCTTTCCAGATTTCATCTGAGGATATTTCCTTTTTCACCATAGCCCCCTAAGGGCTTCCAAATATCACTTTGCCAATTCCACAAGAACTGTCTTAGCGAAAGGCTCCTTGAGGGAAAAGCTGTAACTCTGTGAGATGATTTCACAGAACACAACGAAGTCTCTCAGAAAGCTTCTTTCTCTTAGTTATCGGAGGATATTTCCTTTGGCCCTATAGTCTTCAAAGGGATCCGAAATATCTGTTCTCAGATTCCACAGAAATAAGGCTAGCAAGGAGATCCACGAAATACAGATGTAACTCTTTGAGATGAATTAACAGAACGCTAAGCAGTTTCTCAGAAAGCTTCTTTCCAGATTTCATCTGACGATATTTCCTTTTTCACCATAGCCCTCTATGGGCTTCCAAATATCACTTTGCCAATTCCACAAGAACTGTCTTAGCGAAAGGCTTCTTGAGGGGAAAGCTGCAACTCTGTGACATGATTTCACAGAACACAAAGAAGTTTCTCAGAAAGCTTCTTTCCCTTTGTTATCGGAGGGTATTTCCTTTGGCCCTATAGTCTTCAAAGGGATCCGAAATATCTGTTCTCAGATTCCACAGAAATAAGGCTAGCAAAGAGATCCACGAAATACAGATGTAACTCTGTGAGATGAATTAACAGAACACTAAGCAGTTTCTCAGAAAGCTTCTTTCCAGATTTCATCTGAGGATATTTCCTTTTACACCATAGCCCTCTATGGGCTTCCAAATATCACTTTGCCAATTCCACAAGAACTGTCTTAGCGAAAGGTTTCTTGAGGGGAAAGCTGCAACTCTGTGAGATGATTTCACAGAACACAAAGAAGTTTCTCAGAAAGCTTCTTTCTCTTTGTTATCGGAGGATATTTCCTTTGGCCCTATAGTCTTCAAAGGGATCTGAAATATCTGTTCTCAGATTCCACAGAAATAAGGCTTGCAAAGAGATCCACGAAATACAGATGTAACACTGTGAGATGAATTAACAGAACACTAAGCAGTTTCTCAGAAAGCTTTTTTCCAGATTTCCTCTGAGGATATTTCCTTTTTCACCATAGCCCTCTACGGGCTTCCAAATATCACTTTGCCAATTTCAAAAGAACTGTCTTAGCGATAGGCTCCGTGAGGGGAAAGCTGTAACTCTGTGAGATGATTTCACAGAACACAACGAAGTTTCTCAGAAAGCTTCTTTGTCTTTGTTATCCGAGGATATTTCCTTTGGCCCTATAGTCTTCAAAGGGATCCGAAATATCTTTTCTCAGATTCCACAGAAATAAGGCTAGCAAAGAGATCCACGAAATACAGATGTAACTCTGTGAGATGAATTAACAGAACGCTAAGCAGTTTCTCAGAAAGCTTCTTTCCAGATTTCATCTGAGGATATTTCCTTTTTCACCATAGCCCTCTAGGGGCTTCCAAATATCACTTTGCCAATTCCATATAAACTGTCTTAGCGAAAGGCTCCTTGAGGGGAAATCTGTAACTCTGTGGATGATTTCACAGAACACAACGAAGTTTCTCAGAAAGCTTCTTTCTCTTAGTTATCGGAGGATATTTCCTTTGGCCCTAGAGTCTTCAAAGGGATCCGAAATATCTGTTCTCAGATTCCACAGAAATAAGGCTAGCAAAGAGATCCACAAAATACATATGTAACTGTGTGAGATGAATTAACAGAACACTAAGCAGTTTCTCAGAAAGCTTCTTTCCAGATTTCATCTGAGGATATTTCCTTTTTCACCATAGCCCCCTAAGGGCTTCCAAATATCACTTTGCCAATTCCACAAGAACTGTCTTAGCGAAAGGCTCCTTGAGGGAAAAGCTGTAACTCTGTGAGATGATTTCACAGAACACAACGAAGTCTCTCAGAAAGCTTCTTTCTCTTAGTTATCGGAGGATATTTCCTTTGGCCCTATAGTCTTCAAAGGGATCCGAAATATCTGTTCTCAGATTCCACAGAAATAAGGCTAGCAAGGAGATCCACGAAATACAGATGTAACTCTTTGAGATGAATTAACAGAACGCTAAGCAGTTTCTCAGAAAGCTTCTTTCCAGATTTCATCTGAGGATATTTCCTTTTTCACCATAGCCCTCTATGGGCTTCCAAATATCACTTTGCCAATTCCACAAGAACTGTCTTAGCGAAAGGCTTCTTGAGGGGAAAGCTGCAACTCTGTGAGATGATTTCACAGAACACAAAGAAGTTTCTCAGAAAGCTTCTTTCTCTTTGTTATCGGAGGATATTTCCTTTGGCCCTATAGTCTTCAAAGGGATCCGAAATATCTGTTCTCAGATTCCACAGAAATAAGGCTAGCAAAGAGATCCACGAAATACTGATGTAACTCTGTGAGATGAATTAACAGAACGCTAAGCAGTTTCTCAGAAAGCTTCTTTCCAGATTTCATCTGACGATATTTCCTTTTTCACCATAGCCCTCTATGGGCTTCCAAATATCACTTTGCCAATTCCACAAGAACTGTCTTAGCGAAAGGCTTCTTGAGCGGAAAGCTGCAACTATGTGACATGATTTCACAGAACACAAAGAAGTTTCTCAGAAAGCTTCTTTTCCTTTGTTATCGGAGGATATTTCCTTTGGCCTTATAGTCTTCGAAGGGATCCGAAATATCTGTTCTCAGATTCAACAGAATAAAGGCTAGCAAAGAGATCCACGAAATACAGATGTAACTCTGTGAGATGAATTAACAGAACACTAAGCAGTTTCTCAGAAAGCTTCTTTCCAGATTTCATCTGAGGATATTTCCTTTTTCACCATAGCCCTCTATGGGCTTCCAAATATCACTTTGCCTATTCCACAAGAACTGTCTTAGCGAAAGGCTTCTTGAGGGGAAAGCTGCAACTCTGTGAGATGATTTCACAGAACACAAAGAAGTTTCTCAGAAAGCTTCTTTCGCTTTGTTATCGGAGGATATTTCCTTTGGCCCTATAGTCTTCAAAGGGATCTGAAATATCTGTTCTCAGATTCCACAGAAATAAGGCTAGCAAAGAGATCCATGAAATACAGATGTAACACTGTGAGATGAATTAACAGAACACTAAGCAGTTTCTCAGAAAGCTTTTTTCCAGATTTCCTCTGAGGATATTTCCTTTTTCACCATAGCCCTCTACGGGCTTCCAAATATCACTTTGCCAATTTCAAAAGAACTGTCTTAGCGATAGGCTCCGTGAGGGGAAAGCTGTAACTCTGTGAGATGATTTCACAGAACACAACGAAGTTTCTCAGAAAGCTTCTTTGTCTTTGTTATCCGAGGACATTTCCTTTGGCCCTATAGTCTTCAAACGGATCCGAAATATCTTTTCTCAGATTCCACAGAAATAAGGCTAGCAAAGAGATCCACGAAATACAGATGTAACTCTGTGAGATGAATTAACGGAACACTAAGCAGTTTCTCAGAAAGCTTCTTTCCAGATTTCATCTGAGGATATTTCCTTTTTCACCATAGCCCTCTATGGGCTTCCAAATATCACTTTGCCAATTCCACAAGAACTGTCTTAGCGAAAGGCTTCTTGAGGGGAAAGCTGCAACTCTGTGAGATGATTTCACAGAACACAAAGAAGTTTCTCAGAAAGCTTCTTTCTCTTAGTTATCGGAGGATATTTCCTTTGGCCCTATAGTCTTCAAAGGGATCCGAAATATCTGTTCTCAGATTCCACAGAAATGAGGCTAGCAAAGAGATCCACGAAATACAGATGTAACTCTGTGAGATGAATTAACAGAACGCTAAGCAGTTTCTCAGAAAGCTTCTTTCCAGATTTCATCTGAGGATATTTCCTTTTTCACCATAGCCCTCTAGGGGCTTCCAAATATCACTTTGCCAATTCCACATAAACTGTCTTAGCGAAAGGCTCCTTGAGGGGAAATCTGTAACTCTGTGGATGATTTCACAGAACACAACGAAGTTTCTCAGAAAGCTTCTTTCTCTTAGTTATCGGAGGATATTTCCTTTGGCCCTAGAGTCTTCAAAGGGATCCGAAATATCTGTTCTCAGATTCCACAGAAATAAGGCTAGCAAAGAGATCCACAAAATACATATGTAACTGTGTGAGATGAATTAACAGAACACTAAGCAGTTTCTCAGAAAGCTTCTTTCCAGATTTCATCTGAGGATATTTCCTTTTTCACCATAGCCCCCTAAGGGCTTCCAAATATCACTTTGCCAATTCCACAAGAACTGTCTTAGCGAAAGGCTCCTTGAGGGAAAAGCTGTAACTCTGTGAGATGATTTCACAGAACACAACGAAGTCTCTCAGAAAGCTTCTTTCTCTTAGTTATCGGAGGATATTTCCTTTGGCCCTATAGTCTTCAAAGGGATCCGAAATATCTGTTCTCAGATTCCACAGAAATAAGGCTAGCAAGGAGATCCACGAAATACAGATGTAACTCTTTGAGATGAATTAACAGAACGCTAAGCAGTTTCTCAGAAAGCTTCTTTCCAGATTTCATCTGACGATATTTCCTTTTTCACCATAGCCCTCTATGGGCTTCCAAATATCACTTTGCCAATTCCACAAGAACTGTCTTAGCGAAAGGCTTCTTGAGGGGAAAGCTGCAACTCTGTGACATGATTTCACAGAACACAAAGAAGTTTCTCAGAAAGCTTCTTTCCCTTTGTTATCGGAGGGTATTTCCTTTGGCCCTATAGTCTTCAAAGGGATCCGAAATATCTGTTCTCAGATTCCACAGAAATAAGGCTAGCAAAGAGATCCACGAAATACAGATGTAACTCTGTGAGATGAATTAACAGAACACTAAGCAGTTTCTCAGAAAGCTTCTTTCCAGATTTCATCTGAGGATATTTCCTTTTACACCATAGCCCTCTATGGGCTTCCAAATATCACTTTGCCAATTCCACAAGAACTGTCTTAGCGAAAGGTTTCTTGAGGGGAAAGCTGCAACTCTGTGAGATGATTTCACAGAACACAAAGAAGTTTCTCAGAAAGCTTCTTTCTCTTTGTTATCGGAGGATATTTCCTTTGGCCCTATAGTCTTCAAAGGGATCTGAAATATCTGTTCTCAGATTCCACAGAAATAAGGCTTGCAAAGAGATCCACGAAATACAGATGTAACACTGTGAGATGAATTAACAGAACACTAAGCAGTTTCTCAGAAAGCTTTTTTCCAGATTTCCTCTGAGGATATTTCCTTTTTCACCATAGCCCTCTACGGGCTTCCAAATATCACTTTGCCAATTTCAAAAGAACTGTCTTAGCGATAGGCTCCGTGAGGGGAAAGCTGTAACTCTGTGAGATGATTTCACAGAACACAACGAAGTTTCTCAGAAAGCTTCTTTGTCTTTGTTATCCGAGGATATTTCCTTTGGCCCTATAGTCTTCAAAGGGATCCGAAATATCTTTTCTCAGATTCCACAGAAATAAGGCTAGCAAAGAGATCCACGAAATACAGATGTAACTCTGTGAGATGAATTAACAGAACGCTAAGCAGTTTCTCAGAAAGCTTCTTTCCAGATTTCATCTGAGGATATTTCCTTTTTCACCATAGCCCTCTAGGGGCTTCCAAATATCACTTTGCCAATTCCATATAAACTGTCTTAGCGAAAGGCTCCTTGAGGGGAAATCTGTAACTCTGTGGATGATTTCACAGAACACAACGAAGTTTCTCAGAAAGCTTCTTTCTCTTAGTTATCGGAGGATATTTCCTTTGGCCCTAGAGTCTTCAAAGGGATCCGAAATATCTGTTCTCAGATTCCACAGAAATAAGGCTAGCAAAGAGATCCACAAAATACATATGTAACTGTGTGAGATGAATTAACAGAACACTAAGCAGTTTCTCAGAAAGCTTCTTTCCAGATTTCATCTGAGGATATTTCCTTTTTCACCATAGCCCCCTAAGGGCTTCCAAATATCACTTTGCCAATTCCACAAGAACTGTCTTAGCGAAAGGCTCCTTGAGGGAAAAGCTGTAACTCTGTGAGATGATTTCACAGAACACAACGAAGTCTCTCAGAAAGCTTCTTTCTCTTAGTTATCGGAGGATATTTCCTTTGGCCCTATAGTCTTCAAAGGGATCCGAAATATCTGTTCTCAGATTCCACAGAAATAAGGCTAGCAAGGAGATCCACGAAATACAGATGTAACTCTTTGAGATGAATTAACAGAACGCTAAGCAGTTTCTCAGAAAGCTTCTTTCCAGATTTCATCTGACGATATTTCCTTTTTCACCATAGCCCTCTATGGGCTTCCAAATATCACTTTGCCAATTCCACAAGAACTGTCTTAGCGAAAGGCTTCTTGAGGGGAAAGCTGCAACTCTGTGACATGATTTCACAGAACACAAAGAAGTTTCTCAGAAAGCTTCTTTCCCTTTGTTATCGGAGGATATTTCCTTTGGCCCTATAGTCTTCAAAGGGATCCGAAATATCTGTTCTCAGATTCCACAGAAATAAGGCTAGCAAAGAGATCCACGAAATACAGATGTAACTCTGTGAGATGAATTAACAGAACACTAAGCAGTTTCTCAGAAAGCTTCTTTCCAGATTTCATCTGAGGATATTTCCTTTTACACCATAGCCCTCTATGGGCTTCCAAATATCACTTTGCCAATTCCACAAGAACTGTCTTAGCGAAAGGCTTCTTGAGGGGAAAGCTGCAACTCTGTGAGATGATTTCACAGAACACAAAGAAGTTTCTCAGAAAGCTTCTTTCTCTTTGTTATCGGAGGATATTTCCTTTGGCCCTATAGTCTTCAAAGGGATCTGAAATATCTGTTCTCAGATTCCACAGAAATAAGGCTAGCAAAGAGATCCACGAAATACAGATGTAACACTGTGAGATGAATTAACAGAACACTAAGCAGTTTCTCAGAAAGCTTTTTTCCAGATTTCCTCTGAGGATATTTCCTTTTTCACCATAGCCCTCTACGGGCTTCCAAATATCACTTTGCCAATTTCAAAAGAACTGTCTTAGCGATAGGCTCCGTGAGGGGAAAGCTGTAACTCTGTGAGATGATTTCACAGAACACAACGAAGTTTCTCAGAAAGCTTCTTTGTCTTTGTTATCCGAGGATATTTCCTTTGGCCCTATAGTCTTCAAAGGGATCCGAAATATCTTTTCTCAGATTCCACAGAAATAAGGCTAGCAAAGAGATCCACGAAATACAGATGTAACTCTGTGAGATGAATTAACAGAACACTAAGCAGTTTCTCAGAAAGCTTCTTTCCAGATTTCATCTGAGGATATTTCCTTTTTCACCATAGCCCTCTATGGGCTTCCAAATATCACTTTGCCAATTCCACAAGAACTGTCTTAGCGAAAGGCTTCTTGAGGGGAAAGCTGCAACTCTGTGAGATGATTTCACAGAACACAAAGAAGTTTCTCAGAAAGCTTCCTTCTCTTTGTTATCGGAGGATATTTCCTTTGGCCCTATAGTCTTCAAAGGGATCCGAAATATCTGTTCTCAGATTCCACAGAAATGAGGCTAGCAAAGAGATCCACGAAATACAGATGTAACTCTGTGAGATGAATTAACAGAACGCTAAGCAGTTTCTCAGAAAGCTTCTTTCCAGATTTCATCTGAGGATATTTCGTTTTTCACCATAGCCCTCTATGGGCTTCCAAATATCACTTTGCCAATTCCACATAAACTGTCTTAGCGAAAGGCTCCTTGAGGGGAAAGCTGTAACTCTGTGCGATGATTTCACAGAACACAACGAAGTTTCTCAGAAAGCTTCTTTCTCTTTGTTATCGGAGGATATTTCCTTTGGCCCTAGAGTCTTCAAAGGGATCCGAAATATCTGTTCTCAGATTCCACAGAAATAAGGCTAGCAAAGAGATCCACAAAATACAGATGTAACTGTGTGAGATGAATTAACAGAACACTAAGCAGTTTCTCAGAAAGCTTCTTTCCAGATTTCATCTCAGGATATTTCCTTTTTCACCATAGCCCTCTATGGGCTTCCAAATATCACTTTGCCAATTCCACAAGAACTGTCTTAGCGAAAGGCTTCTTGAGGGGAAAGCTGCAACTCTGTGACATGATTTCACAGAACACAAAGAAGTTTCTCAGAAAGCTTCTTTCCCTTTGTTATCGGAGGATATCTCCTTTGGCCCTATAGTCTTCAAAGGGATCCGAAATATCTGTTCTCAGATTCCACAGAAATAAGGCTAGCAAAGAGATCCACGAAATACAGATGTAACTCTGTGAGATGAATTAACAGAACACTAAGCAGTTTCTCAGAAAGCTTCTTTCCAGATTTCATCTGAGGATATTTCCTTTTACACCATAGCCCTCTATGGGCTTCCAAATATCACTTTGCCAATTCCACAAGAACTGTCTTAGCGAAAGGCTTCTTGAGGGGAAAGCTGCAACTCTGTGAGATGATTTCACAGAACACAAAGAAGTTTCTCAGAAAGCTTCTTTCTCTTTGTTATCGGAGGATATTTCCTTTGGCCCTATAGTCTTCAAAGGGATCTGAAATATCTGTTCTCAGATTCCACAGAAATAAGGCTTGCAAAGAGATCCACGAAATACAGATGTAACACTGTGAGATGAATTAACAGAACACTAAGCAGTTTCTCAGAAAGCTTTTTTCCAGATTTCCTCTGAGGATATTTCCTTTTTCACCATAGCCCTCTACGGGCTTCCAAATATCACTTTGCCAATTTCAAAAGAACTGTCTTAGCGATAGGCTCCGTGAGGGGAAAGCTGTAACTCTGTGAGATGATTTCACAGAACACAACGAAGTTTCTCAGAAAGCTTCTTTGTCTTTGTTATCCGAGGATATTTCCTTTGGCCCTATAGTCTTCAAAGGGATCCGAAATATCTTTTCTCAGATTCCACAGAAATAAGGCTAGCAAAGAGATCCACGAAATACAGATGTAACTCTGTGAGATGAATTAACAGAACGCTAAGCAGTTTCTCAGAAAGCTTCTTTCCAGATTTCATCTGAGGATATTTCCTTTTTCACCATAGCCCTCTAGGGGCTTCCAAATATCACTTTGCCAATTCCACATAAACTGTCTTAGCGAAAGGCTCCTTGAGGGGAAATCTGTAACTCTGTGGATGATTTCACAGAACACAACGAAGTTTCTCAGAAAGCTTCTTTCTCTTAGTTATCGGAGGATATTTCCTTTGGCCCTATAGTCTTCAAAGGGATCCGAAATATCTGTTCTCAGATTCCACAGAAATAAGGCTAGCAAAGAGATCCACAAAATACATATGTAACTGTGTGAGATGAATTAACAGAACACTAAGCAGTTTCTCAGAAAGCTTCTTTCCAGATTTCATCTGAGGATATTTCCTTTTTCACCATAGCCCCCTAAGGGCTTCCAAATATCACTTTGCCAATTCCACAAGAACTGTCTTAGCGAAAGGCTCCTTGAGGGAAAAGCTGTAACTCTGTGAGATGATTTCACAGAACACAACGAAGTCTCTCAGAAAGCTTCTTTCTCTTAGTTATCGGAGGATATTTCCTTTGGCCCTATAGTCTTCAAAGGGATCCGAAATATCTGTTCTCAGATTCCACAGAAATAAGGCTAGCAAGGAGATCCACGAAATACAGATGTAACTCTTTGAGATGAATTAACAGAACGCTAAGCAGTTTCTCAGAAAGCTTCTTTCCAGATTTCATCTGAGGATATTTCCTTTTACACCATAGCCCTCTATGGGCTTCCAAATATCACTTTGCCAATTCCACAAGAACTGTCTTAGCGAAAGGCTTCTTGAGGGGAAAGCTGCAACTCTGTGAGATGATTTCACAGAACACAAAGAAGTTTCTCAGAAAGCTTCTTTCTCTTTGTTATCGGAGGATATTTCCTTTGGCCCTATAGTCTTCAAAGGGATCTGAAATATCTGTTCTCAGATTCCACAGAAATAAGGCTTGCAAAGAGATCCACGAAATACAGATGTAACACTGTGAGATGAATTAACAGAACACTAAGCAGTTTCTCAGAAAGCTTTTTTCCAGATTTCCTCTGAGGATATTTCCTTTTTCACCATAGCCCTCTACGGGCTTCCAAATATCACTTTGCCAATTTCAAAAGAACTGTCTTAGCGATAGGCTCCGTGAGGGGAAAGCTGTAACTCTGTGAGATGATTTCACAGAACACAACGAAGTTTCTCAGAAAGCTTCTTTGTCTTTGTTATCCGAGGATATTTCCTTTGGCCCTATAGTCTTCAAAGGGATCCGAAATATCTGTTCTCAGATTCCACAGAAATAAGGCTAGCAAAGAGATCCACGAAATACAGATGTAACTCTGTGAGATGAATTAACAGAACGCTAAGCAGTTTCTCAGAAAGCTTCTTTCCAGATTTCATCTGAGGATATTTCCTTTTTCACCATAGCCCTCTAGGGGCTTCCAAATATCACTTTGCCAATTCCACATAAACTGTCTTAGCGAAAGGCTCCTTGAGGGGAAATCTGTAACTCTGTGGATGATTTCACAGAACACAACGAAGTTTCTCAGAAAG
Organism: Macaca nemestrina; assembly: GCF_043159975.1. Taxonomy (NCBI): domain Eukaryota; kingdom Metazoa; phylum Chordata; class Mammalia; order Primates; family Cercopithecidae; genus Macaca; species Macaca nemestrina. Next base: position 64,019,969 of record NC_092136.1, on the reverse strand, counting down.
CTTCTTTCTCTTAGTTATCGGAGGATATTTCCTTTGGCCCTAGAGTCTTCAAAGGGATCCGAAATATCTGTTCTCAGATTCCACAGAAATAAGGCTAGCAAAGAGATCCACAAAATACATATGTAACTGTGTGAGATGAATTAACAGAACACTAAGCAGTTTCTCAGAAAGCTTCTTTCCAGATTTCATCTGAGGATATTTCCTTTTTCACCATAGCCCCCTAAGGGCTTCCAAATATCACTTTGCCAATTCCACAAGAACTGTCTTAGCGAAAGGCTCCTTGAGGGAAAAGCTGTAACTCTGTGAGATGATTTCACAGAACACAACGAAGTCTCTCAGAAAGCTTCTTTCTCTTAGTTATCGGAGGATATTTCCTTTGGCCCTATAGTCTTCAAAGGGATCCGAAATATCTGTTCTCAGATTCCACAGAAATAAGGCTAGCAAGGAGATCCACGAAATACAGATGTAACTCTTTGAGATGAATTAACAGAACGCTAAGCAGTTTCTCAGAAAGCTTCTTTCCAGATTTCATCTGACGATATTTCCTTTTTCACCATAGCCCTCTATGGGCTTCCAAATATCACTTTGCCAATTCCACAAGAACTGTCTTAGCGAAAGGCTTCTTGAGGGGAAAGCTGCAACTCTGTGACATGATTTCACAGAACACAAAGAAGTTTCTCAGAAAGCTTCTTTCCCTTTGTTATCGGAGGATATTTCCTTTGGCCCTATAGTCTTCAAAGGGATCCGAAATATCTGTTCTCAGATTCCACAGAAATAAGGCTAGCAAAGAGATCCACGAAATACAGATGTAACTCTGTGAGATGAATTAACAGAACACTAAGCAGTTTCTCAGAAAGCTTCTTTCCAGATTTCATCTGAGGATATTTCCTTTTACACCATAGCCCTCTATGGGCTTCCAAATATCACTTTGCCAATTCCACAAGAACTGTCTTAGCGAAAGGCTTCTTGAGGGGAAAGCTGCAACTCTGTGAGATGATTTCACAGAACACAAAGAAGTTTCTCAGAAAGCTTCTTTCTCTTTGTTATCGGAGGATATTTCCTTTGGCCCTATAGTCTTCAAAGGGATCTGAAATATCTGTTCTCAGATTCCACAGAAATAAGGCTAGCAAAGAGATCCACGAAATACAGATGTAACACTGTGAGATGAATTAACAGAACACTAAGCAGTTTCTCAGAAAGCTTTTTTCCAGATTTCCTCTGAGGATATTTCCTTTTTCACCATAGCCCTCTACGGGCTTCCAAATATCACTTTGCCAATTCCACAAGAACTGTCTTAGCGATAGGCTCCGTGAGGGGAAAGCTGTAACTCTGTGAGATGATTTCACAGAACACAACGAAGTTTCTCAGAAAGCTTCTTTGTCTTTGTTATCCGAGGATATTTCCTTTGGCCCTATAGTCTTCAAAGGGATCCGAAATATCTTTTCTCAGATTCCACAGAAATAAGGCTAGCAAAGAGATCCACGAAATACAGATGTAACTCTGTGAGATGAATTAACAGAACACTAAGCAGTTTCTCAGAAAGCTTCTTTCCAGATTTCATCTGAGGATATTTCCTTTTTCACCATAGCCCTCTATGGGCTTCCAAATATCACTTTGCCAATTCCACAAGAACTGTCTTAGCGAAAGGCTTCTTGAGGGGAAAGCTGCAACTCTGTGAGATGATTTCACAGAACACAAAGAAGTTTCTCAGAAAGCTTCTTTCTCTTTGTTATCGGAGGATATTTCCTTTGGCCCTATAGTCTTCAAAGGGATCCGAAATATCTGTTCTCAGATTCCACAGAAATGAGGCTAGCAAAGAGATCCACGAAATACAGATGTAACTCTGTGAGATGAATTAACAGAACGCTAAGCAGTTTCTCAGAAAGCTTCTTTCCAGATTTCATCTGAGGATATTTCCTTTTTCACCATAGCCCTCTATGGGCTTCCAAATATCACTTTGCCAATTCCACATAAACTGTCTTAGCGAAAGGCTCCTTGAGGGGAAAGCTGTAACTCTGTGCGATGATTTCACAGAACACAACGAAGTTTCTCAGAAAGCTTCTTTCTCTTTGTTATCGGAGGATATTTCCTTTGGCCCTAGAGTCTTCAAAGGGATCCGAAATATCTGTTCTCAGATTCCACAGAAATAAGGCTAGCAAAGAGATCCACAAAATACAGATGTAACTGTGTGAGATGAATTAACAGAACACTAAGCAGTTTCTCAGAAAGCTTCTTTCCAGATTTCATCTCAGGATATTTCCTTTTTCACCATAGCCCTCTATTGGCTTCCAAATATCACTTTGCCAATTCCACAAGAACTGTCTTAGCGAAAGGCTCCGTGAGGGGAAAGCTGTAACTCTGTGAGATAATTTCACAGAACACAACGAAGTTTCTCAGAAAGCTTCTTTCTCTTTTTTATCGGAGGATATTTCCTTTGGCCCTATAGTCTTCAAAGGGATCCGAAATATCTGTTCTCAGATTCCACAGAAATAAGGCTAGCAAGGAGATCCACGAAATACAGATGTAACTCTGTGAGATGAATTCACAGAACACTAAGCAGGTTCTCAGAAAGCTTCTTTCCAGATTTCATCTGAGGATATTTCCGTTTTCACCATAGCCCTCTATGGGCTTCCAAATATCACTTTGCCAATTCCACATAAACTGTCTTAGCGAAAGGCTCCTTGAGGGGAAAGCTGTAACTCTGTGCGATGATTTCACAGAACACAACGAAGTTTCTCAGAAAGCTTCTTTCTCTTTGTTATCGGAGGATATTTCCTTTGGCCCTAGAGTCTTCAAAGGGATCCGAAATATCTGTTCTCAGATTCCACAGAAATAAGGCTAGCAAAGAGATCCACAAAATACAGATGTAACTGTGTGAGATGAATTAACAGAACACTAAGCAGTTTCTCAGAAAGCTTCTTTCCAGATTTCATCTCAGGATATTTCCTTTTTCAACATAGCCCTCTATTGGCTTCCAAATATCACTTTGCCAATTCCACAAGAACTGTCTTAGCGAAAGGCTCCGTGAGGGGAAAGCTGTAACTCTGTGAGATAATTTCACAGAACACAACGAAGTTTCTCAGAAAGCTTCTTTCTCTTTTTTATCGGAGGATATTTCCTTTGGCCCTATAGTCTTCAAAGGGATCCGAAATATCTGTTCTCAGATTCCACAGAAATAAGGCTAGCAAGGAGATCCACGAAATACAGATGTAACTCTGTGAGATGAATTCACAGAACACTAAGCAGGTTCTCAGAAAGCTTCTTTCCAGATTTCATCTGAGGATATTTCCGTTTTCACCATAGCCCTCTAGGGGCTTCCAAATATCACTTTGCCAATTCCACAAGAACTGTCTTAGCGAAAGGCTTCTTGAGGTGAAAGCTGCAACTCTGTGAGATGATTTCACAGAACACAAAGAAGTTTCTCAGAAAGCTTCTTTCTCTTTGTTATCGGAGGATATTTCCTTTGGCCCTATAGTCTTCATAGGGATCCGAAATATCTGTTCTCAGATTCCACAGAAATAAGGCTAGCAAAGAGATCCACGAAATACTGATGTAACTCTGTGAGATGAATTATCAGAACCCTAAGCAGTTTCTCAGAAAGCTTCTTTCCAGATTTCATCTGACGATATTTCCTTTTTCACCATAGCCCTCTATGGGCTTCCAAATATCACTTTGCCAATTCCACAAGAACTGTCTTAGCGAAAGGCTTCTTGAGGGGAAAGCTGCAACTCGGTGATATGATTTCACAGAACACAAAGAAGTTTCTCAGAAAGCTTCTTTCCCTTTGTTATCGGAGGATATTTCCTTTGGCCCTATAGTCTTCAAAGGGATCCGAAATATCTGTTCTCAGATTCCACAGAAATAAGGCTAGCAAAGAGATCCACGAAATACAGATGTAACTCTGTGAGATGAATTAACAGAACACTAAGCAGTTTCTCAGAAAGCTTCTTTCCAGATTTCATCTGAGGATATTTCCTTTTTCACCATCGCCCACTATGGGCTTCCAAATATCACTTTGCCAATTCCACAAGAACTGTCTTAGCGAAAGGCTTCTTGAGGGGAAAGCTGCAACTCTGTGAGATGATTTCACAGAACACAAAGAAGTTTCTCAGAAAGCTTCTTTCTCTTTGTTATCAGAGGATATTTCCTTTGGCCCTATAGTCTTCAAAGGGATCTGAAATATCTGTTCTCAGATTCCACAGAAATAAGGCTAGCAAAGAGATCCATGAAATACAGATGTAACACTGTGAGATGAATTAACAGAACACTAAGCAGTTTCTCAGAAAGCTTCTTTCCAGATTTCCTCTGAGGATATTTCCTTTTTCACCATAGCCCTCTACGGGCTTCCAAATATCACTTTGCCAATTTCAAAAGAACTGTCTTAGCGATAGGCTCCGTGAGGGGAAAGCTGTAACTCTGTTAGATGATTTCACAGAACACAACGAAGTTTCTCAGAAAGCTTCTTTGTCTTTGTTATCGGAGGATATTTCCTTTGGCCGTATAGTCTTCAAAGGGTTCCGAAATATCTGTTCTCAGATTCCACAGAAATAAGGCTAGCAAAGAGATCCACGAAATACAGATGTAACTCTGTGAGATGAATTAACAGAACACTAAGCAGTTTCTCAGAAAGCTTCTTTCCAGATTTCATCTGAGGATATTTCCGTTTTCACCATAGCCCTCTATGGGCTTCCAAATATCACTTTGCCAATTCCACAAGAACTGTCTTAGCGAAAGGCTTCTTGAGGGGAAAGCTGCAACTCTGTGAGATGATTTCACAGAACACAAAGAAGTTTCTCAGAAAGCTTCTTTCTCTTTGTTATCAGAGGATATTTCCTTTGGCCCTATAGTCTTCAAAGGGATCCGAAATATCTGTTCTCAGATTCCACAGAAATAAGGCTAGCAAAGAGATCCACGAAATACTGATGTAACTCTGTGAGATGAATTATCAGAACCCTAAGCAGTTTCTCAGAAAGCTTCTTTCCAGATTTCATCTGACGATATTTCCTTTTTCACCATAGCCCTCTATGGGCTTCCAAATATCACTTTGCCAATTCCACAAGAACTGTCTTAGCGAAAGGCTTCTTGAGGGGAAAGCTGCAACTCGGTGACATGATTTCACAGAACACAAAGAAGTTTCTCAGAAAGCTTCTTTCCCTTTGTTATCGGAGGATATTTCCTTTGGCCCTATAGTCTTCAAAGGGATCCGAAATATCTGTTCTCAGATTCCACAGAAATAAGGCTAGCAAAGAGATCCACGAAATACAGATGTAACTCTGTGAGATGAATTAACAGAACACTAAGCAGTTTCTCAGAAAGCTTCTTTCCAGATTTCATCTGAGGATATTTCCTTTTTCACCATCGCCCTCTATGGGCTTCCAAATATCACTTTGCCAAGTCCACAAGAACTGTCTTAGCGAAAGGCTTCTTGAGGGGAAAGCTGTAACTCTGTGAGATGATTTCACAGAACACAAAGAAGTTTCTCAGAAAGCTTCTTTCTCTTTGTTATCAGAGGATATTTCCTTTGGCCCTAGAGTCTTCAAAGGGATCTGAAATATCTGTTCTCAGATTCCACAGAAATAAGGCTAGCAAAGAGATCCATGAAATACAGATGTAACACTGTGAGATGAATTAACAGAACACTAAGCAGTTTCTCAGAAAGCATCTTTCCAGATTTCATCTGAGGATATTTCCGTTTTCACCATAGCCCTCTAGGGGCTTCCAAATATCACTTTGCCAATTCCACAAGAACTGTCTTAGCGAAAGGCTTCTTGAGGGGAAAGCTGCAACTCTGTTAGATGATTTCACAGAACACAAAGAAGTTTCTCAGAAAGCTTCTTTCTCTTTGTTATCGGAGGATATTTCCTTTGGCCCTATAGTCTTCATAGGGATCCGAAATATCTGTTCTCAGATTCCACAGAAATAAGGCTAGCAAAGAGATCCACGAAATACTGATGTAACTCTGTGAGATGAATTATCAGAACCCTAAGCAGTTTCTCAGAAAGCTTCTTTCCAGATTTCATCTGACGATATTTCCTTTTTCACCATAGCCCTCTATGGGCTTCCAAATATCACTTTGCCAATTCCACAAGAACTGTCTTAGCGAAAGGCTTCTTGAGGGGAAAGCTGCAACTCGGTGATATGATTTCACAGAACACAAAGAAGTTTCTCAGAAAGCTTCTTTCCCTTTGTTATCGGAGGATATTTCCTTTGGCCCTATAGTCTTCAAAGGGATCCGAAATATCTGTTCTCAGATTCCACAGAAATAAGGCTAGCAAAGAGATCCACGAAATACAGATGTAACTCTGTGAGATGAATTAACAGAACACTAAGCAGTTTCTCAGAAAGCTTCTTTCCAGATTTCATCTGAGGATATTTCCTTTTTCACCATAGCCCTCCATGGGCTTCCAAATATCACTTTGCCAATTCCACAAGAACTGTCTTAGCGAAAGACTTCTTGAGGGGAAAGCTGCAACTCTGTGAGATGATTTCACAGAGCACAAAGAAGTTTCTCAGAAAGCTTCTTTCTCTTTGTTATCGGAGGATATTTCCTTTGGCCCTATAGTCTTCAAAGGGATCTGAAATATCTGTTCTCAGATTCCACAGAAATAAGGCTAGCAAAGAGATCCATGAAATACAGATGTAACACTGTGAGATGAATTAACAGAACACTAAGCAGTTTCTCAGAAAGCTTTTTTCCAGATTTCCTCTGAGGATATTTCCTTTTTCACCATAGCCCTCTTCGGGCTTCCAAATATCACTTTGCCAATTTCAAAAGAACTGTCTTAGCGATAGGCTCCGTGAGGGGAAAGCTGTAACTCTGTGAGATGATTTCACAGAACACAACGAAGTTTCTCAGAAAGCTTCTTGGTCTTTGTTATCCGAGGATATTTCCTTTGGCCCTATAGTCTTCAAAGGGATCCGAAATATCTGTTCTCAGATTCCACAGAAATAAGGCTAGCAAAGAGATCCACGAAATACAGATGTAACTCTGTGAAATGAATTAACAGAACACTAAGCAGTTTCTCAGAAAGCTTATTTCCAGATTTCATCTGAGGATATTTCCTTTTTCACCATAGCCCCCTAAGGGCTTCCAAATATCACTTTGCCAATTCCACAAGAACTGTCTTAGCGAAAGGCTCCTTGAGGGGAAAGCTGTAACTCTGTGAGATGATTTCACAGAACACAACGAAGTTTCTCAGAAAGCTTCTTTCTCTTAGTTATCGGAGGATATTTCCTTTGGCCCTATAGTCTTCAAAGGGATCCGAAATATCTGTTCTCAGATTCCACAGAAATAAGGCTAGCAAGGAGATCCACGAAATACAGATGTAACTCTGTGAGATGAATTAACAGAACACTAAGCAGTTTCTCAGAAAGCTTCTTTCCAGATTTCATCTCAGGATATTTCCTTTTTCACCATAGCCCTCTATGGGCTTCCAAATATCACTTTGCCAATTCCACAAGAACTGTCTTAGCGAAAGGCTTCTTGAGGGGAAAGCTGTAACTCTGTGAGATGATTTCACAGAACACAAAGAAGTTTCTCAGAAAGCTTCTTTCTCTTTGTTATCGGAGGATATTTCCTTTGGCCCTATAGTCTTCATAGGGATCCGAAATATCTGTTCTCAGATTCCACAGAAATAAGGCTAGCAAAGAGATCCACGAAATACAGATGTAACTCTGTGAGATGAATTAACAGAACACTAAGCAGTTTCTCAGAAAGCTTCTTTCCAGATTTCATCTGAGGATATTTCCTTTTTCACCATAGCCCTCTATGGGCTTCCAAATATCACTTTGCCAATTCCAAAAGAACTGTCTTAACGAAAGGCTTCTTGAGGGGAAAGCTGTAACTCTGTGAGATGATTTCACAGAACACAACGAAGTTTCTCCGAAAGCTTCTTTCTCTTTGTTATCGGAGGATATTTCCTTTGGCCCTAGAGTCTTCAAAGGGATCCGAAATATCTGTTCTCAGATTCCACAGAAATAAGGCTAGCAAAGAGATCCACGAAATACAGATGTATCTCTCTGAGATGAATTAACAGAACACTAAGCAGTTTCTCAGAAAGCTTCTTTCCAGATTTCATCTGAGGATATTTCCTTTTTCACCATAGCCCTCTATGGGCTTCCAAATATCACTTTGCCAATTCCGCAAGAACTGTCTTAGCGAAAGGCTTCTTGAGGGGAAAGCTGTAACTCTGTGAGATGATTTCACAGAACACAAAGAAGTTTCTCAGAAAGCTTCTTTCTCTTTGTTATCGGAGGATATTTCCTTTGGCCCTATAGTCTTCATAGGGATCCGAAATATCTGTTCTCAGATTCCACAGAAATAAGGCTAGCAAAGAGATCCACGAAATACAGATGTAACTCTGTGAGATGAATTAACAGAACACAAAGCAGTTTCTCAGAAAGTTTCTTTCCAGATTTCATGTGAGGATATTTCCTTTTTCACCATAGCCCCCTATGGGCTTCCAGATATCACGTTGCCAATTCCACAAGAACTGTCTTAGCGAAAGACTCCTTGAGGGGAAAGCTGTAACTCTGTGAGATGATTTCACAGAACACAAAGAAGTTTCTCAGAAAGCTTCTTTCTCTTTGTTTTCAGAGGATATTTCCTTTAGCCCTATAGTCTTCAAAAGGATCCGAAATATCTGTTCTCAGATTCCACAGAAATAAGGCTAGCAAAGAGATCCACGAAATACAGATGTAACTCTGTGAGATGAATTAACAGAACACTAAGCAGTTTCTCAGAAAGCTTCTTTCCAGATTTCATCTGAGGATATTTCCTTTTTCACCATAGCCCTCTATGGGCTTCCAAATATCACTTTGCCAATTCCACAAGAACTGTCTTAGCGAAAGGCTTCTTGAGGGGAAAGCTGCAACTCTGTGAGATGATTTCACAGAACACAAAGAAGTTTCTCAGAAAGCTTCTTTCTCTTTGTTATCGGAGGATATTTCCTTTGGCCCTATAGTCTTCAAAGGGATCCGAAATATCTGTTCTCAGATTCCACAGAAATAAGGCTAGCAAAGAGATCCACGAAATACTGATGTAACTCTGTGAGATGAATTATCAGAACCCTAAGCAGTTTCTCAGAAAGCTTCTTTCCAGATTTCATCTGACGATATTTCCTTTTTCACCATAGCCCTCTATGGGCTTCCAAATATCACTTTGCCAATTCCACAAGAACTGTCTTAGCGAAAGGCTTCTTGAGGGGAAAGCTGCAACTCTGTGACATGATTTCACAGAACACAAAGAAGTTTCTCAGAAAGCTTCTTTCCCTTTGTTATCAGAGGATATTTCCTTTGGCCCTATAGTCTTCAAAGGGATCCGAAATATCTGTTCTCAGATTCCACAGAAATAAGTCTAGCAAAGAGATCCACGAAATACAGATGTAACTCTGTGAGATGAATTAACAGAACACTAAGCAGTTTCTCAGAAAGCTTCTTTCCAGATTTCATCTGAGGATATTTCCTTTTTCACCATCGCCCTCTATGGGCTTCCAAATATCACTTTGCCAATTCCACAAGAACTGTCTTAGCGAAAGGCTTCTTGAGGGGAAAGCTGCAACTCTGTGAGATGATTTCACAGAACACAAAGAAGTTTCTCAGAAAGCTTCTTTCTCTTTGTTATCAGAGGATATTTCCTTTGGCCCTATAGTCTTCAAAGGGATCTGAAATATCTGTTCTCAGATTCCACAGAAATAATGCTAGCAAAGAGATCCATGAAATACATATGTAACACTGTGAGATGAATTAACAGAACACTAAGCAGTATCTCAGAAAGCTTCTTTCCAGATTTCCTCTGAGGATATTTCCTTTTTCACCATAGCCCTCTAAGGGCTTCCAAATATAACTTTGCCAATTCCACAAGAACTGTCTTAGCGAAAGGCTCCGTGAGGGGAAAGCTATAACTCTGTGAGATGATTTCACAGAACACAAAGAAGTTTCTCAGAAAGCTTCCTTCTCTTTGTTATCGGAGGATATTTCCTTTGGCCCTGTAGTCTTCAAAGGGATCCGAAATATCTCTTCTCAGATTCCACAGAAATAAGGCTAGCAAAGAGATCCACGAAATACAGATGTAACTCTGTGAGATGAATTAACAGAACACTAAGCAGTTTCTCAGAAAGCTTCTTTCCAGATTTCCTCTGAGGATATTTCCTTCTTCACCATAGCCCTCTATGGGCTTCCAAATATCACTTTGCCAATTCCACAAGAACTGTCTTAGCGAAAGGCTTCTTGAGGGGAAAGCTGTAACTCTGTGAGATGATTTCACAGAACACAACGAAGTTTCTCAGAAAGCTTCTTTCTCTTTGTTATCGGAGGATATTTCCTTTGGCCCTAGAGTCTTCAAAGGGATCCGAAATATCTGTTCTCAGATTCCACAGAAATAAGGCTAGCAAAGAGATCCACAAAATACAGATGTAACTGTGTGAGATGAATTAACAGAACACTAAGCAGTTTCTCAGAAAGCTTCTTTCCAGATTTCATCTGAGGATATTTCCTTTTTCACCATAGCCCTCTATGGGCTTCCAAATATCACTTTGCCAATTCCACAAGAACTGTCTTAGCGAAAGGCTTCTTGAGGGTAAAGCTGTAACTCTGTGAGATGATTTCACAGAACACAAAGAAGTTTCTCAGAAAGCTTCTTTCTCTTTGTTATCGGTGGATATTTCCTTTGGCCCTATAGTCTTCATAGGGATCCGAAATATCTGTTCTCAGATTCCACAGAAATAAGGCTAGCAAAGAGATCCACGAAATACAGATTTAACTCTGTGAGATGAATTAACAGAACACTAAGCAGTTTCTCAGAAAGCTTCTTTCCAGATTTCATCTGAGGATATTTCCTTTTTCACCATAGCCCTCTATGGGCTTCCAAATATCACTTTGCCAATTCCAAAAGAACTGTCTTAGCGAAAGACTCCGTGAGGGGAAAGCTGTAACTCTGTGAGATGATTTCACAGAACACAACGAAGTTTCTCCGAAAGCTTCTCTCTCTTTGTTATCGGAGGATATTTCCTTTGGCCCTATAGTCTTTAAAGGGATCCGAAATATCTGTTCTCAGATTCCACAGAAATAAGGCTAGCAAAGAGATCCACGAAATACAGATGTATCTCTCTGAGATGAATTAACAGAACACTAAGCAGTTTCTCAGAAAGCTTCTTTCCAGATTTCATCTGAGGATATTTCCTTTTTCACCATAGCCCTCTATGGGCTTCCAAATATCACTTTGCCAATTCCACAAGAGCTGTCTTAGCGAAAGGCTTCTTGAGGGGAAAGCTGTAACTCTGTGAGATGATTTCACAGAACACAACGAAGTTTCTCAGAAAGCTTCTTTCTCTTTGTTATCGGAGGATATTTCCTTTGGCCCTATAGTCTTCAAAGGGATCTGAAATATCTGTTCTCAGATTCCACAGAAATAAGGCTAGCAAAGAGATCCATGAAATACAGATGTAACACAGTGAGATGAATTAACAGAACACTAAGCAGTTTCTCAGAAAGCTTCTTTCCAGATTTCCTCTGAGGATATTTCCTTTTTCACCATAGCCCTCTATGGGCTTCGAAATATCACTTTGCCAATTTCAAAAGAACCGTCTTAGCGAAAGGCTCCGTGAGGGGAAAGCTGTAACTCTGTGAGATGATTTCACAGAACACAACGAAGTTTCTCAGAAAGCTTCTTTGTCTTTGTTATCGGAGGATATTTCCTTTGGCCCTATAGTCTTCAAACGGATCCGAAATATCTTTTCTCAGATTCCACAGAAATAAGGCTAGCAAAGAGATCCACGAAATACAGATGTAACTCTGTGAGATGAATTAACAGAACACTAAGCAGTTTCTCAGAAAGCTTCTTTCCAGATTTCATTTGAGGATATTTCCTTTTTCACCATAGCCCTCTATGGGCTTCCAAATATCACTTTGCCAATTCCACAAGAACTGTCTTAGCGAAAGGCTTCTTGAGGGGAAAGCTGCAACTCTGTGAGATGATTTCACAGAACACAAAGAAGTTTCTCAGAAAGCTTCTTTCTCTTTGTTATCGGAGGATATTTCCTTTGGCCCTATAGTCTTCAAAGGGATCTGAAATATCTGTTCTCAGATTCCACAGAAATAAGGCTAGCAAAGAGATCCATGAAATACAGATGTAACACTGTGAGATGAATTAACAGAACACTAAGCAGTTTCTCAGAAAGCTTCTTTCCAGATTTCAACTGAGGATATTTCCTTTTTCACCATAGCCCTCTATGGGCTTCCAAATACCACTTTGCCAATTCCACATAAACTGTCTTAGCGAAAGGCTCCTTGAGGGGAAAGCTGTAACTCTGTGAGATGATTTCACAGAACACAACGAAGTTTCTCAGAAAGCTTCTTTCTCTTTGTTGTCGGAGGATATTTCCTTTGGCCCTATAGTCTTCAAAGGGATCCGAAATATCTGTTCTCAGATTCCACAGAAATAAGGCTAGCAAAGAGATCCACGAAATACAGATGTAACTCTGTGAGATGAATTAACAGAACACTAAGCAGTTTCTCAGAAAGCTTCTTTCCAGATTTCATCTGAGGATATTTCCTTTTTCACCATAGCCCTCTATGGGCTTCCAAATATCACTTTGCCAATTCCACAAGAACTGTCTTAGCGAAAGGCTTCTTGAGGGGAAAGCTGCAACTCTGTGAGATGATTTCACAGAACACGAAGAAGTTTCTCAGAAAGCTTCTTTCTCTTTGTTATCGGAGGATATTTCCTTTGGCCCTATATTCTTCAAAGGGATCCGAAATATCTGTTCTCAGATTCCACAGAAATAAGGCTAACAAAGAGATCCACGAAATACTGATGTAACTCTGTGAGATGAATTAACAGAACGCTAAGCAGTTTCTCAGAAAGCTTCTTTCCAGATTTCATCTGACGATATTTCCTTTTTCACCATAGCCCTCTATGGGCTTCCAAATATCACTTTGCCAATTCCACAAGAACTGTCTTAGCGAAAGGCTTCTTGAGGGGAAAGCTGCAACTCTGTGACATGATTTCACAGAACACAAAGAAGTTTCTCAGAAAGCTTCTTTCCCTTTGTTATCGGAGGATATTTCCTTTGGCCCTATAGTCTTCAAAGGGATCCGAAATATCTGTTCTCAGATTCAACAGAAATAAGGCTAGCAAAGAGATCCACGAAATACAGTTGTAACTCTGTGAGATGAATTAACAGAACACTAAGCAGTTTCTCAGAAAGCTTCTTTCCAGATTTCATCTGAGGATATTTCCTTTTTCACCATAGCCCCCATGGGCTTCCAAATATCACTTTGCCAATTCCACAAGAACTGTCTTAGCGAAAGACTTCTTGAGGGGAAAGCTGCAACTCTGTGAGATGATTTCACAGAGCACAAAGAAGTTTCTCAGAAAGCTTCTTTCTCTTTGTTATCGGAGGATATTTCCTTTGGCCCTATAGTCTTCAAAGGGATCTAAAATATCTGTTCTCAGATTCCACAGAAATAAGGCTAGCAAAGAGATCCATGAAATACAGATGTAACACTGTGAGATGAATTAACAGAACACTAAGCAGTTTCTCAGAAAGCTTTTTTCCAGATTTCCTCTGAGGATATTTCCTTTTTCACCATAGCCCTCTTCGGGCTTCCAAATATCACTTTGCCAATTTCAAAAGAACTGTCTTAGCGATAGGCTCCGTGAGGGGAAAGCTGTAACTCTGTGAGATGATTTCACAGAACACAACGAAGTTTCTCAGAAAGCTTCTTTGTCTTTGTTATCCGAGGATATTTCCTTTGGCCCTATAGTCTTCAAAGGGATCCGAAATATCTGTTCTCAGATTCCACAGAAATAAGGCTAGCAAAGAGATCCACGAAATACAGATGTAACTCTGTGAAATGAATTAACAGAACACTAAGCAGTTTCTCAGAAAGCTTATTTCCAGATTTCATCTGAGGATATTTCCTTTTTCACCATAGCCCCCTAAGGGCTTCCAAATATCACTTTGCCAATTCCACAAGAACTGTCTTAGCGAAAGGCTCCGTGACTGGAAAGCTGTAACTCTGTGAGATGATTTCACAGAACACAACGAAGTTTCTCAGAAAGCTTCTTTCTCTTTGTTGTCGGAGGATATTTCCTTTGGCCCTATAGTCTTCAAAGGGATCCGAAATATCTGTTCTCAGATTCCACAGAAATAAGGCTAGCAAAGAGATCCACGAAATACCGATGTAACTCTGTGAGATGAATTAACAGAACACTAAGCAGTTTCTCAGAAAGCTTCTTTCCAGATTTCATCTGAGGATATTTCCTTTTTCACCATAGCCCTCTATGGGCTTCCAAATATCACTTTGCCAATTCCACAAGAACTGTCTTAGCGAAAGGCTTCTTGAGGGGAAAGCTGCAACTCTGTGAGATGATTTCACAGAACACGAAGAAGTTTCTCAGAAAGCTTCTTTCTCTTTGTTATCGGAGGATATTTCCTTTGGCCCTATATTCTTCAAAGGGATCCGAAATATCTGTTCTCAGATTCCACAGAAATAAGGCTAACAAAGAGATCCACGAAATACTGATGTAACTCTGTGAGATGAATTAACAGAACGCTAAGCAGTTTCTCAGAAAGCTTCTTTCCAGATTTCATCTGACGATATTTCCTTTTTCACCATAGCCCTCTATGGGCTTCCAAATATCACTTTGCCAATTCCACAAGAACTGTCTTAGCGAAAGGCTTCTTGAGGGGAAAGCTGCAACTCTGTGACATGATTTCACAGAACACAAAGAAGTTTCTCAGAAAGCTTCTTTCCCTTTGTTATCGGAGGATATTTCCTTTGGCCCTATAGTCTTCAAAGGGATCCGAAATATCTGTTCTCAGATTCAACAGAAATAAGGCTAGCAAAGAGATCCACGAAATACAGATGTAACTCTGTGAGATGAATTAACAGAACACTAAGCAGTTTCTCAGAAAGCTTCTTTCCAGATTTCATCTGAGGATATTTCCTTTTTCACCATAGCCCTCCATGGGCTTCCAAATATCACTTTGCCAATTCCACAAGAACTGTCTTAGCGAAAGACTTCTTGAGGGGAAAGCTGCAACTCTGTGAGATGATTTCACAGAGCACAAAGAAGTTTCTCAGAAAGCTTCTTTCTCTTTGTTATCGGAGGATATTTCCTTTGGCCCTATAGTCTTCAAAGGGATCTGAAATATCTGTTCTCAGATTCCACAGAAATAAGGCTAGCAAAGAGATCCATGAAATACAGATGTAACACTGTGAGATGAATTAACAGAACACTAAGCAGTTTCTCAGAAAGCTTTTTTCCAGATTTCCTCTGAGGATATTTCCTTTTTCACCATAGCCCTCTTCGGGCTTCCAAATATCACTTTGCCAATTTCAAAAGAACTGTCTTAGCGATAGGCTCCGTGAGGGGAAAGCTGTAACTCTGTGAGATGATTTCACAGAACACAACGAAGTTTCTCAGAAAGCTTCTTTGTCTTTGTTATCCGAGGATATTTCCTTTGGCCCTATAGTCTTCAAAGGGATCCGAAATATCTGTTCTCAGATTCCACAGAAATAAGGCTAGCAAAGAGATCCACGAAATACAGATGTAACTCTGTGAAATGAATTAACAGAACACTAAGCAGTTTCTCAGAAAGCTTATTTCCAGATTTCATCTGAGGATATTTCCTTTTTCACCATAGCCCCCTAAGGGCTTCCAAATATCACTTTGCCAATTCCACAAGAACTGTCTTAGCGAAAGGCTCCTTAAGGGGAAAGCTGTAACTCTGTGAGATGATTTCACAGAACACAACGAAGTTTCTCAGAAAGCTTCTTTCTCTTAGTTATCGGAGGATATTTCCTTTGGCCCTATAGTCTTCAAAGGGATCCGAAATATCTGTTCTCAGATTCCACAGAAATAAGGCTAGCAAGGAGATCCACGAAATACAGATGTAACTCTGTGAGATGAATTAACAGAACACTAAGCAGTTTCTCAGAAAGCTTCTTTCCAGATTTCATCTCAGGATATTTCCTTTTTCACCATAGCCCTCTATGGGCTTCCAAATATCACTTTGCCAATTCCACAAGAACTGTCTTAGCGAAAGGCTTCTTGAGGGGAAAGCTGTAACTCTGTGAGATGATTTCACAGAACACAAAGAAGTTTCTCAGAAAGCTTCTTTCTCTTTGTTATCGGAGGATATTTCCTTTGGCCCTATAGTCTTCATAGGGATCCGAAATATCTGTTCTCAGATTCCACAGAAATAAGGCTAGCAAAGAGATCCACGAAATACAGATGTAACTCTGTGAGATGAATTAACAGAACACTAAGCAGTTTCTCAGAAAGCTTCTTTCCAGATTTCATCTGAGGATATTTCCTTTTTCACCATAGCCCTCTATGGGCTTCCAAATATCACTTTGCCAATTCCAAAAGAACTGTCTTTACGAAAGGCTTCTTGAGGGGAAAGCTGTAACTCTGTGAGATGATTTCACAGAACACAACGAAGTTTCTCCGAAAGCTTCTTTCTCTTTGTTATCGGAGGATATTTCCTTTGGCCCTAGAGTCTTCAAAGGGATCCGAAATATCTGTTCTCAGATTCCACAGAAATAAGGCTAGCAAAGAGATCCACGAAATACAGATGTATCTCTCTGAGATGAATTAACAGAACACTAAGCAGTTTCTCAGAAAGCTTCTTTCCAGATTTCATCTGAGGATATTTCCTTTTTCACCATAGCCCTCTATGGGCTTCCAAATATCACTTTGCCAATTCCGCAAGAACTGTCTTAGCGAAAGGCTTCTTGAGGGGAAAGCTGTAACTCTGTGAGATGATTTCACAGAACACAAAGAAGTTTCTCAGAAAGCTTCTTTCTCTTTGTTATCGGAGGATATTTCCTTTGGCCCTATAGTCTTCATAGGGATCCGAAATATCTGTTCTCAGATTCCACAGAAATAAGGCTAGCAAAGAGATCCACGAAATACAGATGTAACTCTGTGAGATGAATTAACAGAACACAAAGCAGTTTCTCAGAAAGTTTCTTTCCAGATTTCATGTGAGGATATTTCCTTTTTCACCATAGCCCCCTATGGGCTTCCAGATATCACGTTGCCAATTCCACAAGAACTGTCTTAGCGAAAGACTCCTTGAGGGGAAAGCTGTAACTCTGTGAGATGATTTCACAGAACACAAAGAAGTTTCTCAGAAAGCTTCTTTCTCTTTGTTTTCAGAGGATATTTCCTTTACCCTATAGTCTTCAAAAGGATCCGAAATATCTGTTCTCAGATTCAACAGAAATAAGGCTAGCAAAGAGATCCACGAAATACAGATGTAACTCTGTGAGATGAATTAACAGAACACTAAGCAGTTTCTCAGAAAGCTTCTTTCCAGATTTCATCTGAGGATATTTCCTTTTTCACCATAGCCCTCTATGGGCTTCCAAATATAACTTTGCCAATTCCACAAGAACTGTCTTAGCGAAAGGCTCCGTGAGGGGAAAGCTGTAACTCTGTGAGATGATTTCACAGAACACAAAGAAGTTTCTCAGAAAGCTTCCTTCTCTTTGTTATCGGAGGATATTTCCTTTGGCCCTGTAGTCTTCAAAGGGATCCGAAATATCTCTTCTCAGATTCCACAGAAATAAGGCTAGCAAAGAGATCCACGAAATACAGATGTAACTCTGTGAGATGAATTAACAGAACACTAAGCAGTTTCTCAGAAAGCTTCTTTCCAGATTTCCTCTGAGGATATTTCCTTCTTCACCATAGCCCTCTATGGGCTTCCAAATATCACTTTGCCAATTCCACAAGAACTGTCTTAGCGAAAGGCTTCTTGAGGGGAAAGCTGTAACTCTGTGAGATGATTTCACAGAACACAACGAAGTTTCTCAGAAAGCTTCTTTCTCTTTGTTATCGGAGGATATTTCCTTTGGCCCTAGAGTCTTCAAAGGGATCCGAAATATCTGTTCTCAGATTCCACAGAAATAAGGCTAGCAAAGAGATCCACAAAATACAGATGTAACTGTGTGAGATGAATTAACAGAACACTAAGCAGTTTCTCAGAAAGCTTCTTTCCAGATTTCATCTGAGGATATTTCCTTTTTCACCATAGCCCTCTATGGGCTTCCAAATATCACTTTGCCAATTCCACAAGAACTGTCTTAGCGAAAGGCTTCTTGAGGGGAAAGCTGTAACTCTGTGAGATGATTTCACAGAACACAAAGAAGTTTCTCAGAAAGCTTCTTTCTCTTTGTTATCGGTGGATATTTCCTTTGGCCCTATAGTCTTCATAGGGATCCGAAATATCTGTTCTCAGATTCCACAGAAATAAGGCTAGCAAAGAGATCCACGAAATACAGATTTAACTCTGTGAGATGAATTAACAGAACACTAAGCAGTTTCTCAGAAAGCTTCTTTCCAGATTTCATCTGAGGATATTTCCTTTTTCACCATAGCCCTCTATGGGCTTCCAAATATCACTTTGCCAATTCCAAAAGAACTGTCTTAGCGAAAGGCTCCGTGAGGGGAAAGCTGTAACTCTGTGAGATGATTTCACAGAACACAACGAAGTTTCTCCGAAAGCTTCTCTCTCTTTGTTATCGGAGGATATTTCCTTTGGCCCTATAGTCTTCAAAGGGATCCGAAATATCTGTTCTCAGATTCCACAGAAATAAGGCTAGCAAAGAGATCCACGAAATACAGATGTATCTCTCTGAGATGAATTAACAGAACACTAAGCAGTTTCTCAGAAAGCTTCTTTCCAGATTTCATCTGAGGATATTTCCTTTTTTACCATAGCCCTCTATGGGCTTCCAAATATCACTTTGCCAATTCCACAAGAGCTGTCTTAGCGAAAGGCTTCTTGAGGGGAAAGCTGTAACTCTGTGAGATGATTTCACAGAACACAACGAAGTTTCTCAGAAAGCTTCTTTGTCTTTGTTATCCGAGGATATTTCCTTTGGCCCTATAGTCTTCAAAGGGATCTGAAATATCTGTTCTCAGATTCCACAGAAATAAGGCTAGCAAAGAGATCCATGAAATACAGATGTAACACAGTGAGATGAATTAACAGAACACTAAGCAGTTTCTCAGAAAGCTTCTTTCCAGATTTCCTCTGAGGATATTTCCTTTTTCACCATAGCCCTCTATGGGCTTCGAAATATCACTTTGCCAATTTCAAAAGAACCGTCTTAGCGAAAGGCTCCGTGAGGGGAAAGCTGTAACTCTGTGAGATGATTTCACAGAACACAACGAAGTTTCTCAGAAAGCTTCTTTGTCTTTGTTATCGGAGGATATTTCCTTTGGCCCTATAGTCTTCAAACGGATCCGAAATATCTTTTCTCAGATTCCACAGAAATAAGGCTAGCAAAGAGATCCACGAAATACAGATGTAACTCTGTGAGATGAATTAACAGAACACTAAGCAGTTTCTCAGAAAGCTTCTTTCCAGATTTCATTTGAGGATATTTCCTTTTTCACCATAGCCCACGATGGGCTTCCAGATATCACTTTGCCAATTCCACAAGAACTGTCTTAGCGAAAGACTCCTTGAGGGGAAAGCTGTAACTCTGTGAGATGATTTCACAGAACACAAAGAAGTTTCTCAGAAAGCTTCTTTCTCTTTGTTTTCAGAGGATATTTCCTTTGGCCCTGTAGTCTTCAAAAGGGTCCGAAATATCTGATCTCAGATATAACAGAAATAAGGCTAGCAAAGAGATCCAAGAAATACAGATGTAACTCTGTGAGATGAATTAACAGAACACTAAGCAGTTTCTCAGAAAGCTTCTTTCCAGATTTCGTCTGAGGATATTTCCTTTTTCACCATAGCCCTCTATGGGCTTCCAAATATCACTTTGCCAATTCCACAAGAACTGTCTTAGCGAAAGGCTTCTTGAGGGGAAAGCTGCAACTCTGTGAGATGATTTCACAGAACACAAAGAAGTTTCTCAGAAAGCTTCTTTCTCTTTGTTTTCAGAGGATATTTCCTTTGGCCCTATAGTCTTCAAAAGGATCCGGAATATCCGTTCTCAGATTCAACAGAAAAAAGGCTAGCAAAGAGATCCACGAAATACAGATGTAACTCTGTGAGATGAATTAACAGAACACTAATCAGTTTCTCAGAAAGCTTCTTTCCAGATTTCATCTGAGGATATTTCCTTTTTCACCATAGCCCTCTATGGGCTTCCAAATATCACTTTGCCAATTCCAAAAGAACTGTCTTAGCGAAAGGCTCCGTGAGGGGAAAGCTGTAACTCTGTGAGATGATTTCACAGAACACAACGAAGTTTCTCCGAAAGCTTCTTTCTCTTTGTTATCGGAGGATATTTCCTTTGGCCCTATAGTCTTCAAAGGGATCCGAAATATCTGTTCTCAGATTCCACAGAAATAAGGCTAGCAAAGAGAACCACGAAATACAGATGTATCTCTCTGAGATGAATTAAGAGAACACTAAGCAGTTTCTCAGAAAGGTTCTTTCCAGATTTCATTTGAGGATAATTCCTTTTTCACCATAGCCCTCTATGGGCTTCCAAATATCACTTTGCCAATTCCACAAGAACTGTCTTAGCGAAAGGCTTCTTGAGGTGAAAGCTGCAACTCTGTGAGATGATTTCACAGAACACAAAGAAGTTTCTCAGAAAGCTTCTTTCTCTTTGTTATCGGAGGATATTTCCTTTGTCCCGATAGTCTTCAAAGGGATCCGAAATATCTGTTCTCAGATTCCACAGAAATAAGGCTAGCAAGGAGATCCACGAAATACAGATGTAACTCTGTGAGATGAATTAACAGAACACTAAGCAGTTTCTCAGAAAGCTTCTTTCCAGATTTCATCTGAGGATATTTCCTTTTTCACCATAGCCCTCTATGGGCTTCCAGATATCACTTTGCCAATTCCACAAGAACTGTCTTAGCGAAAGACTCCGTGAGGGGAAAGCTGTAACTCTGTGAGATGATTTCACAGAACACAACGAAGTTTCTCAGAAAGCTTCTTTCTCTTTGTTATCGGAGGATATTTCCTTTGGGCCTATAGTCTTCAAAGGGATCCGAAATATCTTTTCTCAGATTCCACAGAAATAAGGCTAGCAAAGAGATCCACGAACTACAGATGTAACTCTGTGAGATGAATTAACAGAACACTAAGCAGTTTCTCAGAAAGCTTCTTTCCAGATTTCATCTGAGGATATTTCCTTTTTCACCATAGCCCTCTATGGGCTTCCAAATATCACTTTGCCAATTCCACAAGAACTGTCTTAGCGAAAGGCTTCTTGAGGGGAAAGCTGTAACTCTGTGAGATGATTTCACAGAACACAAAGAAGTTTCTCAGAAAGCTTCTTTCTCTTTGTTATCGGAGGATATTTCCTTTGGCCCTATAGTCTTCATAAAGATCCGAAATATCTGTTCTCAGATTCCACAGAAATAAGGCTAGCAAAGAGATCCACGAAATACAGATGTAACTCTGTGAGATGAATTAACAGAACACTAAGTAGTTTCTCAGAAAGCTTCTTTCCAGATTTCATCTGAGGATATTTCCTTTTTCACCTTAGCCCTCTATGGGTTTCCAGATATCACTTTGACAATTCCACAAGAACTGTCTTAGCGAAAGACTCCTTGAGGGGAAAGCTGTAACTCTGTGAGATGATTTCACAGAACACAAATAAGTTTCTCAGAAAGCTTCTTACCCTTTGTTATCGGAGGATATTTCCTTTGGCCCTATAGTCTTCAAAGGGATCCGAAATATCTGTTCTCAGATTCCACAGAAATAAGGCTAGCAAAGAGATCCACGAAATACTGATGTAACTCTGTGAGATGAATTAACAGAACACTAAGCAGTTTCTCAGAAAGCTTCTTTCCAGATTTCATCTGAGGATATTTCCTTTTTCACCATAGCCCTCTATGGGCTTCCAAATATCACTTTGCCAATTCCACAAGAACTGTCTTAGCGAAAGGCTTCTTGAGGGGAAAGCTGCAACTCTGTGAGATGATTTCACAGAACACAAAGAAGTTTCTCAGAAAGCTTCTTTCTCTTTGTTTTCAGAGGATATTTCCTTTGGCCCTATAGTCTTCAAAAGGATCCGAAATATCCGTTCTCAGATTCAACAGAAAAAAGGCTAGCAAAGAGATCCACGAAATACAGATGTAACTCTGTGAGATGAATTAACAGAACACTAATCAGTTTCTCAGAAAACTTCTTTCCAGATTTCATCTGAGGATATTTCCTTTTTCACCATAGCCCTCTATGGGCTTCCAAATATCACTTTGCCAATTCCAAAAGAACTGTCTTAGCGAAAGGCTCCGTGAGGGGAAAGCTGTAACTCTGTGAGATGATTTCACAGAACACAACGAAGTTTCTCCGAAAGCTTCTTTCTCTTTGTTATCGGAGGATATTTCCTTTGGCCCTATAGTCTTCAAAGGGATCCGAAATATCTGTTCTCAGATTCCACAGAAATAAGGCTAGCAAAGAGAACCAAGAAATACAGATGTATCTCTCTGAGATGAATTAAGAGAACACTAAGCAGTTTCTCAGAAAGGTTCTTTCCAGATTTCATTTGAGGATAATTCCTTTTTCACCATAGCCCTCTATGGGCTTCCAAATATCACTTTGCCAATTCCACAAGAACTGTCTTAGCGAAAGGCTTCTTGAGGGGAAAGCTGCAACTCTGTGAGATGATTTCACAGAACACAAAGAAGTTTCTCAGAAAGCTTCTTTCTCTTTGTTATCGGAGGATATTTCCTTTGTCCCGATAGTCTTCAAAGGGATCCGAAATATCTCTTCTCAGATTCCACAGAAATAAGGCTAGCAAGGAGATCCACGAAATACAGATGTAACTCTGTGAGATGAATTAACAGAACACTAAGCAGTTTCTCAGAAAGCTTCTTTCCAGATTTCATCTGAGGATATTTCCTTTTTCACCATAGCCCTCTATGGGCTTCCAGATATCACTTTGCCAATTCCACAAGAACTGTCTTAGCGAAAGACTCCGTGAGGGGAAAGCTGTAACTCTGTGAGATGATTTCACAGAACACAACGAAGTTTCTCAGAAAGCTTCTTTCTCTTTGTTGTCGGAGGATATTTCCTTTGGCCCTATAGTCTTCAAAGGGATCCGAAATATCTTTTCTCAGATTCCACAGAAATAAGGCTAGCAAAGAGATCTACGAACTACAGATGTAACTCTGTGAGATGAATTAACAGAACACTAAGCAGTTTCTCAGAAAGCTTCTTTCCAGATTTCATCTGAGGATATTTCCTTTTTCACCATAGCCCTCTATGGGCTTCCAAATATCACTTTGCCAATTCCACAAGAACTGTCTTAGCGAAAGGCTTCTTGAGGGGAAAGCTGTAACTCTGTGAGATGATTTCACAGAACACAAAGAAGTTTCTCAGAAAGCTTCTTTCTCTTTGTTATCGGAGGATATTTCCTTTGGCCCTATAGTCTTCATAAAGATCCGAAATATCTGTTCTCAGATTCCACAGAAATAAGGCTAGCAAAGAGATCCACGAAATACTGATGTAACTCTGTGAGATGAATTAACAGAACACTAAGCAGTTTCTCAGAAAGCTTCTTTCCAGATTTCATCTGAGGATATTTCCTTTTTCACCATAGCCCTCTATGGGCTTCCAAATATCACTTTGCCCATTCCACAAGAACTGTCTTAGCGAAAGGCATCTTGATGGGAAAGCTGCAACTCTGTGAGATGATTTCACAGAACACAAAGAAGTTTCTCAGAAAGCTTCTTTCTCTTTGTTATCGGAGGATATTTCCTTTGGCCCTATAGTCTTCAAAGGTATCTGAAATATCTGTTCTCAGATTCCACAGAAATAATGCTAGCAAAGAGATCCATGAAATACAGATATAACACTGTGAGATGAATTAACAGAACACTAAGGAGTTTCTCAGAAAGCTTCCTTCCAGATTTCCTCTGAGGATATTTCCTTTTTCACCATAGCCCTCTATGGGCTTCCAAATATCACTTTGCCAATTTCAAAAGATCTGTCTTAGCGAAAGGCTCCATGAGGGGAAAGCTGTAACTCTGTGAGATGATTTCACAGAACACAACGAAGTTTCTCAGAAAGCTTCTTTGTCTTTGTTATCGGAGGATATTTCCTTTGGCTCTATAGTCTTCAAAGGGATCCGAAATATCTTTTCTCACATTCCACAGAAATAAGGCTAGCAAAGAGATCCACGAAATACAGATGTAACTCTGTGAGATGAACTAACAGAACACTAAGCAGTTTCTCAGAAAGCTTCTTTCCAGATTTCATTTGAGGATATTTCCTTTTTCACCATAGCCCTCTATGGGCTTCCAGATATCACTTTGCCAATTCCAAAAGAACTGTCTTAGCGAAAGGCTCCGTGAGGGGAAAGCTGTAACTCTGTGAGATGATTTCACAGAACACAACGAAGTTTCTCCGAAAGCTTCTTTCTCTTTGTTATCGGAGGATATTTCCTTTGGCCCTATAGTCTTCAAAGGGATCCGAAATATCTGTTCTCAGATTCCACAGAAATAAGGCTAGCAAAGAGAACCAAGAAATACAGATGTATCTCTCTGAGATGAATTAAGAGAACACTAAGCAGTTTCTCAGAAAGGTTCTTTCCAGATTTCATTTGAGGATAATTCCTTTTTCACCATAGCCCTCTATGGGCTTCCAAATATCACTTTGCCAATTCCACAAGAACTGTCTTAGCGAAAGGCTTCTTGAGGGGAAAGCTGCAACTCTGTGAGATGATTTCACAGAACACAAAGAAGTTTCTCAGAAAGCTTCTTTCTCTTTGTTATCGGAGGATATTTCCTTTGTCCCGATAGTCTTCAAAGGGATCCGAAATATCTGTTCTCAGATTCCACAGAAATAAGGCTAGCAAGGAGATCCACGAAATACAGATGTAACTCTGTGAGATGAATTAACAGAACACTAAGCAGTTTCTCAGAAAGCTTCTTTCCAGATTTCATCTGAGGATATTTCCTTTTTCACCATAGCCCTCTATGGGCTTCCAGATATCACTTTGCCAATTCCACAAGAACTGTCTTAGCGAAAGACTCCGTGAGGGGAAAGCTGTAACTCTGTGAGATGATTTCACAGAACACAACGAAGTTTCTCAGAAAGCTTCTTTCTCTTTGTTGTCGGAGGATATTTCCTTTGGCCCTATAGTCTTCAAAGGGATCCGAAATATCTTTTCTCAGATTCCACAGAAATAAGGCTAGCAAAGAGATCTACGAACTACAGATGTAACTCTGTGAGATGAATTAACAGAACACTAAGCAGTTTCTCAGAAAGCTTCTTTCCAGATTTCATCTGAGGATATTTCCTTTTTCACCATAGCCCTCTATGGGCTTCCAAATATCACTTTGCCAATTCCACAAGAACTGTCTTAGCGAAAGGCTTCTTGAGGGGAAAGCTGTAACTCTGTGAGATGATTTCACAGAACACAAAGAAGTTTCTCAGAAAGCTTCTTTCTCTTTGTTATCGGAGGATATTTCCTTTGGCCCTATAGTCTTCATAAAGATCCGAAATATCTGTTCTCAGATTCCACAGAAATAAGGCTAGCAAAGAGATCCACGAAATACTGATGTAACTCTGTGAGATGAATTAACAGAACACTAAGCAGTTTCTCAGAAAGCTTCTTTCCAGATTTCATCTGAGGATATTTCCTTTTTCACCATAGCCCTCTAGGGGTTCCAAATATCACTTTGCCCATTCCACAAGAACTGTCTTAGCGAAAGGCATCTTGATGGGAAAGCTGCAACTCTGTGAGATGATTTCACAGAACACAAAGAAGTTTCTCAGAAAGCTTCTTTCTCTTTGTTATCGGAGGATATTTCCTTTGGCCCTATAGTCTTCAAAGGTATCTGAAATATCTGTTCTCAGATTCCACAGAAATAATGCTAGCAAAGAGATCCATGAAATACAGATATAACACTGTGAGATGAATTAACAGAACACTAAGGAGTTTCTCAGAAAGCTTCTTTCCAGATTTCCTCTGAGGATATTTCCTTTTTCACCATAGCCCTCTATGGGCTTCCAAATATCACTTTGCCAATTTCAAAAGATCTGTCTTAGCGAAAGGCTCCATGAGGGGAAAGCTGTAACTCTGTGAGATGATTTCACAGAACACAACGAAGTTTCTCAGAAAGCTTCTTTGTCTTTGTTATCGGAGGATATTTCCTTTGGCCCTATAGTCTTCAAAGGGATCCGAAATATCTTTTCTCACATTCCACAGAAATAAGGCTAGCAAAGAGATCCACGAAATACAGATGTAACTCTGTGAGATGAACTAACAGAACACTAAGCAGTTTCTCAGAAAGCTTCTTTCCAGATTTCATTTGAGGATATTTCCTTTTTCACCATAGCCCTCTATGGGCTTCCAGATATCACTTTGCCAATTCCACAAGAGCTGTCTTAGCGAAAGACTCCTTGAGGGGAAAGCTGTAACTCTGTGAGATGATTTCACAGAACACAAAGAAGTTTCTCAGAAAGATTCTTTCTCTTTGTTTTCAGAGGATATTTCCTTTGGCCCTATAGTCTTCAAAAGGATCCGAAATATCTGTTCTCAGATTCAACAGAAATAAGGCTAGCAAGGAGATCCACGAAATACAGATGTAACTCTGTGAGATGAATTAACAGAACACTAAGCAGTTTCTCAGAAAGCTTCTTTCCAGATTTCATCTGATGATATTTCCTTTTTCACCATAGCCCTCTATGGGCTTCCAAATATCACTTTGCCAATTCCACAAGAACTGTCTTAGCGAAAGGCTTCTTGAGGGGAAAGCTGTAACTCTGTGAGATGATTTCACAGAACACAAAGAAGTTTCTCAGAAAGCTTCTTTCTCTTTGTTATCGGAGGATATTTCCTTTGTCCCTATAGTCTTCAAAGGGATCCGAAATATCTGTTCTCAGATTCCACAGAAATAAGGCTAGCAAAGAGATCCACGAAATACAGATGTAACTCTGTGAGATGAATTAACAGAACACTAAGCAGTTTCTCAGAAAGCTTCTTTCCAGATTTCATCTGAGGATATTTCCTTTTTCACCATAGCCCTCTATGGGCTTCCAAATATCACTTTGCCAATTCCAAAAGAACTGTCTTAGCGAAAGGCTTCTTGAGGGGAAAGCTGTAACTCTGTGAGATGATTTCACAGAACACAACGAAGTTTCTCCGAAAGCTTCTTTCTCTTTGTTATCGGAGGATATTTCCTTTGGCCCTAGAGTCTTCAAAGGGATCCGGAATATCTGTTCTCAGATTCCACAGAAATAAGGCTAGCAAAGAGATCCACGAAATACAGATGTATCTCTCTGAGATGAATTAACAGAACACTAAGCAGTTTCTCAGAAAGCTTCTTTCCAGATTTCATCTGAGGATATTTCCTTTTTCACCATAGCCCTCTATGGGCTTCCAAATATCACTTTGCCAATTCCACAAGAACTGTCTTAGCGAAAGGCTTCTTGAGGGGAAAGCTGTAACTCTGTGAGATGATTTCACAGAACACAAAGAAGTTTCTCAGAAAGCTTCTTTCTCTTTGTTATCGGAGGATATTTCCTTTGGCCCTATAGTCTTCAAAGGGATCTGAAATATCTGTTCTCAGATTCCACAGAAATAAGGCTAGCAAAGAGATCCATGAAATACAGATGCAACTCTGTGAGATGAATTAACAGAACACTAAGCAGTTTCTCAGAAAGCTTCTTTCCAGATTTCATCTCAGGATATTTCCTTTTTCACCATAGCCCTCTATGGGCTTCCAAATATCACTTTGCCAATTTCAAAAGAACTGTCTTAGCGAAAGGCTCCGTGAGGAGAAAGCTGTAACTCTGTGAGATGATTTCACAGAACACAACGAAGTTTCTCAGAAAGCTTCTTTCTCTTTGTTATCGGAGGATATTTCCTTTGGCCCTATAGTCTTCATAGGGATCAGAAATATCTGTTCTCAGATTCCACACAAATAAGGCTAGCAAAGAGATCCACGAAATACAGATGTAACTCTGTGAGATGAATTAACAGAACACTAAGCAGTTTCTCAGAAAGCTTCTTTCCAGATTTCATCTGAGGATGTTTCCTTTTTCACCATAGCCCTCTATGGGCTTCCAGATATCACTTTGCCAATTCCACAAGAACTGTCTTAGCGAAAGGCTTCTTGAGGGGAAAGCTGCAACTCTGTGAGATGATTTCACAGAACACAAAGAAGTTTCTCAGAAAGCTTCTTTCCCTTTGTTAATGGAGGATATTTCCTTTGGCCCTATAGTCTTCAAAGGGATCCGAAATATCTGTTCTCAGATTCCACAGAAATACGGCTAGCAAAGAGATCCACGAAATACAGATGTAACTCTGTGAGATGAATTAACAGAACACTAAGCAGTTTCTCAGAAAGCTTCTTTCCAGATTTCATCTGAGGATATTTCCTTTTTCACCATAGCCCTCTAGGGGCTTCCAAATATCACTTTGCCAATTCCACAAGAACTGTCTTAGCGGAAGGCTTCTTGAGAGGAAAGCTGCAACTATGTGAGATGATTTCACAGAACACAAAGAAGTTTCTCAGAAAGCTTCTTTCTCTTTGTTATCGGAGGATATTTCCTTTGGCCCTATAGTCTTCAAAGGGATCTGAAATATCTGTTCTCAGATTCCACAGAAATAAGGCTAGCAAATAGATCCATGAAATACAGATGTAACACTGTGAGATGAATTAACAGAACACTAAGCAGTTTCTCAGAAAGCTTCTTTCCAGATTTCCTCTGAGGATATTTCCTTTTTCACCATAGCCCTCTATGGGCTTCGAAATATCACTTTGCCAATTTCAAAAGAACCGTCTTAGCGAAAGGCTCCGTGAGGGGAAAGCTGTAACTCTGTGAGATGATTTCACAGAGCACAACGAAGTTTCTCAGAAAGCTTCTTTGTCTTTGTTATCGGAGGATATTTCCTTTGGCCCTATAGTCTTCAAAGGGATCCGAAATATCTTTTCTCAGATTCCACAGAAATAAGGCTAGCAAAGAGATCCACGAAATACAGATGTAACTCTGTGAGATGAATTAACAGAACACTAAGCAGTTTCTCAGAAAGCTTCTTTCCAGATTTCATTTGAGGATATTTCCTTTTTCACCATAGCCCACGATGGGCTTCCAGATATCTCTTTGCCAATTCCACAAGAACTGTCTTAG
Source organism: Macaca nemestrina (assembly GCF_043159975.1). Classification (NCBI taxonomy): domain Eukaryota; kingdom Metazoa; phylum Chordata; class Mammalia; order Primates; family Cercopithecidae; genus Macaca; species Macaca nemestrina. The sequence continues at coordinate 63,990,891 of NC_092136.1, read as the reverse complement.
CGAAAGACTCCTTGAGGGGAAAGCTGTAACTCTGTGAGATGATTTCACAGAACACAAAGAAGTTTCTCAGAAAGCTTCTTTCTCTTTGTTTTCAGAGGACATTTCCTTTGGCCCTATAGTCTTCAAAAGGGTCCGAAATATCTGTTCTCAGATATATCAGAAATAAGGCTAGCAAAGAGATCCAAGAAATACAGATGTAACTCTGTGAGATGAATTAACAGAACACTAAGCAGTTTCTCAGAAAGCTTCTTTCCAGATTTCATCTGAGGATAATTCCTTTTTCACCATAGCCCTCTATGGGCTTGCAAATATCACTTTGCCAATTCCACGAGAACTGTCTTAGCGAAAGGCTTCTTGAGGGGAAAGCTGCAACTCTGTGAGATGATTTCACAGAACACAAAGAAGTTTCTGAGAAAGCTTCTTTCCCTTTGTTAATGGAGGATATTTCCTTTGGCCCTATAGTCTTCAAAGGGATCCGAAATATCTGTTCTCAGATTCCACAGAAATACGGCTAGCAAAGAGATCCACGAAATACAGATGTAACTCTGTGAGATGAATTAACAGAACACTAAGCAGTTTCTCAGAAAGCTTCTTTCCAGATTTCATCTGAGGATATTTCCTTTTTCACCATAGCCCTCTAGGGGCTTCCAAATATCACTTTGCCAATTCCACAAGAACTGTCTTAGCGGAAGGCTTCTTGAGAGGAAAGCTGCAACTATGTGAGATGATTTCACAGAACACAAAGAAGTTTCTCAGAAAGCTTCTTTCTCTTTGTTATCGGAGGATATTTCCTTTGGCCCTATACTCTTCAAAGGGATCTGAAATATCTGTTCTCAGATTCCACAGAAATAAGGCTAGCAAATAGATCCATGAAATACAGATGTAACACTGTGAGATGAATTAACAGAACACTAAGCAGTTTCTCAGAAAGCTTCTTTCCAGATTTCCTCTGAGGATATTTCCTTTTTCACCATAGCCCTCTATGGGCTTCGAAATATCACTTTGCCAATTTCAAAAGAACCGTCTTAGCGAAAGGCTCCGTGAGGGGAAAGCTGTAACTCTGTTAGATGATTTCACAGAGCACAACGAAGTTTCTCAGAAAGCTTCTTTGTCTTTGTTATCGGAGGATATTTCCTTTGGCCCTATAATCTTCAAAGGGATCCGAAATATCTTTTCTCAGATTCCACAGAAATAAGGCTAGCAAAGAGATCCACGAAATACAGATGTAACTCTGTGAGATGAATTAACAGAACACTAAGCAGTTTCTCAGAAAGCTTCTTTCCAGATTTCATTTGAGGATATTTCCTTTTTCACCATAGCCCACGATGGGCTTCCAGATATCTCTTTGCCAATTCCACAAGAACTGTCTTAGCGAAAGACTCCTTGAGGGGAAAGCTGTAACTCTGTGAGATGATTTCACAGAACACAAAGAAGTTTCTCAGAAAGCTTCTTTCTCTTTGTTTTCAGAGGACATTTCCTTTGGCCCTATAGTCTTCAAAAGGGTCCGAAATATCTGTTCTCAGATATAACAGAAATAAGGCTAGCAAAGAGATCCAAGAAATACAGATGTAACTCTGTGAGATGAATTAACAGAACACTAAGCAGTTTCTCAGAAAGCTTCTTTCCAGATCTCATCTGAGGATAATTCCTTTTTCACCATAGCCCTCTATGGGCTTGCAAATATCACTTTGCCAATTCCACAAGAACTGTCTTAGCGAAAGGCTTCTTGAGGGGAAAGCTGCAACTCTGTGAGATGATTTCACAGAACACAAAGAAGTTTCTCAGAAAGCTTCTTTCTCTTTGTTATCGGAGGATATTTCCTTTGTCCCTATAGTCTTCAAAGGGATCCGAAATATCTGTTCTCAGATTCCACAGAAAAAAGGCTAGCAAAGAAATCCACGAAATACAGATGTAACTCTGTGAGATGAATTAACAGAACACTAAGCAGTTTCTCAGAAAGCTTCTTTCCAGATTTCATCTGAGGATATTTCCTTTTTCACCTTAGCCCTCTATCGGCTTCCAGATATCACTTTGACAATTCCACAAGAACTGTCTTAGCGAAAGACTCCTTGAGGGGAAAGCTGTAACTCTGTGAGATGATTTCACAGAACACAAAGAAGTTTCTCAGAAAGCTTCTTTCCCTTTGTTATCGGAGGATATTTCCTTTGGCCCTATAGTCTTCAAAGGGATCCGAAATATCTGTTCTCAGATTCCACAGAAATAAGGCTAGCAAAGAGATCCACGAAATACTGATGTAACTCTGTGAGATGAATTAACAGAACACTAAGCAGTTTCTCAGAAACCTTCTTTCCAGATTTCATCTGAGGATATTTCCTTTTTCACCATAGCCCTCTATGGGCTTCCAAATATCACTTTGCCAATTCCACAAGAACTGTCTTAGCGAAAGGCATCTTGATGGGAAAGCTGCAACTCTGTGAGATGATTTCACAGCACACAAAGAAGTTTCTCAGAAAGCTTCTTTCTCTTTGTTATCGGAGGATATTTCCTTTGGCCCTATAGTCTTCAAAGGGATCCGAAATATCTGTTCTCAGATTCCACAGAAATAAGGCTAGCAAAGAGATCCACGAAATACTGATGTAACTCTGTGAGATGAATTAACAGAACACTAAGCAGTTTCTCAGAAAGCTTCTTTCCAGATTTCATCTGAGGATATTTCCTTTTTCACCATAGCCCTCTATGGGCTTCCAAATATCACTTTGCCAATTCCACAAGAACTGTCTTAGCGAAAGGCTTCTTGAGGGGAAAGCTGTAACTCTGTGAGATGATTTCACAGAACACAACGAACTTTCTCAGAAAGCTTCTTTCTCTTTGTTATCGGAGGATATTTCCTTTGGCCCTATAGTCTTCATAGGGATCCGAAATATCTGTTCTCAGATTCCACAGAAATAAGGCTAGCAAAGAGATCCACGAAATACAGATGTAACTCTGTGAGATGAATTAACAGAACACAAAGCAGTTTCTCAGAAAGTTTCTTTCCAGATTTCATCTGAGGATATTTCCTTTTTCACCAGAGCCCTCTATGGGCTTCCAGATATCACGTTGCCAATTCCACAAGAACTGTCTTAGCGAAAGACTCCTTGAGGGGAAAGCTGTAACTCTGTGAGATGATTTCACAGAACACAAAGAAGTTTCTCAGAAAGCTTCTTTCTCTTTGTTTTCAGAGGGTATTTCCTTTAGCCCTATAGTCTTCAAAAGGATCCGAAATATCTGTTCTCAGATTCAACAGAAATAAGGCTAGCAAAGAGATCCACGAAATACAGATGTAACTCTGTGAGATGAATTAACAGAACACTAAGCAGTTTCTCAGAAAGTTTCTTTCCAGATTTCATCTGAGGATATTTCCTTTTTCAAAATAGCCCTCTATGGGCTTCCAGGTATCACTTTGCCAATTCCACAAGAACTGTCTTAGCGAAAGACTCCTTGAGGGGAAAGCTGTAACTCTGTGAGATGATTTCACATAACACGAAGAAGTTTCTCAGAAAGCTTCTTTCTCTTTGTTTTCAGAGGATATTTCCTTTGGCCCTATAGTCTTCAAAGGGATCCGAAATATCTGTTCTCAGATTCCACAGAAATAAGGCTAGCAAAGAGATCCACGAAATACAGATGTAACTCTGTGAGTGAATTAACAGAACACTAAGCAGTTTCTCAGAAATCCTCTTTCCAGATTTCATCTGAGGATATTTCCTTTTTCACCATAGCCCTCTATGGGCTTCCAAATATCACTTTGCCAATTCCACAAGAACTGTCTTAGCGAAAGGCTTCTTGAGGGGAAAGCTGCAACTCTGTGAGATGATTTCACAGAACACAAAGAAGTTTCTCAGAACGCTTCTTTCTCTTTGTTATCGGAGGATATTTCCTTTGGCCCTATAGTCTTCAAAGGGATCTGAAATATCTGTTCTCAGATTCCACAGAAATAAGGCTAGCAAAGAGATCCATGAAATACAGATGTAACACTGTGAGATGAATTAACAGAACACTAAGCAGTTTCTCAGAAAGCTTCTTTCCAGATTTCCTCTGAGGATATTTACTTTTTCACCATAGCCCTCTATGGGCTTCCAAATATCACTTTGCCAATTTCAAAAGAATTGTCTTAGCGAAAGGCTCCGTGAGGGGAAAGCTGTAACTCTGTGAGATGATTTCACAGAACACAACGAAGTTTCTCAGAAAGCTTCTTTCTCTTTGTTATCGGAGGATATTTCCTTTGGCCCTATAGTCTTCAAAGGGATCCGAAATATCTGTTCTCAGATTCCACAGAAATAAGGCTAGCAAAGAGATCCACGAAATAAAGATGTAACTCTGTGAGATGAATTAACAGAACACTAAGCAGTTTCTCAGAAACCTTCTTTCCAGATTTCATCTGAGGATATTTCCTTTTTCACCATAGCCCTCTATGGGCTTCCAAATATCACTTTGCCAATTCCACAAGAACAGTCTTAGCGAAAGGCTTCTTGAGGGGAAAGCTGCAACTCTGTGAGATGATTTCACAGAACACAAAGAAGTTTCTCAGAAAGCTTCTTTCTCTTTGTTATCGGAGGATATTTCCTTTGGCCGTATAGTCTTCAAAGGGATCCGAAATATCTGTTCTCAGATTCCACAGAAATAAGGCTAGCAAAGAGATCCACGAAATACAGATGTAACTCTGTGAGATGAATTAACAGAACACTAAGCAGTTTCTCAGAAAGCTTCTTTCCAGATTTCCTCTGAGGATATTTCCTTTTTCAACATAGCCCTCTATGGGCTTCCAAATATCACTTTGCCAATTCCACAAGAACTGTCTTAGCGAAAGGCTCCGTGGGGGGAATGCTGTAACTCTTTGAGATGATTTCACAGAACACAACGAAGTTTCTCAGAAAGCTTCTTTCTCTTTGTTATCGGAGGATATTTCCTTTGGCCCTATAGTCTTCAAAGGGATCCGAAATATCTGTTCTCAGATTCCACAGAAATAAAGCTAGCAAAGAGATCCACGAAATACAGATGTAACTCTGTGAGATGAATTAACAGAACACTAAGCAGTTTCTCAAAAGCTTCCTTCCAGATTTCATCTGAGGATATTTCCTTTTTCACCATAGCCCTCCATGGGCTTCCAAATATCACTTTGCCAATTCCACAAGAACTGTCTTAGCGAAAGGCTTCTTGAGGGGAAAGCTGCAACTCTGTGAGATGATTTCACAGAACACAAAGAAGTTTCTCAGAAAGCTTCTTTCTCTTTGTTATCGGAGGATATTTCCTTTGGCCCTATAGTCTTCAAAGGGATCTGAAATATCTGTTCTCAGATTCCACAGAAATAAGGCTAGCAAAGAGATCCATGAAATACAGATGTAACATAGTGAGATGAATTAACAGAACACAAAGCAGTTTCTCAGAAAGCTTCTTTCCAGATTTCATCTGAGGATATTTCCTTTTTCACCATAGCCCTCTATGGGCTTCCAAATATCACTTTGCCAATTTCAAAAGAACTGTCTTAGCGAAAGGCTCCGTGAGGGGAAAGCTGTAACTCTGTGAGATGATTTCACAGAACCCAACGAAGTTTCTCAGAAAGCTTCTTTCTCTTTGTTATCGGAGGATATTTCCTTTGGCCCTATAGTCTTCAAAGGGATCCGAAATATCTGTTCTCAGATTTCACAGAAATAAGGCTAGCAAAGAGATCCACGAAATACAGATGTAACTCTGTGAGATGAATTAACAGAACACTAAGCAGTTTCTCAGAAAGTTTCTTTCCAGATTTCATCTGAGGATATTTCCTTTTTCAAAATAGCCCTCTATGGGCTTCCAGGTATCACTTTGCCAATTCCACAAGAACTGTCTTAGCGAAAGACTCCTTGAGGGGAAAGCTGTAACTCTGTGAGATGATTTCACATAACACGAAGAAGTTTCTCAGAAAGCTTCTTTCTCTTTGTTTTCAGAGGATATTTCCTTTGGCCCTATAGTCTTCAAAGGGATCCGAAATATCTGTTCTCAGATTCCACAGAAATAAGGCTAGCAAAGAGATCCACGAAATACAGATGTAACTCTGTGAGTGAATTAACAGAACACTAAGCAGTTTCTCAGAAATCTTCTTTCCAGATTTCATCTGAGGATATTTCCTTTTTCACCATAGCCCTCTATGGGCTTCCAAATATCACTTTGCCAATTCCACAAGAACTGTCTTAGCGAAAGGCTCCATGAGGGGAAAGCTGTAACTCTGTGAGATGATTTCACAGAACACAGCGAAGTTTCTCAAAAAGCTTCTTTCTCTTTGTTATCGGAGGATATTTCCTTTGGCCCTATACTCTTCAAAGGGATCCGAAATATCTGTTCTCAGATTCCACAGAAATAAGGCTAGCAAAGAGATCCACGAAATACAGATGTAACTCTGTGAGATGAATTAACAGAACACTAAGCAGTTTCTCAGAAAGCTTCTTTCCAGATTTCATCTGAGGATATTTCCTTTTTCACCATAGCCCTCTATGGGCTTCCAAATATCACTTTGCCAATTCCACAAGAACTGTCTTAGCGAAAGGCTTCTTGAGGGGAAAGCTGCAACTCTGTGAGATGATTGCACAGAACACAAAGAAGTTTCTCAGAAAGCTTCTTTCTCTTTGTTATCGGAGTATATTTCCTTTGGCCCTATAGTCTTCTTAGGGATCCGAAATATCTGTTCTCAGATTCCACAGAAATAAGGCTAGCAAAGAGATCCACGAAATACAGATGTAACTCTGTGAGATGAATTAACAGAACACTAAGCAGTTTCTCAGAAAGCTTCTTTCCAGATTTCATCTGAGGATATTTTCTTTTTCACCATAGCCCTCTATGGGCTTCCAAATAGTACTTTGCCAATTCCACAAGAACTGTCTTAGCGAAAGACTTCTTGAGGGGAAAGCTGTAACTCTATGAGATGATTTCACAGAACACAAAGAAGTTCCTCAGAAAGCTTCTTTCTCTTTGTTATCGGAGGATATTTCCTTTGGCCCTATAGTCTTCAAAGGGATCCGAAATATCTGTTCTCAGATTCCACAGAAATAAGGCTAGCAAAGAGATCCACGAAATACAGATGTAACTCTGTGAGATGAATTAACAGAACACTAAGCAGTTTCTCAGAAAGCTTCTTTCCAGATTTCATCTGAGGATATTTCCTTTTTCACCATAGCCCTCTATGGGCTTCCAGATATCACTTTGCCAATTTCACAAGAACTGTCTTAGCGAAAGACTCCTTGTGGGGAAAGCTGTAACTCTGTGAGATGATTTCACAGAACACGAAGAAGTTTCTCAGAAAGCTTCTTTCTCTTTGTTTTCAGAGGATATTTCCTTTGGCCCTATAGTCTTCAAAAGGATCCGAAATATCTGTTCTCAGATTCAACAGAAATAAGGCTAGCAAAGAGATCCACGAAATACAGATGTAACTCTGTGAGATGAATTAACAGAACACTAAGCAGTTTCTCAGAAAGCTTCTTTCCAGATTTCATCTGAGGATATTTCCTTTTTCACCATAGCCCTCTTTGGGCTTCCAAATATCACTTTGCCAATTCCACAAGAACTGTCTTAGCGAAAGGCTTCTTGAGGGGAAAGCTGCAACTCTGTGAGATGATTTCACAGAACACAAAGAAGTTTCTCAGAAAGCTTCTTTCCCTTTGTTATCGGAGGATATTTCCTTTGGCCCTATAGTCTTCCAAGGGATCCGAAATATCTGTTCTCAGATTCCACAGAAATAAGGCTAGCAAAGAGATCCACGAAATACAGATGTAACTCTGTGAGATGAATTAACAGAACACTAAGCAGTTTCTCAGAAAGCTTCTTTCCAGATTTCATTTGAGGATATTTCCTTTTTCACCATAGCCCTCTATGGGCTTCCAAATATCACTTTGCCAATTCCACAAGAACTGTCTTAGCGAAAGGCTTCTTGAGGGGAAAGCTGTAACTCTGTGAGATGATTTCACAGAACACAAAGAAGTTTCTCAGAAAGCTTCTTTCCCTTTGTTATCGGAGAATATTTCCTTTGGCCCTATAGTCTTCCAAGGGATCCGAAATATCTGTTCTCAGATTCCACAGAAATAAGGCTAGCAAAGAGATCCACGAAATACAGATGTAACTCTTTGAGATGAATTAACAGAACACTAACCAGTTTCTCAGAAAGCTTCTTTCCAGATTTCATCTGAGGATATTTCCTTTTTCACCATAGCCCTCTACGGGCTTTCAAATATCACTTTGCCAATTCCACAAGAACTGTCTTAGCGAAAGGCTTCTTGAGGGGAAAGCTGCAACTCTGTGAGATGATTTCACAGAACACAACGAAGTTTCTCAGAAAGCTTCTTTCTCTTTGTTATCGGAGGATATTTCCTTTGGCCCTATAGTCTTCAAAGGGATCTGAAATATCTGTTCTCAGAATCCACAGAAATAAGGCTAGCAAAGAGATCCACGAAATACAGATGTAACTCTGTGAGATGAATTAACAGAACACTAAGCAGTTTATCAGAAATCTTCTTTCCAGATTTCCTCTGAGGATATTTCTTTTTTCACCATAGCCCTCTATGGGTTTCCAAATATCACTTTGCCAATTTCAAAAGAAGTGTCTTAGCGAAAGGCTCCATGAGGGGAAAGCTGTAACTCTGTGAGATGATTTCACAGAACACAACGAAGTTTCTCAGAAAGCTTCTTTCTCTTTGTTATCGGAGGATATTTCCTTTGGCCCTATAGTCTTCAAATGGATCCGAAATATCTGTTCTCAGATTTCACAGAAATAAGGCTAGCAAAGAGATCCACGAAATACAGATGTAACTCTGTGAGGTGAATTAACAGAACACTAAGCAGTTTCTCAGAAAGCTTCTTTCCAGATTTCATTTGAGGATATTTCCTTTTTCACCATAGCCCTCTATGGGCTTCCAAATATCACTTTGCCAATTCCACAAGAACCGTCTTAGCGAAAGGCTTCTTGAGGGGAAAGCTGCAACTCTGTGAGATGATTTCACAGACCACAAAGAAGTTTCTCAGAAAGCTTCTTTCTCTTTGTTATCGGAGGATATTTCCTTTGGCCCTATAGTCTTCAAAGGGATCTGAAATATCTGTTCTCAGATTCCACAGAAATAAGGCTAGCAAAGAGATCCATGAAATACAGAGGTAACACTGTGAGATGAATTAACAGAACACTAAGCAGTTTCTCAGAAAGCTTCTTTCCAGATTTCCTCTGAGGATATTTCCTTTTTCACCATAGCCCTCTATGGGCTTCCAAATATCAGTTTGCCAATTTCAAAAGAACTGTCTTAGCGAAAGGCTTCTTGAGGGGAAAGCTGCAACTCTGTGAGATGATTTCACAGAACACAAAGAAGTTTCTCAGAAAGCTTCTTTGTCTTTGTTATCGGAGGATATTTCCTTTGGCCCTATAGTCTTCAAAGGGATCCGAAATATCTTTTCTCAGATTCCACAGAAATAAGGCTAGCAAAGAGATCCACGAAATACAGATGTAACTCTGTGAGATGAATTAACAGAACAATAAGCAGTTTCTCAGAAAGCTTCTTTTCAGATTTCATCTGAGGATATTTCCTTTTTTACTATACCCCTCTATGGGCTTCCAAATATCACTTTGCCAATTCCACAAGAACTGTCTTAGCGAAAGGCTTCTGGAGGGGAAAGCTGCAACTCTGTGAGATGATTTCACAGAACACAAAGAAGTTTCTCAGAAAGATTCTTTCTCTTTGTTATCGGAGGATATTTCCTTTGGCCCTATAGTCTTCAAAGGGATCCGAAATATCTGTTCTCAGATTCCACAGAAATAAGGCTAGCAAAGAGATCCACGAAATACAGATGTAACTCTGTGAGATGAATTAACAGAACACTAAGCAGTTTCTCAGAAAGCTTCTTTCCAGATTTCATCTGAGGATATTTCCTTTTTCACCATAGCCCTCTACGGGCTTTCAAATATCACTTTGCCAATTCCACAAGAACTGTCTTAGCGAAAGGCTTCTTGAGGGGAAAGGTGCAACTCTGTGAGATGATTTCACAGAACACAACGAACTTTCTCAGAAAGCTTCTTTCTCTTTGTTATCGGAGGATATTTCCTTTGGCCCTATAGTCTTCAAAGGGATCTGAAATATCTGTTCTCAGATTCCACAGAAATAAGGCTAGCAAAGAGATCCACGAAATACAGATGTAACACTGTGAGATGAATTAACAGAACACTAAGCAGTTTCTCAGAAAGCTTCTTTCCTGATTTCCTCTGAGGATATTTCTTTTTTCACCATAGCCCTCTATGGGTTTCCAAATATCACTTTGCCAATTTCAAAAGAACTGTCTTAGCGAAAGGCTCCGTGAGGGGAAAGCTGTAACTCTGTGAGATGATTTCACAGAACACAACGAAGTTTCTCAGAAAGCTTCTTTCTCTTTGTTATCGGAGGATATTTCCTTTGGCCCTATAGTCTTCAAAGGGATCCGAAATATCTGTTCTCAGATTTCACAGAAATAAGGCTAGCAAAGAGATCCACGAAATACAGATGTAACTCTGTGAGATGAATTAACAGAACACTAAGCAGTTTCTCAGAAAGCTTCTTTCCAGATTTCATTTGAGGATATTTCCTTTTTCATCATAGCCCTCTATGGGCTTCCAAATATCACTTTGCCAATTCCACAAGAACTGTCTTAGCGAAAGGCTTCTTGAGAGGAAAGCTGTAACTCTGTGAGATGATTTCACAGAACACAAAAAAGTTTCTCAGAAAGCTTCTTTCTCTTTGTTATCGGAGGATATTTCCTTTGGCCCTATAGTCTTCTTAGGGATCCGAAATATCTGTTCTCAGATTCCACAGAAATAAGGCTAGCAAAGAGATCCACGAAATACAGATGTAACTCTGTGAGATGAATTAACAGAACACTAAGCAGTTTCTCAGAAAGTTTCTTTCCAGATTTCATCTGAGGATATTTCCTTTTTCAAAATAGCCCTCTATGGGCTTCCAGGTATCACTTTGCCAATTCCACAAGAACTGTCTTAGCGAAAGACTCCTTGAGGGGAAAGCTGTAACTCTGTGAGATGATTTCACATAACACAAAGAAGTTTCTCAGAAAGCTTCTTTCTCTTTGTTTTCAGAGGATATTTCCTTTAGCCCTATAATCTTCAAAAGGATCCGAAATATCTGTTCTCAGATTCAACAGAAATAAGGCTAGCAAAGAGATCCACGAAATACAGATGTAACTCTGTGAGATGAATTAACAGAACACTAAGCAGTTTCTCAGAAAGCTTCTTTCCAGATTTCATCTCTGGATATTTCCTTTTTCACCATAGCCCTCTATGGGCTTCCAAATATAACTTTGCCAATTCCAAAAGAACTGTCTTAGCGAAAGGCTCCGTGAGGGGAAAGCTGTAACTCTGTGAGATGATTTCACAGAACACAACGAAGTTTCTCAGAAAGCTTCTTTCTCTTTGTTATCGGAGGATATTTCCTTTGGCCCTATAGTCTTCAAAGGGATCCGAAATATCTGTTCTCAGATTCCACAGAAATTAGGCTAGCAAAGAGATCCACGAAATACAGATGTAACTCTGTGAGATGAATTAACAGAACACTAAGCAGTTTCTCAGAAAGCTTCTTTCCAGATTTCATATGAGGATATTTCCTTTTTCACCATAGCCCTCTACGGGCTTACAAATATCACTTTGCCAATTCCACAAGAACTGTCTTAGCGAAAGGCTTCTTGAGGGGAAAGCTGCAACTCTGTGAGATGATTTCACAGAACACAACGAACTTTCTCAGAAAGCTTCTTTCTCTTTGTTATCGGAGGATATTTCCTTTGGCCCTATAGTCTTCAAAGGGATCTGAAATATCTGTTCTCAGATTCCACAGAAATAAGGCTAGCAAAGAGATCCACGAAATACAGATGTAACACTGTGAGATGAATTAACAGAACACTAAGCAGTTTCTCAGAAAGCTTCTTTCCAGATTTCCTCTGAGGATATTTCTTTTTTCACCATAGCCCTCTATGGGTTTCCAAATATCACTTTGCGAATTTCAAAAGAACTGTGTTAGCGAAAGGCTCCGTGAGGGGAAAGCTGTAACTCTGTGAGATGATTTCACAGAACACAACGAAGTTTCTCAGAAAGCTTCTTTCTCTTTGTTATCGGAGGATATTTCCTTTGGCCCTATAGTCTTCAAAGGGATCCGAAATATCTCTTCTCAGATTTAAAAGAAATAAGGCTAGCAAAGAGATCCACGAAATACAGATGTAACTCTGTGAGATGAATCAACAGAACACTAAGCAGTTTCTCGGAAAGCTTCTTTCCAGATTTCCTCTGAGGATATTTCTTTTTTCACCATAGCCCTCTATGGGCTTCCAAATATCACTTTGCCAATTCCACAAGAACTGTCTTAGCGAAAGGCTTCTTGAGGGGAAAGCTGTAACTCTATGAGATGATTTCACAGAACACAAAGAAGTTTCTCAGAAAGCTTCTTTCTCTTTGTTATCGGAGGATATTTCCTTTGGCCCTATAGTCTTCAAAGGGATCCGAAATATCTGTTCTCAGATTCCACAGAAATAAGGCTAGCAAAGAGATCCACGAAATACAGATGTAACTCTGTGAGATGAATTAACAGAACACTAAGCAGTTTCTCAGAAAGCTTCTTTCCAGATTTCATCTGAGGATATTTCCTTTTTCACTATACCCCTCTATGGGCTTCCAAATATCACTTTGCCAATTCCACAAGAACTGTCTTAGCGAAAGGCTTCTTGAGGGGAAAGCTGCAACTCTGTGAGATGATTTCACAGAACACAACGAACTTTCTCAGAAAGCTTCTTTCTCTTTGTTATCGGAGGATATTTCCTTTGGCCCTATAGTCTTCAAAGGGATCTGAAATATCTGTTCTCAGATTCCACAGAAATAAGGCTAGCAAAGAGATCCACGAAATACAGATGTAACACTGTGAGATGAATTAACAGAACACTAAGCAGTTTCTCAGAAAGCTTCTTTCCAGATTTCCTCTGAGGATATTTCTTTTTTCACCATAGCCCTCTATGGGTTTCCATATATCACTTTGCGAATTTCAAAAGAACTGTCTTAGCGAAAGGCTCCGTGAGGGGAAAGCTGTAACTCTGTGAGATGATTTCACAGAACACAACGAAGTTTCTCAGAAAGCTTCTTTCTCTTTGTTATCGGAGGATATTTCCTTTGGCCCTATAGTCTTCAAAGGGATCCGAAATATCTGTTCTCAGATTTCAGAGAAATAAGGCTAGCAAAGAGATCCACGAAATACAGATGTAACTCTGTGAGATGAATTAACAGAACACTAAGCAGTTTCTCAGAACGCTTCTTTCCAGATTTTCTCTGAGGATATTTCTTTTTTCACCATAGCCCTCTATGGGCTTCCAGATATCACTTTGCCAATTCCACAAGAACTGTCTTAGCGAAAGGCTTCTTGAGGGGAAAGCTGTAACTCTATTAGATGATTTCACAGAACACAAAGAAGTTTCTCAGAAAGCTTCTTTCTCTTTGTTATCGGAGGATATTTCCTTTGGCCCTATAGTCTTCAAAGGGATCCGAAATATCTGTTCTCAGATTCCACAGAAATAAGGCCAGCAAAGAGATCCACGAAATACAGATGTAACTCTGTGAGATGAATTAACAGAACACTAAGCAGTTTCTCAGAAAGCTTCTTTCCAGATTTCATCTGAGGATATTTCCTTTTTCACTATACCCCTCTATGGGCTTCCAAATATCACTTTGCCAATTCCACAAGAACTGTCTTAGCGAAAGGCTTCTTGAGGGGAAAGCTGCAACTCTGTGAGATGATTTCACAGAACACAAAGAAGTTTCTCAGAAAGATTCTTTCTCTTTGTTATCGGAGGATATTTCCTTTGGCCCTATAGTCTTCAAAAGGATCCGAAATATCTGTTCTCAGATTCCACAGAAATAAGGCTAGCAAAGAGATCCACGAAATACAGATGTAACTCTGTGAGATGAATTAACAGAACACTAAGCAGTTTCTCAGAAAGCTTCTTTCCAGATTTCATCTGAGGATATTTTCTTTTTCACCATAGCCCTCTACGGGCTTTCAAATATCACTTTGCCAATTCCACAAGAACTGTCTTAGCGAAAGGCTTCTTGAGGGGAAAGCTGCAACTCTGTGAGATGATTTCACAGAACACAACGAAGTTTCTCAGAAAGCTTCTTTTTCTTTGTTATCGGAGGATATTTCCTTTGGCCCTATAGTCTTCAAAGGGATCTGAAATATCTGTTCTCAGATTCCACAGAAATAAGGCTAGCAAAGAGATCCACGAAATACAGATGTAACACTGTGAGATGAATTAACAGAACACTAAGCAGTTTCTCAGAAAGCTTCTTTCCAGATTTCCTCTGAGGATATTTCTTTTTTCACCATAGCCCTCTATGGGTTTCCAAATATCACTTTGCCAATTTCAAAAGAACTGTTTTAGCGAAAGGCTCCGTGAGGGGAAAGCTGTAACTCTGTGAGATGATTTCACAGAACACAACGAAGTTTCTCAGAAAGCTTCTTTCTCTTTGTTATCGGAGGATATTTCCTTTGGCCCTATAGTCTTCAAAGGGATCCGAAATATCTGTTCTCAGATTTCACAGAAATAAGGCTAGCAAAGAGATCCACGAAATACAGATGTAACTCTGTGAGATGAATTAACAGAACACTAAGCAGTTTCTCAGAAAGCTTCTTTCCAGATTTCATTTGAGGATATTTCCTTTTTCACCATAGCCCTCTAAGGGCTTCCAAATATCACTTTGCCAATTCCACAAGAACTGTCTTAGCGAAAGGCTTCTTGAGAGGAAAGCTGTAACTCTGTGAGATGATTTCACAGAACACAAAAAAGTTTCTCAGAAAGCTTCTTTCTCTTTGTTATCGGAGGATATTTCCTTTGGCCCTATAGTCTTCTTAGGGATCCGAAATATCTGTTCTCAGATTCCACAGAAATAAGGCTAGCAAAGAGATCCACGAAATACAGATGTAACTCTCTGAGATGAATTAACAGAACACTAAGCAGTTTCTCAGAAAGTTTCTTTCCAGATTTCATCTGAGGATATTTCCTTTTTCAAAATAGCCCTCTATGGGCTTCCAGGTATCACTTTGCCAATTCCACAAGAACTGTCTTAGCGAAAGACTCCTTGAGGGGAAAGCTGTAACTCTGTGAGATGATTTCACATAACACAAAGAAGTTTCTCAGAAAGCTTCTTTCTCTTTGTTTTCAGAGGATATTTCCTTTAGCCCTATAATCTTCAAAAGGATCCGAAATATCTGTTCTCAGATTCAACAGAAATAAGGCTAGCAAAGAGATCCACGAAATACAGATGTAACTCTGTGAGATGAATTAACAGAACACTAAGCAGTTTCTCAGAAAGCTTCTTTCCAGATTTCATCTCTGGATATTTCCTTTTTCACCATAGCCCTCTATGGGCTTCCAAATATAACTTTGCCAATTCCACAAGAACTCTCTTAGCGAAAGGCTCCGTGAGGGGAAAGCTGTAACTCTGTGAGATGATTTCACAGAACACAACGAAGTTTCTCAGAAAGCTTCTTTCTCTTTGTTATCGGAGGATATTTCCTTTGGCCGTATAGTCTTCAAAGGGATCCGAAATATCTGTTCTCAGATTCCACAGAAATAAGGCTAGCAAAGAGATCCACGAAATACAGATGTAACTCTGTGAGATGAATTAACAGAACACTAAGCAGTTTCTCAGAAAGCTTCTTTCCAGATTTCATCTGAGGATATTTCCTTTTTCACCATAGCCCTCTACGGGCTTTCAAATATCTCTTTGCCAATTCCACAAGAACTGTCTTAGCGAAAGGCCTCTTGAGGGGAAAGCTGCAACTCTGTGAGATGATTTCACAGAACACAACGAACTTTCTCAGAAAGCTTCTTTCTCTTTGTTATCGGAGGATATTTCCTTTGGCCCTATAGTCTTCAAAGGGATCTGAAATATCTGTTCTCAGATTCCACAGAAATAAGGCTAGCAAAGAGATCCACGAAATACAGATGTAACACGGTGAGATGAATTAACAGAACACTAAGCAGTTTCTCAGAAAGCTTCTTTCCAGATTTCCTCTGAGGATATTTCTTTTTTCACCATAGCCCTCTATGGGTTTCCAAATATCACTTTGCGAATTTCAAAAGAACTGTCTTAGCGAAAGGCTCCGTGAGGGGAAAGCTGTAACTCTGTGAGATGATTTCACAGAACACAACGAAGTTTCTCAGAAAGCTTCTTTCTCTTTGTTATCGGAGGATATTTCCTTTGGCCCTATAGTCTTCAAAGGGATCCGAAATATCTGTTCTCAGATTTCACAGAAATAAGGCTAGCAAAGAGATCCACGAAATACAGATGTATCTCTGTGAGATGAATTAACAGAACACTAAGCAGTTTCTCAGAAAGCTTCTTTCCAGATTTCATTTGAGGATATTTCCTTTTTCACCATAGCCCTCTATGGGCTTCCAAATATCACTTTGCCAATTCCACAAGAACTGTCTTAGCGAAAGGCTTCTTGAGAGGAAAGCTGTAACTCTGTGAGATGATTTCACAGAACTCAAAGAAGTTCCTCAGAAAGCTTCTTTCTCTTTGTTATCGGAGTATATTTCCTTTGGCCCTATAGTCTTCTTAGGGATCCGAAATATCTGTTCTCAGATTCCACAGAAATAAGGCTAGCAAAGAGATCCACGAAATACAGATGTAACTCTGTGAGATGAATTAACAGAACACTAAGAAGTTTCTCAGAAAGCTTCTTTCCAGATTTCATCTGAGGATATTTCCTTTTTCAAAATAGCCCTCTATGGGCTTCCAGGTATCACTTTGCCAATTCCACAAGAACTGTCTTAGCGAAAGACTCCTTGAGGGGAAAGCTGTAACTCTGTGAGATGATTTCACATAACACAAAGAAGTTTCTCAGAAAGCTTCTTTCTCTTTGTTTTCAGAGGATATTTCCTTTAGCCCTATAATCTTCAAAAGGATCCGAAATATCTGTTCTCAGATTCAACAGAAATAAGGCTAGCAAAGAGATCCACGAAATACAGATGTAACTCTGTGAGATGAATTAACAGAACACTAAGCAGTTTCTCAGAAAGCTTCTTTCCAGATTTCATCTCTGGATATATCCTTTTTCACCATAGCCCTCTATGGGCTTCCAAATATCACTTTGCCAATTCCAAAAGAACTGTCTTAGCGAAAGGCTCCGTGAGGGGAAAGCTGTAACTCTGTGAGATGATTTCACAGAACACAACGAAGTTTCTCAGAAAGCTTCTTTCTCTTTGTTATCGGAGGATATTTCCTTTGGCCCTATAGTCTTCAAAGGGATCCGAAATATCTGTTCTCAGATTCCACAGAAATAAGGCTAGCAAAGAGATCCACGAAATACAGATGTAACTCTGTGAGATGAATTAACAGAACACTAAGCAGTTTCTCAGAAAGCTTCTTTCCAGATTTCATCTGAGGATATTTCCTTTTTCACCATAGCCCTCTATGGGCTTCCAAATATCACTTTGCCAATTCCACAAGAACTGTCTTAGCGAAAGGCTTCTTGAGGGGAAAGCTGCAACTCTGTGTGATGATTTCACAGAACACAAAGAAGTTTCTCAGAAAGCTTCTTTCTCTTTGTTATCGGAGGATATTTCCTTTGGCCCTATAGTCTTCAAAGGGATCCGAAATATCTTTTCTCAGATTCCACAGAAATAAGGCTAGCAAAGAGATCCACGAAATACAGATGTAACTCTGTGAGATGAATTAACAGAACACTAAGCAGTTTCTCAGAAAGCTTCTTTCCAGATTTCATCTGAGGATATTTTCTTTTTCACCATAGCCCTCTATGGGCTTCCAAATATCACTTTGCCAATTCCACAAGAACTGTCTTAGCGAAAGGCTTCTTGAGGGGAAAGCTGTAACTCTATGAGATGATTTCACAGAACACAAAGAAGTTTCTCAGAAAGCTTCTTTCTCTTTGTTATCGGAGGATATATCCTTCGGCCCTATAGTCTTCAAAGGGAACCGAAATATCTGTTCTCAGATTCCACAGAAATAAGGCTAGCAAAGAGATCCACGAAATACAGATGTAACTCTGTGAGATGAATTAGCAGAACACTAAGCAGTTTCTCAGAAAGCTTCTTTCCAGATTTCATCTGAGGATATTTCCTTTTTCACCATAGCCTTCTATGGGCTTCCAGATATCACTTTGCCAATTTCACAAGAACTGTCTTAGCGAAAGACTCCTTGAGGGGAAAGCTGTAACTCTGTGAGATGATTTCACAGAACACAACGAAGTTCCTCAGAAAGCTTCTTTCTCTTTGTTTTCAGAGGATATTTCCTTTGGCCCTATAGTCTTCAAAAGGATCCGAAATATCTGTTCTCAGATTCCACAGAAATAAGGCTAGCAAAGAGATCCACGAAATACAGATGTAACTCTGTGAGATGAATTAACAGAACACTAAGCAGTTTCTCAGAAAGCTTCTTTCCAGATTTCATTTGAGGATATTTCCTTTTTCATCATAGCCCTCTATGGGCTTCCAAATATCACTTTGCCAATTCCACAAGAACTGTCTTAGCGAAAGGCTTCTTGAGAGGAAAGCTGTAACTCTGTGAGATGATTTCACAGAACACAAAAAAGTTTCTCAGAAAGCTTCTTTCTCTTTGTTATCGGAGGATATTTCCTTTGGCCCTATAGTCTTCTTAGGGATCCGAAATATCTGTTCTCAGATTCCACAGAAATAAGGCTAGCAAAGAGATCCACGAAATACAGATGTAACTCTGTGAGATGAATTAACAGAACACTAAGCAGTTTCTCAGAAAGTTTCTTTCCAGATTTCATCTGAGGATATTTCCTTTTTCAAAATAGCCCTCTATGGGCTTCCAGGTATCACTTTGCCAATTCCACAAGAACTGTCTTAGCGAAAGACTCCTTGAGGGGAAAGCTGTAACTCTGTGAGATGATTTCACATAACACAAAGAAGTTTCTCAGAAAGCTTCTTTCTCTTTGTTTTCAGAGGATATTTCCTTTAGCCCTATAATCTTCAAAAGGATCCGAAATATCTGTTCTCAGATTCAACAGAAATAAGGCTAGCAAAGAGATCCACGAAATACAGATGTAACTCTGTGAGATGAATTAACAGAACACTAAGCAGTTTCTCAGAAAGCTTCTTTCCAGATTTCATCTCTGGATATTTCCTTTTTCACCATAGCCCTCTATGGGCTTCCAAATATAACTTTGCCAATTCCAAAAGAACTGTCTTAGCGAAAGGCTCCGTGAGGGGAAAGCTGTAACTCTGTGAGATGATTTCACAGAACACAACGAAGTTTCTCAGAAAGCTTCTTTCTCTTTGTTATCGGAGGATATTTCCTTTGGCCCTATAGTCTTCAAAGGGATCCGAAATATCTGTTCTCAGATTCCACAGAAATTAGGCTAGCAAAGAGATCCACGAAATACAGATGTAACTCTGTGAGATGAATTAACAGAACACTAAGCAGTTTCTCAGAAAGCTTCTTTCCAGATTTCATATGAGGATATTTCCTTTTTCACCATAGCCCTCTACGGGCTTACAAATATCACTTTGCCAATTCCACAAGAACTGTCTTAGCGAAAGGCTTCTTGAGGGGAAAGCTGCAACTCTGTGAGATGATTTCACAGAACACAACGAACTTTCTCAGAAAGCTTCTTTCTCTTTGTTATCGGAGGATATTTCCTTTGGCCCTATAGTCTTCAAAGGGATCTGAAATATCTGTTCTCAGATTCCACAGAAATAAGGCTAGCAAAGAGATCCACGAAATACAGATGTAACACTGTGAGATGAATTAACAGAACACTAAGCAGTTTCTCAGAAAGCTTCTTTCCAGATTTCCTCTGAGGATATTTCTTTTTTCACCATAGCCCTCTATGGGTTTCCAAATATCACTTTGCGAATTTCAAAAGAACTGTGTTAGCGAAAGGCTCCGTGAGGGGAAAGCTGTAACTCTGTGAGATGATTTCACAGAACACAACGAAGTTTCTCAGAAAGCTTCTTTCTCTTTGTTATCGGAGGATATTTCCTTTGGCCCTATAGTCTTCAAAGGGATCCGAAATATCTCTTCTCAGATTTAAAAGAAATAAGGCTAGCAAAGAGATCCACGAAATACAGATGTAACTCTGTGAGATGAATCAACAGAACACTAAGCAGTTTCTCGGAAAGCTTCTTTCCAGATTTCCTCTGAGGATATTTCTTTTTTCACCATAGCCCTCTATGGGCTTCCAAATATCACTTTGCCAATTCCACAAGAACTGTCTTAGCGAAAGGCTTCTTGAGGGGAAAGCTGTAACTCTATGAGATGATTTCACAGAACACAAAGAAGTTTCTCAGAAAGCTTCTTTCTCTTTGTTATCGGAGGATATTTCCTTTGGCCCTATAGTCTTCAAAGGGATCCGAAATATCTGTTCTCAGATTCCACAGAAATAAGGCTAGCAAAGAGATCCACGAAATACAGATGTAACTCTGTGAGATGAATTAACAGAACACTAAGCAGTTTCTCAGAAAGCTTCTTTCCAGATTTCATCTGAGGATATTTCCTTTTTCACTATACCCCTCTATGGGCTTCCAAATATCACTTTGCCAATTCCACAAGAACTGTCTTAGCGAAAGGCTTCTTGAGGGGAAAGCTGCAACTCTGTGAGATGATTTCACAGAACACAACGAACTTTCTCAGAAAGCTTCTTTCTCTTTGTTATCGGAGGATATTTCCTTTGGCCCTATAGTCTTCAAAGGGATCTGAAATATCTGTTCTCAGATTCCACAGAAATAAGGCTAGCAAAGAGATCCACGAAATACAGATGTAACACTGTGAGATGAATTAACAGAACACTAAGCAGTTTCTCAGAAAGCTTCTTTCCAGATTTCCTCTGAGGATATTTCTTTTTTCACCATAGCCCTCTATGGGTTTCCATATATCACTTTGCGAATTTCAAAAGAACTGTCTTAGCGAAAGGCTCCGTGAGGGGAAAGCTGTAACTCTGTGAGATGATTTCACAGAACACAACGAAGTTTCTCAGAAAGCTTCTTTCTCTTTGTTATCGGAGGATATTTCCTTTGGCCCTATAGTCTTCAAAGGGATCCGAAATATCTGTTCTCAGATTTCAGAGAAATAAGGCTAGCAAAGAGATCCACGAAATACAGATGTAACTCTGTGAGATGAATTAACAGAACACTAAGCAGTTTCTCAGAACGCTTCTTTCCAGATTTTCTCTGAGGATATTTCTTTTTTCACCATAGCCCTCTATGGGCTTCCAGATATCACTTTGCCAATTCCACAAGAACTGTCTTAGCGAAAGGCTTCTTGAGGGGAAAGCTGTAACTCTATGAGATGATTTCACAGAACACAAAGAAGTTTCTCAGAAAGCTTCTTTCTCTTTGTTATCGGAGGATATTTCCTTTGGCCCTATAGTCTTCAAAGGGATCCGAAATATCTGTTCTCAGATTCCACAGAAATAAGGCCAGCAAAGAGATCCACGAAATACAGATGTAACTCTGTGAGATGAATTAACAGAACACTAAGCAGTTTCTCAGAAAGCTTCTTTCCAGATTTCATCTGAGGATATTTCCTTTTTCACTATACCCCTCTATGGGCTTCCAAATATCACTTTGCCAATTCCACAAGAACTGTCTTAGCGAAAGGCTTCTTGAGGGGAAAGCTGCAACTCTGTGAGATGATTTCACAGAACACAAAGAAGTTTCTCAGAAAGATTCTTTCTCTTTGTTATCGGAGGATATTTCCTTTGGCCCTATAGTCTTCAAAAGGATCCGAAATATCTGTTCTCAGATTCCACAGAAATAAGGCTAGCAAAGAGATCCACGAAATACAGATGTAACTCTGTGAGATGAATTAACAGAACACTAAGCAGTTTCTCAGAAAGCTTCTTTCCAGATTTCATCTGAGGATATTTTCTTTTTCACCATAGCCCTCTACGGGCTTTCAAATATCACTTTGCCAATTCCACAAGAACTGTCTTAGCGAAAGGCTTCTTGAGGGGAAAGCTGCAACTCTGTGAGATGATTTCACAGAACACAACGAAGTTTCTCAGAAAGCTTCTTTTTCTTTGTTATCGGAGGATATTTCCTTTGGCCCTATAGTCTTCAAAGGGATCTGAAATATCTGTTCTCAGATTCCACAGAAATAAGGCTAGCAAAGAGATCCACGAAATACAGATGTAACACTGTGAGATGAATTAACAGAACACTAAGCAGTTTCTCAGAAAGCTTCTTTCCAGATTTCCTCTGAGGATATTTCTTTTTTCACCATAGCCCTCTATGGGTTTCCAAATATCACTTTGCCAATTTCAAAAGAACTGTCTTAGCGAAAGGCTCCGTGAGGGGAAAGCTGTAACTCTGTGAGATGATTTCACAGAACACAACGAAGTTTCTCAGAAAGCTTCTTTCTCTTTGTTATCGGAGGATATTTCCTTTGGCCCTATAGTCTTCAAAGGGATCCGAAATATCTGTTCTCAGATTTCACAGAAATAAGGCTAGCAAAGAGATCCACGAAATACAGATGTAACTCTGTGAGATGAATTAACAGAACACTAAGCAGTTTCTCAGAAAGCTTCTTTCCAGATTTCATTTGAGGATATTTCCTTTTTCACCATAGCCCTCTAAGGGCTTCCAAATATCACTTTGCCAATTCCACAAGAACTGTCTTAGCGAAAGGCTTCTTGAGAGGAAAGCTGTAACTCTGTGAGATGATTTCACAGAACACAAAAAAGTTTCTCAGAAAGCTTCTTTCTCTTTGTTATCGGAGGATATTTCCTTTGGCCCTATAGTCTTCTTAGGGATCCGAAATATCTGTTCTCAGATTCCACAGAAATAAGGCTAGCAAAGAGATCCACGAAATACAGATGTAACTCTCTGAGATGAATTAACAGAACACTAAGCAGTTTCTCAGAAAGTTTCTTTCCAGATTTCATCTGAGGATATTTCCTTTTTCAAAATAGCCCTCTATGGGCTTCCAGGTATCACTTTGCCAATTCCACAAGAACTGTCTTAGCGAAAGACTCCTTGAGGGGAAAGCTGTAACTCTGTGAGATGATTTCACATAACACAAAGAAGTTTCTCAGAAAGCTTCTTTCTCTTTGTTTTCAGAGGATATTTCCTTTAGCCCTATAATCTTCAAAAGGATCCGAAATATCTGTTCTCAGATTCAACAGAAATAAGGCTAGCAAAGAGATCCACGAAATACAGATGTAACTCTGTGAGATGAATTAACAGAACACTAAGCAGTTTCTCAGAAAGCTTCTTTCCAGATTTCATCTGAGGATATTTCCTTTTTCACCATAGCCCTCTACGGGCTTTCAAATATCTCTTTGCCAATTCCACAAGAACTGTCTTAGCGAAAGGCCTCTTGAGGGGAAAGCTGCAACTCTGTGAGATGATTTCACAGAACACAACGAACTTTCTCAGAAAGCTTCTTTCTCTTTGTTATCGGAGGATATTTCCTTTGGCCCTATAGTCTTCAAAGGGATCTGAAATATCTGTTCTCAGATTCCACAGAAATAAGGCTAGCAAAGAGATCCACGAAATACAGATGTAACACGGTGAGATGAATTAACAGAACACTAAGCAGTTTCTCAGAAAGCTTCTTTCCAGATTTCCTCTGAGGATATTTCTTTTTTCACCATAGCCCTCTATGGGTTTCCAAATATCACTTTGCGAATTTCAAAAGAACTGTCTTAGCGAAAGGCTCCGTGAGGGGAAAGCTGTAACTCTGTGAGATGATTTCACAGAACACAACGAAGTTTCTCAGAAAGCTTCTTTCTCTTTGTTATCGGAGGATATTTCCTTTGGCCCTATAGTCTTCAAAGGGATCCGAAATATCTGTTCTCAGATTTCACAGAAATAAGGCTAGCAAAGAGATCCACGAAATACAGATGTATCTCTGTGAGATGAATTAACAGAACACTAAGCAGTTTCTCAGAAAGCTTCTTTCCAGATTTCATTTGAGGATATTTCCTTTTTCACCATAGCCCTCTATGGGCTTCCAAATATCACTTTGCCAATTCCACAAGAACTGTCTTAGCGAAAGGCTTCTTGAGAGGAAAGCTGTAACTCTGTGAGATGATTTCACAGAACTCAAAGAAGTTCCTCAGAAAGCTTCTTTCTCTTTGTTATCGGAGTATATTTCCTTTGGCCCTATAGTCTTCTTAGGGATCCGAAATATCTGTTCTCAGATTCCACAGAAATAAGGCTAGCAAAGAGATCCACGAAATACAGATGTAACTCTGTGAGATGAATTAACAGAACACTAAGAAGTTTCTCAGAAAGCTTCTTTCCAGATTTCATCTGAGGATATTTCCTTTTTCAAAATAGCCCTCTATGGGCTTCCAGGTATCACTTTGCCAATTCCACAAGAACTGTCTTAGCGAAAGACTCCTTGAGGGGAAAGCTGTAACTCTGTGAGATGATTTCACATAACACAAAGAAGTTTCTCAGAAAGCTTCTTTCTCTTTGTTTTCAGAGGATATTTCCTTTAGCCCTATAATCTTCAAAAGGATCCGAAATATCTGTTCTCAGATTCAACAGAAATAAGGCTAGCAAAGAGATCCACGAAATACAGATGTAACTCTGTGAGATGAATTAACAGAACACTAAGCAGTTTCTCAGAAAGCTTCTTTCCAGATTTCATCTCTGGATATATCCTTTTTCACCATAGCCCTCTATGGGCTTCCAAATATCACTTTGCCAATTCCAAAAGAACTGTCTTAGCGAAAGGCTCCGTGAGGGGAAAGCTGTAACTCTGTGAGATGATTTCACAGAACACAACGAAGTTTCTCAGAAAGCTTCTTTCTCTTTGTTATCGGAGGATATTTCCTTTGGCCCTATAGTCTTCAAAGGGATCCGAAATATCTGTTCTCAGATTCCACAGAAATAAGGCTAGCAAAGAGATCCACGAAATACAGATGTAACTCTGTGAGATGAATTAACAGAACACTAAGCAGTTTCTCAGAAAGCTTCTTTCCAGATTTCATCTGAGGATATTTCCTTTTTCACCATAGCCCTCTATGGGCTTCCAAATATCACTTTGCCAATTCCACAAGAACTGTCTTAGCGAAAGGCTTCTTGAGGGGAAAGCTGCAACTCTGTGTGATGATTTCACAGAACACAAAGAAGTTTCTCAGAAAGCTTCTTTCTCTTTGTTATCGGAGGATATTTCCTTTGGCCCTATAGTCTTCAAAGGGATCCGAAATATCTTTTCTCAGATTCCACAGAAATAAGGCTAGCAAAGAGATCCACGAAATACAGATGTAACTCTGTGAGATGAATTAACAGAACACTAAGCAGTTTCTCAGAAAGCTTCTTTCCAGATTTCATCTGAGGATATTTTCTTTTTCACCATAGCCCTCTATGGGCTTCCAAATATCACTTTGCCAATTCCACAAGAACTGTCTTAGCGAAAGGCTTCTTGAGGGGAAAGCTGTAACTCTATGAGATGATTTCACAGAACACAAAGAAGTTTCTCAGAAAGCTTCTTTCTCTTTGTTATCGGAGGATATATCCTTCGGCCCTATAGTCTTCAAAGGGAACCGAAATATCTGTTCTCAGATTCCACAGAAATAAGGCTAGCAAAGAGATCCACGAAATACAGATGTAACTCTGTGAGATGAATTAGCAGAACACTAAGCAGTTTCTCAGAAAGCTTCTTTCCAGATTTCATCTGAGGATATTTCCTTTTTCACCATAGCCTTCTATGGGCTTCCAGATATCACTTTGCCAATTTCACAAGAACTGTCTTAGCGAAAGACTCCTTGAGGGGAAAGCTGTAACTCTGTGAGATGATTTCACAGAACACAACGAAGTTCCTCAGAAAGCTTCTTTCTCTTTGTTTTCAGAGGATATTTCCTTTGGCCCTATAGTCTTCAAAAGGATCCGAAATATCTGTTCTCAGATTCAACAGAAATAAGGCTAGCAAAGAGATCCACGAAATACAGATGTAACTCTGTGAGATGAATTAACAGAACACTAAGCAGTTTCTCAGAAAGCTTCTTTCCAGATTTCATCTGAGGATATTTCCTTTTTCACCATAGCCCTCTATGGGCTTCCAAATATCACTTTGCCAATTCCACAAGAACTGTCTTAGCGAAAGGCTCCTTGAGGGGAAAGCTGCAACTCTGTGAGATGATTTCACAGAACACAAAGAAGTTTCTCAGAAAGCTTCTTTCCCTTTGTTATCGGAGGATATTTCCTTTGGCCCTATAGTCTTCAAAGGGATCCGAAATATCTGTTCTCAGATTCCACAGAAATAAGGCTAGCAAAGAGATCCACGAAATACAGATGTAACTCTGTGAGATGAATTAACAGAACACTAAGCAGTTTCTCAGAAAGCTTCTTTCCAGATTTCATCTGAGGATATTTCCTTTTTCACTATAGCCCTCTATGGGCTTCCAAATATCACTTTGCCAATTCCACAAGAACTGTCTTAGCGAAAGGCTTCTTGAGGGGAAAGCTGCAACTCTGTGAGATGATTTCACAGAACACAAAGAAGTTTCTCAGAAAGCTTCTTTCTCTTTGTTATCGGAGGATATTTCCTTTGGCCCTATAGTCTTCAAAGAGATCCGAAATATCTGTTCTCAGATTCCACAGAAATAAGGCTAGCAAAGAGATCCACGAAATACAGATGTAACTCTGTGAGATGAATTAACAGAACACTAAGCAGTTTCTCAGAAAGCTTCTTTCCAGATTTCATCTGAGGATATTTCCTTTTTCACCATAGCCCTCTATGGGCTTCCAAATATCACTTTGCCAATTCCACAAGAACTGTCTTAGCGAAAGGCTCCTTGAGGGGAAAGCTGTAACTCTGTGAGATGATTTCACAGAACACAACGAAGTTTCTCAGAAAGCTTCTTTCTCTTTGTTATCGGAGGATATTTCCTTTGGCCCTATAGTCTTCAAAGGGATCCGAAATATCTGTTCTCAGATTCCACAGAAATAAGGCTAGCAAAGAGATCCACGAAATACAGATGTAACTCTGTGAGATGAATTAACAGAACACTAAGCAGTTTCTCAGAAAGCTTCTTTCCAGATTTCATCTGAGGATATTTACTTTTTCACCATAGCCCTCTACGGGCTTTCAAATATCACTTTGCCAATTCCACAAGAACTGTCTTAGCGAAAGGCTTCTTGAGGGGAAAGCTGCAACTCTGTGAGATGATTTCACAGAACACAACGAACTTTCTCAGAAAGCTTCTTTCTCTTTGTTATCGGAGGATATTTCCTTTGGCCCTATAGTCTTCAAAGGGATCTGAAATATCTGTTCTCAGATTCCACAGAAATAAGGCTAGCAAAGAGATCCACGAAATACAGATGTAACACTGTCAGATGAATTAACAGAACACTAAGCAGTTTCTCAGAAAGCTTCTTTCCAGATTTCCTCTGAGGATATTTCTTTTTTCACCATAGCCCTCTATGGGTTTCCAAATATCACTTTGCGAATTTCAAAAGAACTGTCTTAGCGAAAGGCTCCGTGAGGGGAAAGCTGTAACTCTGTGAGTTCATTTCACAGAACACAACGAAGTTTCTCAGAAAGCTTCTTTCTCTTTGTTATCGGAGGATATTTCCTTTGGCCCTATAGTCTTCAAAGGGATCCGAAATATCTGTTCTCAGATTTCACAGAAATAAGGCTAGCAAAGAGATCCACGAAATACAGATGTAACTCTGTGAGATGAATTAACAGAACACTAAGCAGTTTCTCAGAAAGCTTCTTTCCAGATTTCATTTGAGGATATTTCCTTTTTCACCATAGCCCTCTATGGGCTTCCAAATATCACTTTGCCAATTCCACAAGAACTGTCTTAGCGAAAGGCTTCTTGAGAGGAAAGCTGTAACTCTGTGAGATGATTTCACAGAACTCAAAGAAGTTTCTCAGAAAGCTTCTTTCTCTTTGTTATCGGAGTATATTTCCTTTGGCCCTATAGTCTTCTTAGGGATCCCAAATATCTGTTCTCAGATTCCACAGAAATAAGGCTAGCAAAGAGATCCACGAAATACAGATGTAACTCTGTGAGATGAATTAACAGAACACTAAGCAGTTTCTCAGAAAGTTTCTTTCCAGATTTCATCTGAGGATATTTCCTTTTTCAAAATAGCCCTCTATGGGCTTCCAGGTATCACTTTGCCAATTCCACAAGAACTGTCTTAGCGAAAGACTCCTTGAGGGGAAAGCTGTAACTCTGTGAGATGATTTCACATAACACAAAGAAGTTTCTCAGAAAGCTTCTTTCTCTTTGTTTTCAGAGGATATTTCCTTTAGCCCTATAATCTTCAAAAGGATCCGAAATATCTGTTCTCAGATTCAACAGAAATAAGGCTAGCAAAGAGATCCACGAAATACAGATGTAACTCTGTGAGATGAATTAACAGAACACTAAGCAGTTTCTCAGAAAGCTTCTTTCCAGATTTCATCTCTGGATATATCCTTTTTCACCATAGCCCTGTATGGGCTTCCAAATATCACTTTGCCAATTCCAAAAGAACTGTCTTAGCGAAAGGCTCCATGAGGGGAAAGCTGTAACTCTGTGAGATGATTTCACAGAACACAACGAAGTTTCTCAGAAAGCTTCTTTCTCTTTGTTATCGGAGGATATTTCCTTTGGCCCTATAGTCTTCAAAGGGATCCGAAATATCTGTTCTCAGATTCCACAGAAATAAGGCTAGCAAAGAGATCCACGAAATACAGATGTAACTCTGTGAGATGAATTAACAGAACACTAAGCAGTTTCTCAGAAAGCTTCTTTCCAGATTTCATCTGAGGATATTTCCTTTTTCACCATAGCCCTCTATGGGCTTCCAAATATCACTTTGCCAATTCCAAAAGAACTGTCTTAGCGAAAGGCTCCTTGAGGGGAAAGCTGCAACTCTGTGAGATGATTTCACAGAACACAAAGAAGTTTCTCAGAAAGCTTCTTTCCCTTTGTTATCGGAGGATATTTCCTTTGGCCCTATAGTCTTCAAAGAGATCCGAAATATCTGTTCTCAGATTCCACAGAAATAAGGCTAGCAAAGAGATCCACGAAATACAGATGTAACTCTGTGAGATGAATTAACAGAACACTAAGCAGTTTCTCAGAAAGCTTCTTTCCAGATTTCATCTGAGGATATTTCCTTTTTCACCATAGCCCTCTACGGGCTTTCAAATATCACTTTGCCAATTTCACAAGAACTGTCTTAGCGAAAGGCTTCTTGAGGGGAAAGCTGCAACTCTGTGAGATGATTTCACAGAACACAACGAACTTTCTCAGAAAGCTTCTTTCTCTTTGTTATCGGAGGATATTTCCTTTGGCCCTATAGTCTTCAAAGGGATCCGAAATATCTGTTCTCAGATTCCACAGAAATAAGGCTAGCAAAGAGATCCACGAAATACAGATGTAACACTGTGAGATGAATTAACAGAACACTAAGCAGTTTCTCAGAAAGCTTCTTTCCAGATTTCCTCTGAGGATATTTCTTTTTTCACCATGGCCCTCTATGGGTTTCCAAATATCACTTTGCCAATTTCAAAAGAACTGTCTTAGCGAAAGGCTCCGTGAGGGGAAAGCTGTAACTCTCTGAGATGATTTCACAGAACACAACGAAGTTTCTCAGAAAGCTTCTTTCTCTTTGTTATCGGAGGATATTTCCTTTGGCCCTATAGTCTTCAAAGGGATCCGAAATATCTGTTCTCAGATTCCACAGAAATAAGGCTAGCAAAGAGATCCCCGAAATACAGATGTAACTCTGTGAGATGAATTAACAGAACACTAAGCAGTTTCTCAGAAAGCTTCTTTCCAGATTTCATCTGAGGATATTTCCTTTTTCACTATAGCCCTCTATGGGCTTCCAAATATCACTTTGCCAATTCCACAAGAACTGTCTTAGCGAAAGGTTTCTTGAGGGGAAAGCTGCAACTCTGTGAGATGATTTCACAGAACACAAAGAAGTTTCTCAGAAAGCTTCTTTCTCTTTGTTTTCAGAGGATATTTCCTTTAGCCCTATAATCTTCAAAAGGATCCGAAATATCTGTTCTCAGATTCAACAGAAATAAGGCTAGCAAAGAGATCCACGAAATACAGATGTAACTCTGTGAGATGAATTAACAGAACACTAAGCAGTTTCTCAGAAAGCTTCTTTCCAGATTTCATCTCTGGATATATCCTTTTTCACCATAGCCCTGTATGGGCTTCCAAATATCACTTTGCCAATTCCAAAAGAACTGTCTTAGCGAAAGGCTCCATGAGGGGAAAGCTGTAACTCTGTGAGATGATTTCACAGAACACAACGAAGTTTCTCAGAAAGCTTCTTTCTCTTTGTTATCGGAGGATATTTCCTTTGGCCCTATAGTCTTCAAAGGGATCCGAAATATCTGTTCTCAGATTCCACAGAAATAAGGCTAGCAAAGAGATCCACGAAATACAGATGTAACTCTGTGAGATGAATTAACAGAACACTAAGCAGTTTCTCAGAAAGCTTCTTTCCAGATTTCATCTGAGGATATTTCCTTTTTCACCATAGCCCTCTATGGGCTTCCAAATATCACTTTGCCAATTCCACAAGAACTGTCTTAGCGAAAGGCTTCTTGAGGGGAAAGCTGCAACTCTGTGTGATGATTTCACAGAACACAAAGAAGTTTCTCAGAAAGCTTCTTTCTCTTTGTTATCGGAGGATATTTCCTTTGGCCCTATAGTCTTCAAAGGGATCCGAAATATCTTTTCTCAGATTCCACAGAAATAAGGCTAGCAAAGACATCCACGAAATACAGATTTAACTCTGTGAGATGAATTAACAGAACACTAAGCAGTTTCTCAGAAAGCTTCTTTCCAGATTTCATCTGAGGATATTTTCTTTTTCACCATAGCCCTCTATGGGCTTCCAAATATCACTTTGCCAATTCCACAAGAACTGTCTTAGCGAAAGGCTTCTTGAGGGGAAAGCTGTAACTCTATGAGATGATTTCACAGAACACAAAGAAGTTTCTCAGAAAGCTTCTTTCTCTTTGTTATCGGAGGATATTTCCTTCGGCCCTATAATCTTCAAAGGGAACCGAAATATCTGTTCTCAGATTCCACAGAAATAAGGCTAGCAAAGAGATCCACGAAATACAGATGTAACTCTGTGAGATGAATTAGCAGAACACTAAGCAGTTTCTCAGAAAGCTTCTTTCCAGATTTCATCTGAGGATATTTCCTTTTTCACCATAGCCCTCTATGGGCTTCCAGATATCACTTTGCCAATTTCACAAGAACTGTCTTAGCGAAAGACTCCTTGAGGGGAAAGCTGTAACTCTGTGAGATGATTTCACAGAACACAACGAAGTTCCTCAGAAAGCTTCTTTCTCTTTGTTTTCAGAGGATATTTCCTTTGGCCCTATAGTCTTCAAAAGGATCCGAAATATCTGTTCTCAGATTCAATAGAAATAAGGCTAGCAAAGAGATCCACGAAATACAGATGTAACTCTGTGAGATGAATTAACAGAACACTAAGCAGTTTCTCAGAAAGCTTCTTTCCAGATTTCATCTGAGGATATTTCCTTTTTCACCATAGCCCTCTATGGGCTTCCAAATATCACTTTGCAAATTCCAAAAGAACTGTCTTAGCGAAAGGCTCCTTGAGGGGAAAGCTGCAACTCTGTGAGATGATTTCACAGAACACAAAGAAGTTTCTCAGAAAGCTTCTTTCCCTTTGTTATCGGAGGATATTTCCTTTGGCCCTATAGTCTTCAAAGGGATCCGAAATATCTGTTCTCAGATTCCACAGAAATAAGGCTAGCAAAGAGATCCACGAAATACAGATGTAACTCTGTGAGATGAATTAACAGAACACTAAGCAGTTTCTCAGAAAGCTTCTTTCCAGATTTCATCTGAGGATATTTCCTTTTTCACTATAGCCCTCTATGGGCTTCCAAATATCACTTTGCCAATTCCACAAGAACTGTCTTAGCGAAAGGCTTCTTGAGGGGAAAGCTGCAACTCTGTGAGATGATTTCACAGAACACAAAGAAGTTTCTCAGAAAGCTTCTTTCTCTTTGTTATCGGAGGATATTTCCTTTGGCCCTATAGTCTTCAAAGAGATCCGAAATATCTGTTCTCAGATTCCACAGAAATAAGGCTAGCAAAGAGATCCACGAAATACAGATGTAACTCTGTGAGATGAATTAACAGAACACTAAGCAGTTTCTCAGAAAGCTTCTTTCCAGATTTCATCTGAGGATATTTCCTTTTTCACCATAGCCCTCTACGGGCTTTCAAATATCACTTTGCCAATTTCACAAGAACTGTCTTAGCGAAAGGCTTCTTGAGGGGAAAGCTGCAACTCTGTGAGATGATTTCACAGAACACAACGAACTTTCTCAGAAAGCTTCTTTCTCTTTGTTATCGGAGGATATTTCCTTTGGCCCTATAGTCTTCAAAGGGATCCGAAATATCTGTTCTCAGATTCCACAGAAATAAGGCTAGCAAAGAGATCCACGAAATACAGATGTAACACTGTGAGATGAATTAACAGAACACTAAGCAGTTTCTCAGAAAGCTTCTTTCCAGATTTCCTCTGAGGATATTTCTTTTTTCACCATAGCCCTCTATGGGTTTCCAAATATCACTTTGCCAATTTCAAAAGAACTGTCTTAGCGAAAGGCTCCGTGAGGGGAAAGCTGTAACTCTCTGAGATGATTTCACAGAACACAACGAAGTTTCTCAGAAAGCTTCTTTCTCTTTGTTTTCAGAGGATATTTCCTTTGGCCCTATAGTCTTCAAAAGGATCCGAAATATCTGTTCTCAGATTCAATAGAAATAAGGCTAGCAAAGAGATCCACGAAATACAGATGTAACTCTGTGAGATGAATTAACAGAACACTAAGCAGTTTCTCAGAAAGCTTCTTTCCAGATTTCATCTGAGGATATTTCCTTTTTCACCATAGCCCTCTATGGGCTTCCAAATATCACTTTGCCAATTCCAAAAGAACTGTCTTAGCGAAAGGCTCCTTGAGGGGAAAGCTGCAACTCTGTGAGATGATTTCACAGAACACAAAGAAGTTTCTCAGAAAGCTTCTTTCCCTTTGTTATCGGAGGATATTTCCTTTGGCCCTATAGTCTTCAAAGGGATCCGAAATATCTGTTCTCAGATTCCACAGAAATAAGGCTAGCAAAGAGATCCACGAAATACAGATGTAACTCTGTGAGATGAATTAACAGAACACTAAGCAGTTTCTCAGAAAGCTTCTTTCCAGATTTCATCTGAGGATATTTCCTTTTTCACTATAGCCCTCTATGGGCTTCCAAATATCACTTTGCCAATTCCACAAGAACTGTCTTAGCGAAAGGCTTCTTGAGGGGAAAGCTGCAACTCTGTGAGATGATTTCACAGAACACAAAGAAGTTTCTCAGAAAGCTTCTTTCTCTTTGTTATCGGAGGATATTTCCTTTGGCCCTATAGTCTTCAAAGAGATCCGAAATATCTGTTCTCAGATTCCACAGAAATAAGGCTAGCAAAGAGATCCACGAAATACAGATGTAACTCTGTGAGATGAATTAACAGAACACTAAGCAGTTTCTCAGAAAGCTTCTTTCCAGATTTCATCTGAGGATATTTCCTTTTTCACCATAGCCCTCTACGGGCTTTCAAATATCACTTTGCCAATTTCACAAGAACTGTCTTAGCGAAAGGCTTCTTGAGGGGAAAGCTGCAACTCTGTGAGATGATTTCACAGAACACAACGAACTTTCTCAGAAAGCTTCTTTCTCTTTGTTATCGGAGGATATTTCCTTTGGCCCTATAGTCTTCAAAGGGATCCGAAATATCTGTTCTCAGATTCCACAGAAATAAGGCTAGCAAAGAGATCCACGAAATACAGATGTAACACTGTGAGATGAATTAACAGAACACTAAGCAGTTTCTCAGAAAGCTTCTTTCCAGATTTCCTCTGAGGATATTTCTTTTTTCACCATAGCCCTCTATGGGTTTCCAAATATCACTTTGCCAATTTCAAAAGAACTGTCTTAGCGAAAGGCTCCGTGAGGGGAAAGCTGTAACTCTCTGAGATGATTTCACAGAACACAACGAAGTTTCTCAGAAAGCTTCTTTCTCTTTGTTATCGGAGGATATTTCCTTTGGCCCTATAGTCTTCAAAGGGATCCGAAATATCTGTTCTCAGATTCCACAGAAATAAGGCTAGCAAAGAGATCCCCGAAATACAGATGTAACTCTGTGAGATGAATTAACAGAACACTAAGCAGTTTCTCAGAAAGCTTCTTTCCAGATTTCATCTGAGGATATTTCCTTTTTCACTATAGCCCTCTATGGGCTTCCAAATATCACTTTGCCAATTCCACAAGAACTGTCTTAGCGAAAGGCTTCTTGAGGGGAATGCTGCAACTCTGTGAGATGATTTCACAGAACACAAAGAAGTTTCTCAGAAAGCTTCTTTCTCTTTGTTATCGGAGGATATTTCCTTTGGCCCTATAGTCTTCAAAGGGATCCGAAATATCTTTTCTCAGATTCCACAGAAATAAGGCTAGCAAAGAGATACACGAAATACAGATGTAACTCTGTGAGATGAATTAACAGAACACTAAGCAGTTTCTCAGAAAGCTTCTTTCCAGATTTCATCTGAGGATATTTTCTTTTTCACCATAGCCCTCTATGGGCTTCCAAATATCACTTTGCCAATTCCACAAGAACTGTCTTAGCGAAAGGCTTCTTGAGGGGAAAGCTGTAACTCTATGAGATGATTTCACAGAACACAAAGAAGTTTCTCAGAAAGCTTCTTTCTCTTTGTTATCGGAGGATGTTTCCTTTGGCCCTATTGTCTTCAAAGGGATCCGAAATATCTGTTCTCAGATTCCACAGAAATAAGGCTAGCAAAGAGATCCACGAAATACAGATGTAACTCTGTGAGATGAATTAACAGAACACTAAGCAGTTTCTCAGAAAGCTTCTTTCCAGATTTCATCTGAGGATATTTCCTTTTTCACCATAGCCCTCTATGGGCTTCCAGATATCACTTTGCCAATTTCACAAGAACTGTCTTAACGAAAGACTCCTTGAGGGGAAAGCTGTAACTCTGTGAGATGATTTCACAGAACACGAAGAAGTTTCTCAGAAAGCTTCTTTCTCTTTGTTTTCAGAGGATATTTCCTTTGGCCCTATAGTCTTCAAAAGGATCCGAAATATATGTTCTCAGATTCAACAGAAATAAGGCTAGCAAAGAGATCCACGAAATACAGATGTAACTCTGTGAGATGAATTAACAGAACACTAAGCAGTTTCTCAGAAAGCTTCTTTCCAGATTTCATCTGAGGATATTTCCTTTTTCACCATAGCCCTCTATGGGCTTCCAAATATCACTTTGCCAATTCCACAAGAACTGTCTTAGCGAAAGGCTTCTTGAGGGGAAAGCTGCAACTCTGTGAGATGATTTCACAGAACACAACGAAGTTTCTCAGAAAGCTTCTTTCCCTTTGTTATCGGAGGATATTTCCTTTGGCCCTATAGTCTTCCAAGGGATCCGAAATATCTGTTCTCATATTCCACAGAAATAAGGCTAGCAAAGAGATCCACGAAATACAGATGTAAGTCTGTGAGATGAATTAACAGAACACTAAGCAGTTTCTCAGAAAGCTTCTTTCCAGATTTCATCTGAGGATATTTCCTTTGTCACCATAGCCCTCTATGGGCTTCCAAATATCACTTTGCCAATTCCACAAGAACTGTCTTAGCGAAAGGCTTCTTGAGGGGAAAGCTGCAACTCTGTGAGATGATTTCACAGAACACAAAGAAGTTTATCAGAAAGCTTCTTTCCCTTTGTTATCGGAGAATATTTCCTTTGGCCCTATAGTCTTCATAGGGATCCGAAATATCTGTTCTCAGATTCCACAGAAATAAGGCTAGCAAAGAGATCCACGAAATACAGATGTAACTCTGTGAGATGAATTAACAGAACACTAAGCAGTTTCTCAGAAAGCTTCTTTCCAGATTTCATTTGAGGATATTTCCTTTTTCACTATACCCCTCTATGGGCTTCCAATTATCACTTTGCGAATTCCACAAGAACTGTCTTAGCGAAAGGCTTCTTGAGGGGAAAGCTGCAACTCTGTGAGATGATTTCACAGAACACAAAGAAGTTTCTCAGAAAGCTTCTTTCTCTTTGTTATCGGAGGATATTTCCTTTGGCCCTATAGTCTTCAAAGGGATCCGAAATATCTGTTCTCAGATTCCACAGAAATAAGGCTAGCAAAGAGATCCACGAAATACAGATGTAACTCTGTGAGATGAATTAACAGAACACTAAGCAGTTTCTCAGAAAGCTTCTTTCCAGATTTCATTTGAGGATATTTCCTTTTTCACCATAGCCCTCTATGGGCTTCCAAATATGACTTTGCCAATTCCACAAGAACCGTCTTAGCGAAAGGCTTCTTGAGGGGAAAGCTGCAACTCTGTGAGATGATTTCACAGAACACAAAGAAGTTTCTCAGAAAGCTTCTTTCTCTTTGTTATCGGAGGATATTTCCTTTGGCCCTATAGTCTTCAAAGGGATCTGAAATATCTGTTCTCAGATTCCACAGAAATAAGGCTAGCAAAGAGATCCATGAAATACAGATGTAACACTGTGAGATGAATTAACAGAACACTAAGCAGTTTCTCAGAAAGCTTCTTTCCAGATTTCCTCTGAGGATATTTCCTTTTTCACCATAGCCCTCTATGGGCTTCCAAATATCACTTTGCCAATTTCAAAAGAACTGTCTTAGCGAAAGGCTCCGTGAGGGGAAAGCTGTAACTCTGTGAGATGATTTCACAGAACACAACGACGTTTCTCAGAAAGCTTCTTTCTCTTTGTTATCGGAGGATATTTCCTTTGGCCCTATAGTCTTCAAAGGGATCCGAAATATCTGTTCTCAGATTCCACAGAAATAAGGCTAGCAAAGAGATCCACGAAATACAGATGTAACTCTGTGAGATGAATTAACAGAACACTAAGCAGTTTCTCAGAAATCTTCTTTCCAGATTTCATCTGAGGATATTTCCTTTTTCACCATAGCCCTCTATGGGCTTCCAAATATCACTTTGCCAATTCCACAAGAACTGTCTTAGCGAAAGGCTTCTTGAGGGGAAAGCTGTAACTCTGTGAGATGATTTCACAGAACACAAAGAAGTTTCTCAGAAAGCTTCTTTCTCTTTGTTATCGGAGGATATTTCCTTTGGCTCGATAGTCTTCATAGGGATCCGAAATATCTGTTCTCAGATTCCACAGAAATAAGGCTAGCAAAGTGATCCACGAAATACAGATATAACTCTGTGAGATGAATTAACACAACACTAAGCAGTTTCTCAGAGAGCTTCTTTCCAGATTTCATCTGAGGATATTTCCTTTTTCACCATAGCCCTCTATCGGCTTCCAAATATCACTTTGCCAATTCCACAAGAACTGTCTTAGTGAAAGGCTCCATGAGGGGAAAGCTGTAACTCTGTGAGATGATTTCACAGAACACAACGAAGTTTCTCAGAAAGCTTCTTTCTCTTTGTTATCGGAGGATATTTCCTTTGGCCCTACAGTCTTCAAAGGGATCCGAAATATCTGTTCTCAGATTCCACAGAAATAAGGCTAGCAAAGAGATCCACGAAATACAGATGTAACTCTGTGAGATGAATTAACAGAACACTAAGCAGTTTCTCAGAAAGCTTCTTTCCAGATTTCACCTGAGGATATTTCCTTTTTCACCATAGCCCTCTATGGGCTTCCAAATATCACTTTGCCAATTCCACAAGAACTGTCTTAGCGAAAGGCTTCTTGAGGGGAAAGCTGCAACTCTGTGAGATGATTTCACAGAACACAAAGAAGTTTCTCAGAAAGCTTCTTTCTCTTTGTTATCGGAGGATATTTCCTTTGGCCCTATAGTCTTCAAAGGGATCCGAAATATCTTTTCTCAGATTCCACAGAAATAAGGCTAGCAAAGAGATCCACGAAATACAGATGTAACTCTGTGAGATGAATTAACAGAACACTAAGCAGTTTCTCAGAAAGCTTCTTTCCAGATTTCATCTGAGGATATTTTCTTTTTCACCATAGCCCTCTAGGGGTTCCAAATATCACTTTGCCAATTCCACAAGAACTGTCTTAGCGAAAGGCTTCTTGAGGGGAAAGCTGTAACTCTATGAGATGATTTCACAGAACACAAAGAAGTTTCTCAGAAAGCTTCTTTCTCTTTGTTATCGGAGGATATTTCCTTTGGCCCTATAGTCTTCAAAGGGATCCCAAATATCTGTTCTCAGATTCCACAGAAATAAGGCTAGCAAAGAGATCCACGAAATACAGATGTAACTCTGTGAGATGAATTAACAGAACACTAAGCAGTTTCTCAGAAAGCTTCTTTCCAGATTTCATCTGAGGATATTTCCTTTTTCACTATACCCCTCTATGGGCTTCCAAATATCACTTTGCCAAATCCACAAGAACTGTCTTAGCGAAAGGCTTCTTGAGGGGAAAGCTGCAACTCTGTGAGATGATTTCACAGAACACAAAGAAGTTTCTCAGAAAGATTCTTTCTCTTTGTTATCGGAGGATATTTCCTTTGGCCCTATAGTCTTCAAAGGGATCCGAAATATCTGTTCTCAGATTCCACAGAAATAAGGCTAGCAAAGAGATCCACGAAATACAGATGTAACTCTGTGAGATGAATTAACAGAACACTAAGCAGTTTCTCAGAAAGCTTCTTTCCAGATTTCATCTGAGGATATTTTCTTTTTCACCATAGCCCTCTATGGGCTTCCAAATATCACTTTGCCAATTACACAAGAACTGTCTTAGCGAAAGGCTTCTTGAGGGGAAAGCTGTAACTCTATGAGATGATTTCACAGAACACAAAGAAGTTTCTCAGAAAGCTTCTTTCTCTTTGTTATCGGAGGATGTTTCCTTTGGCCCTATAGTCTTCAAAGGGATCCGAAATATCTGTTCTCAGATTCCACAGAAATAAGGCTAGCAAAGAGATCCACGAAATACAGATGTAACTCTGTGAGATGAATTAACAGAACACTAAGCAGTTTCTCAGAAAGCTTCTTTCCAGATTTCATCTGAGGATATTTCCTTTTTCACCATAGCCCTCTATGAGCTTCCAGATATCACTTTGCCAATTTCACAAGAACTGTCTTAACGAAAGACTCCTTGAGGGGAAAGCTGTAACTCTGTGAGATGATTTCACAGAACACGAAGAAGTTTCTCAGAAAGCTTCTTTCTCTTTGTTTTCAGAGGATATTTCCTTTGGCCCTATAGTCTTCAAAAGGATCCGAAATATATGTTCTCAGATTCAACAGAAATAAGGCTAGCAAAGAGATCCACGAAATACAGATGTAACTCTGTGAGATGAATTAACAGAACACTAAGCAGTTTCTCAGAAAGCTTCTTTCCAGATTTCATCTGAGGATATTTCCTTTTTCACCATAGCCCTCTATGGGCTTCCAAATATCACTTTGCCAATTCCACAAGAACTGTCTTAGCGAAAGGCTTCTTGAGGGGAAAGCTGCAACTCTGTGAGATGATTTCACAGAACACAACGAAGTTTCTCAGAAAGCTTCTTTCCCTTTGTTATCGGAGGATATTTCCTTTGGCCCTATAGTCTTCCAAGGGATCCGAAATATCTGTTCTCAGATTCCACAGAAATAAGGCTAGCAAAGAGATCCACGAAATACAGATGTAAGTCTGTGAGATGAATTAACAGAACACTAAGCAGTTTCTCAGAAAGCTTCTTTCCAGATTTCATCTGAGGATATTTCCTTTGTCACCATAGCCCTCTATGGGCTTCCAAATATCACTTTGCCAATTCCACAAGAACTGTCTTAGCGAAAGGCTTCTTGAGGGGAAAGCTGCAACTCTGTGAGATGATTTCACAGAACACAAAGAAGTTTATCAGAAAGCTTCTTTCCCTTTGTTATCGGAGAATATTTCCTTTGGCCCTATAGTCTTCATAGGGATCCGAAATATCTGTTCTCAGATTCCACAGAAATAAGGCTAGCAAAGAGATCCACGAAATACAGATGTAACTCTGTGAGATGAATTAACAGAACACTAAGCAGTTTCTCAGAAAGCTTCTTTCCAGATTTCATTTGAGGATATTTCCTTTTTCACTATACCCCTCTATGGGCTTCCAATTATCACTTTGCGAATTCCACAAGAACTGTCTTAGCGAAAGGCTTCTTGAGGGGAAAGCTGCAACTCTGTGAGATGATTTCACAGAACACAAAGAAGTTTCTCAGAAAGCTTCTTTCTCTTTGTTATCGGAGGATATTTCCTTTGACCCTATAGTCTTCAAAGGGATCCGAAATATCTGTTCTCAGATTCCACAGAAATAAGGCTAGCAAAGAGATCCACGAAATACAGATGTAACTCTGTGAGATGAATTAACAGAACACTAAGCAGTTTCTCAGAAAGCTTCTTTCCAGATTTCATCTGAGGATATTTCGTTTTTCAACATAGCCCTCTACGGGCTTTCAAATATCACTTTGCCAATTCCACAAGAACTGTCTTAGCGAAAGGCTTCTTGAGGGGAAAGCTGCAACTCTGTGAGATGATTTCACAGAACACAACGAACTTTCTCAGAAAGCTTCTTTCTCTTTGTTATCGGAGGATATTTCCTTTGGCCCTATAGTCTTCAAAGGGATCTGAAATATCTGTTCTCAGATTCCACAGAAATAAGGCTAGCAAAGAGATCCACGAAATACAGATGTAAGTCTGTGAGATGAATTAACAGAACACTAAGCAGTTTCTCAGAAAGCTTCTTTCCAGATTTCATCTGAGGATATTTCCTTTGTCACCATAGCCCTCTATGGGCTTCCAAATATCACTTTGCCAATTCCACAAGAACTGTCTTAGCGAAAGGCTTCTTGAGGGGAAAGCTGCAACTCTGTGAGATGATTTCACAGAACACAAAGAAGTTTATCAGAAAGCTTCTTTCCCTTTGTTATCGGAGAATATTTCCTTTGGCCCTATAGTCTTCATAGGGATCCGAAATATCTGTTCTCAGATTCCACAGAAATAAGGCTAGCAAAGAGATCCACGAAATACAGATGTAACACTGTGAGATGAATTAACAGAACACTAAGCAGTTTCTCAGAAAGCTTCTTTCCAGATTTCCTCTGAGGATATTTCTTTTTTCACCATAGCCCTCTATGGGTTTCCAGATATCACTTTGCCAATTTCAAAAGAACTGTCTTAGCGAAAGGCTCCGTGAGGGGAAAGCTGTAACTCTGTGAGATGATTTCACAGAACACAACGAAGTTTCTCAGAAAGCTTCTTTCTCTTTGTTATCGGAGGATATTTCCTTTGGCCCTATAGTCTTCAAAGGGATCCGAAATATCTGTTCTCAGATTTCACAGAAATAAGGCTAGCAAAGAGATCCACGAAATACAGATGTAACTCTGTGAGATGAATTAACACAACACTAAGCAGTTTCTCAGAAAGCTTCTTTCCAGATTTCATTTGAGGATATTTCCTTTTTCACCATAGCCCTCTATGGGCTTCCAAATATCACTTTGCCAATTCCACAAGAACCGTCTTAGCGAAAGGCTTCTTGAGGGGAAAGCTGCAACTCTGTGAGATGATTTCACAGACCACAAAGAAGTTTCTCAGAAAGCTTCTTTCTCTTTGTTATCGGAGGATATTTCCTTTGGCCCTATAGTCTTCAAAGGGATCTGAAATATCTGTTCTCAGATTCCACAGAAATAAGGCTAGCAAAGAGATCCATGAAATACAGATGTAACACTGTGAGATGAATTAACAGAACACTAAGCAGTTTCTCAGAAAGCTTCTTTCCAGATTTCATCTGAGGATATTTCCTTTTTCACTATACCCCTCTATGGGCTTCCAAATATCACTTTGCCAAATCCACAAGAACTGTCTTAGCGAAAGGCTTCTTGAGGGGAAAGCTGCAACTCTGTGAGATGATTTCACAGAACACAAAGAAGTTTCTCAGAAAGATTCTTTCTCTTTGTTATCGGAGGATATTTCCTTTGGCCCTATAGTCTTCAAACGGATACGAAATATCTGTTCTCAGATTCCACAGAAATAAGGCTAGCAAAGAGATCCACGAAATACAGATGTAACTCTGTGAGATGAATTAACAGAACACTAAGCAGTTTCTCAGAAAGCTTCTTTCCAGATTTCATCTGAGGATATTTCCTTTTTCACCATAGCCCTCTATGGGCTTCCAAATATCACTTTGCCAATTCCACAAGAACTGTCTTAGCGAAAGGCTTCTTGAGGGGAAAGCTGCAACTCTGTGAGATGATTTCACAGAACACAACGAAGTTTCTCAGAAAGCTTCTTTCCCTTTGTTATCGGAGGATATTTCCTTTGGCCCTATAGTCTTCCAAGGGATCCGAAATATCTGTTCTCAGATTCCACAGAAATAAGGCTAGCAAAGAGATCCACGAAATACAGATGTAAGTCTGTGAGATGAATTAACAGAACACTAAGCAGTTTCTCAGAAAGCTTCTTTCCAGATTTCATCTGAGGATATTTCCTTTGTCACCATAGCCCTCTATGGGCTTCCAAATATCACTTTGCCAATTCCACAAGAACTGTCTTAGCGAAAGGCTTCTTGAGGGGAAAGCTGCAACTCTGTGAGATGATTTCACAGAACACAAAGAAGTTTATCAGAAAGCTTCTTTCCCTTTGTTATCGGAGAATATTTCCTTTGGCCCTATAGTCTTCATAGGGATCCGAAATATCTGTTCTCAGATTCCACAGAAATAAGGCTAGCAAAGAGATCCACGAAATACAGATGTAACTCTGTGAGATGAATTAACAGAACACTAAGCAGTTTCTCAGAAAGCTTCTTTCCAGATTTCATTTGAGGATATTTCCTTTTTCACTATACCCCTCTATGGGCTTCCAATTATCACTTTGCGAATTCCACAAGAACTGTCTTAGCGAAAGGCTTCTTGAGGGGAAAGCTGCAACTCTGTGAGATGATTTCACAGAACACAAAGAAGTTTCTCAGAAAGCTTCTTTCTCTTTGTTATCGGAGGATATTTCCTTTGACCCTATAGTCTTCAAAGGGATCCGAAATATCTGTTCTCAGATTCCACAGAAATAAGGCTAGCAAAGAGATCCACGAAATACAGATGTAACTCTGTGAGATGAATTAACAGAACACTAAGCAGTTTCTCAGAAAGCTTCTTTCCAGATTTCATCTGAGGATATTTCGTTTTTCAACATAGCCCTCTACGGGCTTTCAAATATCACTTTGCCAATTCCACAAGAACTGTCTTAGCGAAAGGCTTCTTGAGGGGAAAGCTGCAACTCTGTGAGATGATTTCACAGAACACAACGAACTTTCTCAGAAAGCTTCTTTCTCTTTGTTATCGGAGGATATTTCCTTTGGCCCTATAGTCTTCAAAGGGATCTGAAATATCTGTTCTCAGATTCCACAGAAATAAGGCTAGCAAAGAGATCCACGAAATACAGATGTAAGTCTGTGAGATGAATTAACAGAACACTAAGCAGTTTCTCAGAAAGCTTCTTTCCAGATTTCATCTGAGGATATTTCCTTTGTCACCATAGCCCTCTATGGGCTTCCAAATATCACTTTGCCAATTCCACAAGAACTGTCTTAGCGAAAGGCTTCTTGAGGGGAAAGCTGCAACTCTGTGAGATGATTTCACAGAACACAAAGAAGTTTATCAGAAAGCTTCTTTCCCTTTGTTATCGGAGAATATTTCCTTTGGCCCTATAGTCTTCATAGGGATCCGAAATATCTGTTCTCAGATTCCACAGAAATAAGGCTAGCAAAGAGATCCACGAAATACAGATGTAACACTGTGAGATGAATTAACAGAACACTAAGCAGTTTCTCAGAAAGCTTCTTTCCAGATTTCCTCTGAGGATATTTCTTTTTTCACCATAGCCCTCTATGGGTTTCCAGATATCACTTTGCCAATTTCAAAAGAACTGTCTTAGCGAAAGGCTCCGTGAGGGGAAAGCTGTAACTCTGTGAGATGATTTCACAGAACACAACGAAGTTTCTCAGAAAGCTTCTTTCTCTTTGTTATCGGAGGATATTTCCTTTGGCCCTATAGTCTTCAAAGGGATCCGAAATATCTGTTCTCAGATTTCACAGAAATAAGGCTAGCAAAGAGATCCACGAAATACAGATGTAACTCTGTGAGATGAATTAACACAACACTAAGCAGTTTCTCAGAAAGCTTCTTTCCAGATTTCATTTGAGGATATTTCCTTTTTCACCATAGCCCTCTATGGGCTTCCAAATATCACTTTGCCAATTCCACAAGAACCGTCTTAGCGAAAGGCTTCTTGAGGGGAAAGCTGCAACTCTGTGAGATGATTTCACAGACCACAAAGAAGTTTCTCAGAAAGCTTCTTTCTCTTTGTTATCGGAGGATATTTCCTT
Source organism: Macaca nemestrina (assembly GCF_043159975.1). Classification (NCBI taxonomy): domain Eukaryota; kingdom Metazoa; phylum Chordata; class Mammalia; order Primates; family Cercopithecidae; genus Macaca; species Macaca nemestrina. The sequence continues at coordinate 63,946,540 of NC_092136.1, read as the reverse complement.
TGGCCCTATAGTCTTCAAAGGGATCTGAAATATCTGTTCTCAGATTCCACAGAAATAAGGCTAGCAAAGAGATCCATGAAATACAGATGTAACACTGTGAGATGAATTAACAGAACACTAAGCAGTTTCTCAGAAAGCTTCTTTCCAGATTTCATCTGAGGATATTTCCTTTTTCACTATACCCCTCTATGGGCTTCCAAATATCACTTTGCCAAATCCACAAGAACTGTCTTAGCGAAAGGCTTCTTGAGGGGAAAGCTGCAACTCTGTGAGATGATTTCACAGAACACAAAGAAGTTTCTCAGAAAGATTCTTTCTCTTTGTTATCGGAGGATATTTCCTTTGGCCCTATAGTCTTCAAACGGATACGAAATATCTGTTCTCAGATTCCACAGAAATAAGGCTAGCAAAGAGATCCACGAAATACAGATGTAACTCTGTGAGATGAATTAACAGAACACTAAGCAGTTTCTCAGAAAGCTTCTTTCCAGATTTCATCTGAGGATATTTCCTTTTTCACCATAGCCCTCTACGGGCTTTCAAATATCACTTTGCCAATTCCACAAGAACTGTCTTAGCGAAAGGCTTCTTGAGTGGAAAGCTGCAACTCTGTGAGATGATTTCACAGAACACAACGAACTTTCTCAGAAAGCTTCTTTCTCTTTGTTATCGGAGGATATTTCCTTTGGCCCTATAGTCTTCAAAGGGATCTGAAATATCTGTTCTCAGATTCCACAGAAATAAGGCTAGCAAAGAGATCCACGAAATACAGATGTAACACTGTGAGATGAATTAACAGAACACTAAGCAGTTTCTCAGAAAGCTTCTTTCCAGATTTCCTCTGAGGATATTTCTTTTTTCACCATAGCCCTCTAGGGGTTTCCAAATATCACTTTGCCAATTTCAAAAGAACTGTCTTAGCGAAAGGCTCCGTGAGGGGAAAGCTGTAACTCTGTGAGATGATTTCACAGACCACAACGAAGTTTCTCAGAAAGCTTCTTTCTCTTTGTTATCGGAGGATATTTCCTTTGGCCCTATAGTCTTCAAAGGGATCCGAAATATCTGTTCTCAGATTTCACAGAAATAAGGCTAGCAAAGAGATCCACGAAATACAGATGTAACTCTGTGAGATGAATTAACAGAACACTAAGCAGTTTCTCAGAAAGCTTCTTTCCAGATTTCCTTTGAGGATATTTCCTTTATCACCATAGCCCTCTATGGGCTTCCAAATATCACTTTGCCAATTCCACAAGAACTGTCTTAGCGAAAGGCTTCTTGAGAGGAAAGCTGTAACTCTGTGAGATGATTTCACAGAACACAAAAAAGTTTCTCAGAAAGCTTCTTTCTCTTTGTTATCGGAGGATATTTCCTTTGGCCCTATAGTCTTCTTAGGGATCCGAAATATCTGTTCTCAGATTCCACAGAAATAAGGCTAGCAAAGAGATCCACGAAATACAGATGTAACTCTGTGAGATGAATTAACAGAACACTAAGCAGTTTCTCAGAAAGTTTCTTTCCAGATTTCATCTGAGGATATTTCCTTTTTCAACATAGCCCTCTATGGGCTTCCAGGTATCACTTTGCCAATTCCACAAGAACTGTCTTAGCGAAAGACTCCTTGAGGGGAAAGCTGTAACTCTGTGAGATGATTTCACATAACACAAAGAAGTTTCTCAGAAAGCTTCTTTCTCTTTGTTTTCAGAGGATATTTCCTTTAGCCCTATAATCTTCAAAAGGATCCGAAATATCTGTTCTCAGATTCAACAGAAATAAGGCTAGGAAAGAGATCCACGAAATACAGATGTAACTCTGTGAGATGAATTAACAGAACACTAAGCAGTTTCTCAGAAAGCTTCTTTCCAGATTTCATCTCTGGATATTTCCTTTTTCACCATAGCCCTCTATGGGCTTCCAAATATAACTTTGCCAATTCCAAAAGAACTGTCTTAGCGAAAGGCTCCGTGAAGGGAAAGCTGTAACTCTGTGAGATGATTTCACAGAACACAACGAAGTTTCTCAGAAAGCTTCTTTCTCTTTGTTATCGGAGGATATTTCCTTTGGCCCTATAGTCTTCAAAGGGATCCGAAATATCTGTTCTCAGATTCCACAGAAATAAGGCTAGCAAAGAGATCCACGAAATACAGATGTAACTCTGTGAGATGAATTAACAGAACACTAAGCAGTTTCTCAGAAAGCTTCTTTCCAGATTTCATCTGAGGATATTTCCTTTTTCACCATAGCCCTCTACGGGCTTTCAAATATCACTTTGCCAATTCCACAAGAACTGTCTTAGCCAAAGGCTTCTTGAGGGGAAAGCTGCAACTCTGTGAGATGATTTCACAGAACACAACGAACTTTCTCAGAAAGCTTCTTTCTCTTTGTTATCGGAGGATATTTCCTTTGGCCCTATAGTCTTCAAAGGGATCTGAAATATCTGTTCTCAGATTCCACAGAAATAAGGCTAGCAAAGAGATCCACGAAATACAGATGTAACACTGTGAGATGAATTAACAGAACACTAAGCAGTTTCTCAGAAAGCTTCTTTCCAGATTTCCTCTGAGGATATTTCTTTTTTCACCATAGCCCTCTATGTGTTTCCAAATATCACTTTGCGAATTTCAAAAGAAATGTCTTAGCGAACGGCTCCGTGAGGGGAAAGCTGTAACTCTGTGAGATGATTTCACAGAACACAACGAAGTTTCTCAGAAAGCTTCTTTCTCTTTGTTATCGGAGGATATTTCCTTTGGCCCTATAGTCTTCAAAGGGATCCGAAATATCTGTTCTCAGATTTCACAGATATAAGGCTAGCAAAGAGATCCACGAAATACAGATGTAACTCTGTGAGATGAATTAACAGAACACTAAGCAGTTTCTCAGAAAGCTTCTTTCCAGATTTCATTTGAGGATATTTCCTTTATCACCATAGCCCTCTATGGGCTTCCAAATATCACTTTGCCAATTCCACAAGAACTGTCTTAGCGAAAGGCTTCTTGAGAGGAAAGCTGTAACTCTGTGAGATGATTTCACAGAACACAAAGAAGTTTCTCAGAAAGCTTCTTTCTCTTTGTTATCGGAGGATATTTCCTTTGGCCCTATAGTCTTCTTAGGGATCCGAAATATCTGTTCTCAGATTCCACAGAAATAAGGCTAGCAAAGAGATCCACGAAATACAGATGTAACTCTGTGAGATGAATTAACAGAACACTAAGCAGTTTCTCAGAAAGTTTCTTTCCAGATTTCATCTGAGGATATTTCCTTTTTCAAAATAGCCCTCTATGGGCTTCCAGGTATCACTTTGCCAATTCCACAAGAACTGTCTTAGCGAAAGACTCCTTGAGGGGAAAGCTGTAACTCTGTGAGATGATTTCACATAACACAAAGAAGTTTCTCAGGAAGCTTCTTTCTCTTTGTTTTCAGAGGATATTTCCTTTAGCCCTATAATCTTCAAAAGGATCCGAAATATCTGTTCTCAGATTCAACAGAAATAAGGCTAGCACAGACATCCACGAAATACAGATGTAACTCTGTGAGATGAATTAACAGAACACTAAGCAGTTTCTCAGAAAGCTTCTTTCCAGATTTCATCTCTGGATATTTCCTTTTTCACCATAGCCCTCTATGGGCTTCCAAATATAACTTTGCCAATTCCAAAAGAACTGTCTTAGCGAAAGGCTCCGTGAAGGGAAAGCTGTAACTCTGTGAGATGATTTCACAGAACAGAACGAAGTTTCTCAGAAAGCTTCTTTCTCTTTGTTATCGGAGGATATTTCCTTTGGCCCTATAGTCTTCAAAGGGATCCGAAATGTCTGTTCTCAGATTCCACAGAAATAAGGCTAGCAAAGAGATCCACGAAATACAGATGTAACTCTGTTAGATGAATTAACAGAACACTAAGCAGTTTCTCAGAAAGCTTCTTTCCAGATTTCATCAGAGGATATTTCCTTTTTCACCATAGCCCTCTACGGGCTTTCAAATATCACTTTGCCAATTCCACAAGAACTGTCTTAGCCAAAGGCTTCTTGAGGGGAAAGCTGCAACTCTGTGAGATGATTTCACAGAACACAACGAACTTTCTCAGAAAGCTTCTTTCTCTTTGTTATCGGAGGATATTTCCTTTGGCCCTATAGTCTTCAAAGGGATCTGAAATATCTGTTCTCAGATTCCACAGAAATAAGGCTAGCAAAGAGATCCACGAAATACAGATGTAACACTGTGAGATGAATTAACAGAACACTAAGCAATTTCTCAGAAAGCTTCTTTCCAGATTTCCTCTGAGGATATTTCTTTTTTCACCATAGCCCTCTATGTGTTTCCAAATATCACTTTGCGAATTTCAAAAGAACTGTCTTAGCGAACGGCTCCGTGAGGGGAAAGCTGTAACTCTGTGAGATGATTTCACAGAACACAACGAAGTTTCTCAGAAAGCTTCTTTCTCTTTGTTATCGGAGGATATTTCCTTTGGCCCTATAGTCTTCAAAGGGATCCGAAATATCTGTTCTCAGATTTCACAGAAATAAGGCTAGCAAAGAGATCCACGAAATACAGATGTAACTCTGTGAGATGAATTAACAGAACACTAAGCAGTTTCTCAGAAAGTTTCTTTCCAGATTTCATCTGAGGATATTTCCTTTTTCAAAATAGCCCTCTATGGGCTTCCAGGTATCACTTTGCCAATTCCACAAGAACTGTCTTAGCGAAAGACTCCTTGAGGGGAAAGCTGTAACTCTGTGAGATGATTTCACATAACACGAAGAAGTTTCTCAGAAAGCTTCTATCTCTTTGTTTTCAGAGGATATTTCCTTTAGCCCTATAATCTTCAAAAGGATCCGAAATATCTGTTCTCAGATTCAACAGAAATAACGCTAGCAAAGAGATCCACGAAATACAGATGTAACTCTGTGAGATGAATTAACAGAACACTAAGCAGTTTCTCAGAAAGCTTCTTTCCAGATTTCATCTCTGGATATTTCCTTTTTCACCATAGCCCTCTATGGGCTTCCAAATATCACTTTGCCAATTCCAAAAGAACTGTCTTAGCGAAAGGCTCCGTGAGGGGAAAGCTGTAACTCTGTGAGATGATTTCACAGAACACAACGAAGTTTCTCAGAAAGCTTCTTTCTCTTTGTTATCGGAGGATATTTCCTTTGGCCCTATAGTCTTCAAAGGGATCCGAAATATCTGTTCTCAGATTCCACAGTAATAAGGCTAGCAAAGAGATCCACGAAATACAGATGTAACTCTGTGAGATGAATTAACAGAACACTAAACAGTTTCTCAGAAAGTTTCTTTCCAGATTTCATCTGAGGATATTTCCTTTTTCAAAATAGCCCTCTATGGGCTTCCAGGTATCACTTTGCCAATTCCACAAGAACTGTCTTAGCGAAAGACTCCTTGAGGGGAAAGCTGTAACTCTGTGAGATGATTTCACATAACACAAAGAAGTTTCTCAGAAAGCTTCTTTCTCTTTGTTTTCAGAGGATATTTCCTTTAGCCCTATAATCTTCAAAAGGATCCGAAATATCTGTTCTCAGATTCAACAGAAATTAGGCTAGCAAAGAGATCCACGAAATACAGATGTAACTCTGTGAGATGAATTAACAGAACACTAAGCAGTTTCTCAGAAAGCTTCTTTCCAGATTTCATCTCTGGATATTTCCTTTTTCACCATAGCCCTCTATGGGCTTCCAAATATCACTTTGCCAATTCCAAAAGAACTGTCTTAGCGAAAGACTCCGTGAGGGGAAAGCTGTAACTCTGTGAGATGATTTCACAGAACACAACGAAGTTTCTCAGAAAGCTTCTTTCTCTTTGTTATCGGAGGATATTTCCTTTGGCCCTATAGTCTTCAAAGGGATCCGAAATATCTGTTCTCAGATTCCACAGTAATAAGGCTAGCAAAGAGATCCACGAAATACAGATGTAACTCTGTGAGATGAATTAACAGAACACTAAGCAGTTTCTCAGAAAGTTTCTTTCCAGATTTCCTCTGAGGATATTTCCTTTTTCACCATAGCCCTCTATGGGCTTCCAGCTATCACTTTGCCAATTCCACAAGAACTGTCTTAGCGAAAGACTCCTTGAGGGGAAAGCTGTAACTCTGTGAGATGATTTCACATAACACAAAGAAGTTTCACAGAAAGCTTCTTTCTCTTTTTTTTCAGAGGATATTTCCTTTAGCCCTATAATCTTCAAAAGGATCCGAAATATCTGTTCTCAGATTCAACAGAAATAAGGCTAGCAAAGAGATCCACGAAATACAGATGTAACTCTGTGAGATGAATTAACAGAACACTAAGCAGTTTCTCAGAAAGCTTCTTTCCAGATTTCATCTCTGGATATTTCCTTTTTCACCATAGCCCTCTATGGGCTTCCAAATATCACTTTGCCAATTCCAAAAGAACTGTCTTAGCGAAAGGCTCCGTGAGGGGAAAGCTGTAACTCTGTGAGATGATTTCACAGAACACAACGAAGTTTCTCAGAAAGCTTCTTTCTCTTTGTTATCGGAGGATATTTCCTTTGGCCCTATAGTCTTCAAAGGGATCCGAAATATCTGTTCTCAGATTCCACAGTAATAAGGCTAGCAAAGAGATCCACGAAATACAGATGTAACTCTGTGAGATGAATTAACAGAACACTAAGCAGTTTCTCAGAAATCTTCTTTCCAGATTTCATCTGAGGATATTTCCTTTTTCACCATAGCCCTCTATGGGCTTCCAAATATCACTTTGCCAATTCCACAAGAACTGTCTTAGCGTAAGGCTTCTTGAGGGGAAAGTTGCAACTCTGTGTGATGATTTCACAGAACACAAAGAAGTTTCTCAGAAAGCTTCTTTCTCTTTGTTATCGGAGGATATTTCCTTTGGCCCTATAGTCTTCAAAGGGATCCGAAATATCTGTTCTCAGATTCCACAGAAATAAGGCTAGCAAAGAGATCCACGAAATACAGATGTAACTCTGTGAGGTGAATTAACAGAACACTAAGCAGTTTCTCAGAAAGCTTCTTTCCAGATTTCATCTGAGGATATTTCCTTTATCACCATAGCCCTCTATGGGCTTCCAAATATCACTTTGCAAATTCCACAAGAACTGTTTTAGCGAAAGGCTTCTTGAGGGGAATGCTGCAACTCTGTGAGATGATTTCACAGAACACAAAGAAGTTTCTCAGAAAGCTTCTTTCCCTTTGTTATCGGAGGATATTTCCTTTGGCCCTATAGTCTTCCAAGGGATCCTAAATATCTGTTCTCAGATTCCACAGAAATAAGGCTAGCAAAGAGATCCACGAAATACAGATGTAACTCTGTGAGATGAATTAACAGAACACTAAGCAGTTTCTCAGAAAGCTTCTTTCCAGATTTCATCTGAGGATATTTCCTTTTTCACTATAGCCCTCTACGGGCTTCCAAATATCACTTTGCCAATTCCACAAGAACTGTCTTAGCGAAAGGCTTCTTGAGGGGAAAGCTGCAACTCTGTGAGATGATTTCACAGAATACAAAGAAGTTTCTCAGAAAGCTTCTTTCTCTTTGTTATCGGAGGATATTTCCTTTGGCCCTATAGTCTTCAAAGGGATCCGAAATATCTGTTCTCAGATTCCACAGAAATAAGGCTAGCAAAGAGATCCACGAAATACAGATGTAACTCTGTGAGATGAATTAACAGAACACTAAGCAGTTTCTCAGAAAGTTTCTTTCCAGATTTCATCTGAGGATATTTCCTTTTTCACCATAGCCCTCTACGGGCTTTCAAATATCACTTTGCCAATTCCACAAGAACTGTCTTAGCGAAAGGCTTCTTGAGGGGAAAGCTGCAACTCTGTGAGATGATTTCACAGAACACAAAGAAGTTTCTCAGAAAGCTTCTTTCTCTTTGTTATCGGAGGATATTTCCTTTGGCCCTATAGTCTTCAAAGGGATCTGAAATATCTGTTCTCAGATTCCACAGAAATAAGGCTGGCAAAGAGATCCACGAAATACAGATGTAACACTGTGAGATGAATTAACAGAACACTAAGCAGTTTCTCAGAAAGCTTCTTTCCAGATTTCCTCTGAGGATATTTCTTTTTTCACAATAGCCCTCTATGGGTTTCCAAATATCACTTTGCCAATTTCAAAAGAACTGTCTTAGCGAAAGGCTCCGTGAGGGGAAAGCTGTAACTCTGTGAGATGATTTCACAGAACACAACGAAGTTTCTCAGAAAGCTTCTTTCTCTTTGTTATCGGAGGATATTTCCTTTGGCCCTATAGTCTTCAAAGGGATCCGAAATATCTGTTCTCAGATTTCACAGAAATAAGGCTAGCAAAGAGATCCACGAAATACAGATGTAACTCTGTGAGATGAATTAACAGAACACTAAGCAGTTTCTCAGAAAGCTTCTTTCCAGATTTCATTTGAGTATATTTCCTTTTTCACCATAGCCCTCTATGGGCTTCCAAATATCACTTTGCCAATTCCGCAAGAACTGTCTTAGCGAAAGGCTTCTTGAGAGGAAAGCTGTAACTCTGTGAGATGATTTCACAGAACACAAAGAAGTTTCTCAGAAAGCTTCTTTCTCTTTGTTATCGGAGTATATTTCCTTTGGCCCTATAGTCTTCTTAGGGATCCGAAATATCTGTTCTCAGATTCCACAGAAATAAGGCTAGCAAAGAGATCCACGAAATACAGATGTAACTCTGTGAGATGAATTAACAGAACACTAAGCAGTTTCTCAGAAAGTTTCTTTCCAGATTTCATCTGAGGATATTTCCTTTTTCAAAATAGCCCTCTATGGGCTTCCAGGTATCACTTTGCCAATTCCACAAGAACTGTCTTAGCGAAAGACTCCTTGAGGCGAAAGCTGTAACTCTGTGAGATGATTTCACATAACACAAAGAAGTTTCTCAGAAAGCTTCTTTCTCTTTGTTTTCAGAGGATATTTCCTTTAGCCCTATAATCTTCAAAAGGATCTGAAATATCTGTTCTCAGATTCCACAGAAATAAGGCTAGCAAAGAGATCCACGAAATACAGATGTAACTCTGTAAGATGAATTAACAGAACACTAAGCAGTTTCTCAGAAAGCTTCTTTCCAGATTTCATCTGAGGATATTTCCTTTTTCACCATAGCCCTCTATGGGCTTCCAGATATCACTTTGCCAATTTCACAAGAACTGTCTTAGCGAAAGACTCCTTGAGGGGAAAGCTGTAACTCTGTGAGATGATTTCACAGAACACAAAGAAGTTTCTCAGAAAGCTTCTTTCTCTTTGTTTTCAAAGGATATTTCCTTTGGACCTATAGTCTTCAAAAGGATCCGAAATATCTGTTCTCAGATTCAACAGAAATAAGGCTAGCAAAGAGATCCACGAAATACAGATGTAACTCTGTGAGATGAATTAACAGAACACTAACCAGTTTCTCAGAAAGCTTCTTTCCAGATTTTATCTGAGGATATTTCCTTTTTCACCATAGCCCTCTATGGGCTTCCAAATATCACTTTGCCAATTCCACAAGAACTGTCTTAGCGAAAGGCTTCTTGAGAGGAAAGTTGCAACTCTGTGAGATGATTTCACAGAACACAAAGAAGTTTCTCAGAAAGCTTCTTTCTCTTTGTTATCGGAGGATATTTCCTTTGGCCCTATAGTCTTCAAAGGGATCCGAAATATCTGTTCTCAGATTCCACAGAAATAAGGCTAGCAAAGAGATCCACGAAATACAGATGTAACTCTGTGAGATGAATTAACAGAACACTAAGCAGTTTCTCAGAAAGCTTATTTCCAGATTTCATCTGAGGATATTTCCTTTTTCACTATAGCCCTCTATGGGCTTCCAAATATCACTTTGCCAATTCCACAAGAACTGTCTTAGCGAAAGGCTTTTTGAGGGGAAAGCTGCAACTCTGTGAGATGATTTCACAGAACACAAAGAAGTTTCTCAGAAAGCTTCTTTCTCTTTGTTATCGGAGGATATTTCCTTTGGCCCTATAGTCTTCAAAGGGATCCGAAATATCTGTTCTCAGATTCCACAGAAATAAGGCTAGCAAAGAGATCCACGAAATACAGATGTAACTCTGTGAGATGAATTAACAGAACACTAAGCAGTTTCTCAGAAAGCTTCTTTCCAGATTTCATCTGAGGATATTTCCTTTTTCACCATAGCCCTCTACGGGCTTTCATATATCACTTTGCCAGTTCCACAAGAACTGTCTTAGCGAAAGGCTTCTTGAGGGGAAAGCTGCAACTCTGTGAGATGATTTCACAGAACACAACGAACTTTCTCAGAAAGCTTCTTTCTCTTTGTTATCGGAGGATATTTCCTTAGGCCCTATAGTCTTCAAAGGGATCTGAAATATCTGTTCTCAGATTCCACAGAAATAAGGCTAGCAAAGAGATCCACGAAATACAGATGTAACACTGTGAGATGAATTAACAGAACACTAAGCAGTTTCTCAGAAAGCTTCTTTCCAGATTTCCTCTGAGGATATTTCTTTTTTCACCATAGCCCTCTAAGGGTTTCCAAATATCACTTGCCAATTTCAAAAGAACTGTCTTAGCGAAAGGCTCCGTGAGGGGAAAGCTGTAACTCTGTGAGATGATTTCACAGAACACAACGAAGTTTCTCAGAAAGCTTCTTTCTCTTTGTTATCGGAGTATATTTCCTTTGGCCCTATAGTCTTCAAAGGGATCCGAAATATCTGTTCTCAGATTCCACAGAAATAAGGCTAGCAAAGAGATCCACGAAATACAGATGTAACTCTGTGAGATGAATTAACACAACACTAAGCAGTTTCTCAGAAAGCTTCTTTCCAGATTTCATCTGAGGATATTTTCTTTTTCACCATAGCCCTCTATGGGCTTCCAAATATCACTTTGCCAATTCCACAAGAACTGTCTTAGCGAAAGGCTTTTTGAGGGGAAAGCTGCAACTCTGTGAGATGATTTCACAGAACACAAAGAAGTTTCTCAGAAAGCTTCTTTCTCTTTGTTATCGGAGGATATTTCCTTTGGCCCTATAGTCTTCAAAGGGATCCGAAATATCTGTTCTCAGATTCCACAGAAATAAGGCTAGCAAAGAGATCCACGAAATACAGATGTAACTCTGTGAGATGAATTAACAGAACACTAAGCAGTTTCTCAGAAAGCTTCTTTCCAGATTTCATCTGAGGATTTTTCCTTTTTCACCATAGCCCTCTACGGGCTTTCATATATCACTTTGCCAATTCCACAAGAACTGTCTTAGCGAAAGGCTTCTTGCGGGGAAAGCTGCAACTCTGTGAGATGGTTTCACAGAACACAACGAACTTTCTCAGAAAGCTTCTTTCTCTTTGTTATCGGAGGATATTTCCTTTGGCCCTATAGTCTTCAAAGGGATCTGAAATATCTGTTCTCAGATTCCACAGAAATAAGGCTAGCAAAGAGATCCACGAAATACAGATGTAACTCTGTGAGATGAATTAACAGAACACTAAGCAGTTTCTCAGAAAGCTTCTTTCCAGATTTCATTTGAGGATATATCCTTTTTCACCATAGCCCTCTATGGGCTTCCAAATATCACTTTGCCAATTCCACAAGAACTGTCTTAGCGAAAGGCTTCTTGAGAGGAAAGCTGTAACTCTGTGAGATGATTTCACAGAACACAAAGAAGTTTCTCAGAAAGCTTCTTTCTCTTTGTTATCGGAGTATATTTCCTTTGGCCCTATAGTCTTCTTAGGGATCCGAAATATCTGTTCTCAGATTCCACAGAAATAAAACTAGCAAAGAGATCCACGAAATACAGATGTAACTCTGTGAGATGAATTAACAGAACACTAAGCAGTTTCTCAGAAAGTTTCTTTCCAGATTTCATCTGAGGATATTTCCTTTTTCAAAATAGCCCTCTATGGGCTTCCAGGTATCACTTTGCCAATTCCACAAGCACTGTCTTAGCGAAAGACTCCTTGAGGGGAAAGCAGTAACTCTGTGAGATGATTTCACATAACACAAAGAAGTTTCTCAGAAAGCTTCTTTCTCTTTGTTTTCAGAGGATATTTCCTTTAGCCCTATAATCTTCAAAAGGATCCGAAATATCTGTTCTCAGATTCCACAGAAATAAGGCTAGCAAAGAGATCCACGAAATACAGATGTAACTCTGTGAGATGAATTAACAGAACACTAAGCAGTTTCTCAGAAATCTTATTTCCAGATTTCATCTGAGGATATTTCCTTTTTCACTATAGCCCTCTATGGGCTTCCAAATATCACTTTGCCAATTCCACAAGAACTGTCTTAGCGAAAGGCTTTTTGAGGGGAAAGCTGCAACTCTGTGAGATGATTTCACAGAACACAAAGAAGTTTCTCAGAAAGCTTCTTTCTCTTTGTTATCGGAGGATATTTCCTTTGGCCCTATAGTCTTCAAAGGGATCCGAAATATCTGTTCTCAGATTCCACAGAAATAAGGCTAGCAAAGAGATCCACGAAATACAGATGTAACTCTGTGAGATGAATTAACAGAACACTAAGCAGTTTCTCAGAAAGCTTATTTCCAGATTTCATCTGAGGATATTTCCTTTTTCACTATAGCCCTCTATGGGCTTCCAAATATCACTTTGCCAATTCCACAAGAACTGTCTTAGCGAAAGGCTTTTTGAGGGGAAAGCTGCAACTCTGTGAGATGATTTCACAGAACACAAAGAAGTTTCTCAGAAAGCTTCTTTCTCTTTGTTATCGGAGGATATTTCCTTTGGCCCTATAGTCTTCAAAGGGATCTGAAATATCTGTTCTCAGATTCCACAGAAATAAGGCTAGCAAAGAGATCCACGAAATACAGATGTAACTCTGTGAGATGAATTAACAGAACACTAAGCAGTTTCTCAGAAAGCTTCTTTCCAGATTTCATCTGAGGATATTTCCTTTTTCACCATAGCCCTCTACGGGCTTTCATATATCACTTTGCCAATTCCACAAGAACTGTCTTAGCGAAAGGCTTCTTGAGGGGAAAGCTGCAACTCTGTGAGATGATTTCACAGAACACAACGAACTTTCTCAGAAAGCTTCTTTCTCTTTGTTATCGGAGGATATTTCCTTTGGCCCTATAGTCTTCAAAGGGATCTGAAATATCTGTTCTCAGATTCCACAGAAATAAGGCTAGCAAAGAGATCCACGAAATACAGATGTAACACTGTGAGATGAATTAACAGAACACTAAGCAGTTTCTCAGAAAGCTTCTTTCCAGATTTCCTCTGAGGATATTTCTTTTTTCACCATAGCCCTCTAAGGGTTTCCAAATATCACTTGCCAATTTCAAAAGAACTGTCTTAGCGAAAGGCTCCGTGAGGGGAAAGCTGTAACTGTGTGAGATGATTTCACAGAACACAACGAAGTTTCTCAGAAAGCTTCTTTCTCTTTGTTATCGGAGGATATTTCCTTTGGCCCTATAGTCTTCAAAGGGATCCGAAATATCTGTTCTCAGATTTCACAGAAATAAGGCTAGCAAAGAGATCCACGAAATACAGATGTAACTCTGTGAGATGAATTAACAGAACACTAAGCAGTTCCTCAGAAAGCTTCTTTCCAGATTTCATTTGAGGATATTTCCTTTTTCACCATAGCCCTCTATGGGCTTCCAAATATCACTTTGCCAATTCCACAAGAACTGTCTTAGCGAAAGGCTTCTTGAGAGGAAAGCTGTAACTCTGTGAGATGATTTCACAGAACACAAAGAAGTTTCTCAGAAAGCTTCTTTCTCTTTGTTATCGGAGTATATTTCCTTTGGCCCTATAGTCTTCTTAGGGATCCGAAATATCTGTTCTCAGATTCCACAGAAATAAGGCTAGCAAAGAGATCCACGAAATACAGATGTAACTCTGTGAGATGAATTAACAGAACACTAAGCAGTTTCTCAGAAAGTTTCTTTCCAGATTTCATCTGAGGATATTTCCTTTTTCAAAATAGCCCTCTATGGGCTTCCAGGTATCACTTTGCCAATTCCACAAGAACTGTCTTAGCGAAAGACTCCTTGAGGGGAAAGCTGTAACTCTGTGAGATGATTTCACATAACACAAAGAAGTTTCTCAGAAAGCTTCTTTCTCTTTGTTTTCAGAGGATATTTCCTTTAGCCCTATAATCTTCAAAAGGATCCGAAATATCTGTTCTCAGATTCAACAGAAATAAGGCTAGCAAAGAGATCCACGAAATACAGATGTAACTCTGTGAGATGAATTAACAGAACACTAAGCAGTTTCTCAGAAAGCTTCTTTCCAGATTTCATCTCTGGATATTTCCTTTTTCACCATAGCCCTCTATGGGCTTCCAAATATAACTTTGCCAATTCCAAAAGAACTGTCTTAGCGAAAGGCTCCGTGAGGGGAAAGCTGTAACTCTGTGAGATGATTTCACAGAACACAACGAAGTTTCTCAGAAAGCTTCTTTCTCTTTGTTATCGGAGGATATTTCCTTTGGCCCTATAGTCTTCTTAGGGATCCGAAATATCTGTTCTCAGATTCCACAGAAATAAGGCTAGCAAAGAGATCCACGAAATACAGATGTAACTCTGTGAGATGAATTAACAGAACACTAAGCAGTTTCTCAGAAAGTTTCTTTCCAGATTTCATCTGAGGATATTTCCTTTTTCAAAATAGCCCTCTATGGGCTTCCAGGTATCACTTTGCCAATTCCACAAGAACTGTCTTAGCGAAAGACTCCTTGAGGGGAAAGCTGTAACTCTGTGAGATGATTTCACATAACACAAAGAAGTTTCTCAGAAAGCTTCTTTCTCTTTGTTTTCAGAGGATATTTCCTTTAGCCCTATAATCTTCAAAAGGATCCGAAATATCTGTTCTCAGATTCCACAGAAATAAGGCTAGCAAAGAGATCCACGAAATACAGATGTAACTCTGTGAGATGAATTAACAGAACACTAAGCAGTTTCTCAGAAAGCTTCTTTCCAGATTTCATCTGAGGATATTTCCTTTTTCACCATAGCCCTCTATGGGCTTCCAGATATCACTTTGCCAATTTCACAAGAACTGTCTTAGCGAAAGACTCCTTGAGGGGAAAGCTGTAACTCTGTGAGATGATTTCACAGAACACAAAGAAGTTTCTCAGAAAGCTTCTTTCTCTTTGTTTTCAGAGGATATTTCCTTTGGACCTATAGTCTTCAAAAGGATCCGAAATATCTGTTCTCAGATTCAACAGAAATAAGGCTAGCAAAGAGATCCACGAAATACAGATGTAACTCTGTGAGATGAATTAACAGAACACTAAGCAGTTTCTCAGAAAGCTTCTTTCCAGATTTTATCTGAGGATATTTCCTTTTTCACCATAGCCCTCTATGGGCTTCCAAATATCACTTTGCCAATTCCACAAGAACTGTCTTAGCGAAAGGCTTCTTGAGGGGAAAGCTGTAACTCTGTGAGATGATTTCACATAACACAAAGAAGTTTCTCAGAAAGCTTCTTTCTCTTTGTTTTCAGAGGATATTTCCTTTAGCCCTATAATCTTCAAAAGGATCCGAAATATCTGTTCTCAGATTCCACAGAAATAAGGCTAGCAAAGAGATCCACGAAATACAGATGTAACTCTGTGAGATGAATTAACAGAACACTAAGCAGTTTCTCAGAAAGCTTCTTTCCAGATTTCATCTGAGGATATTTCCTTTTTCACCATAGCCCTCTATGGGCTTCCAAATATTACTTTGCCAATTCCAAAAGAACTGTCTTTGCGAAAGGCTCCGTGAGGGGAAAGCTGTAACTCTGTGAGATGATTTCACAGAACACAAAGAAGTTTCTCAGAAAGCTTCTTTCTCTTTGTTTTCAGAGGATATTTCCTTTGGTCCTATAGTCTTCAAAGGGATCCGAAATATCTGTTCTCAGATTCCACAGAAATAAGGCTAGCAAAGAGATCCACGAAATAGAGATGAATCTCTCTGAGATGAATTAAGAGAACACTAAGCAGTTTCTCAGAAAGCTTCTTTACAGATTTCATCTGAGGATATTTCCTTTTTCACCATAGCCCTCTATGGGCTTCCAAATATCACTTTGCCAATTCCACAAGAACTGTCTTAGCGAAAGGCTTCTTGAGGGGAAAGCTGCAACTTTGTGAGATGATTTCACAGAACACAAAGAAGTTTCTCAGAAAGCTTCTTTCTCTTTGTTATCGGAGGATATATCCTTTGGCCCTATAGTCTTCAAAGGGATCTGAAATATCTGTTCTCAGATTCCACAGAAATAAGGCTAGCAAAGAGATCCACGAAATACAGATGTAACTCTGTGAGATGAATTAACAGAACACTAAGCAGTTTCTCAGAAAGCTTCTTTCCAGATTTCATCTGAGGATATTTCCTTTTTCACCATAGCCCTCTACGGGCTTTCAAATATCACATTGCCAATTCCACAAGAACTGTCTTAGCGAAAGGCTTCTTGAGGGGATAGCTGCAACTCTGTGAGATGATTTCACAGAACACAACGAACTTTCTCAGAAAGCTTCTTTCTCTTTGTTATCGGAGGATATTTCCTTTGGCCCTATAGTGTTCAAAGGGATCTGAAATATCTGTCCTCAGATTCCACAGAACTAAGGCTAGCAAAGAGATCCACGAAATACAGATGTAACACTGTGAGATGAATTAACAGAACACTAAGCAGTTTCTCAGAAAGCTTCTTTCCAGATTTCCTCTGAGGATATTTCTTTTTTCACCATAGCCCTCTATGGGTTTCCAAATATCACTTTGCCAATTTCAAAAGAACTGTCTTAGCGAAAGGCTCCCTGAGGGGAAAGCTGTAACTCTGTGAGATGATTTCACAGAACACAACGAAGTTTCTCAGAAAGCTTCTTTCTCTTTGTTATCGGAGGATATTTGCTTTGGCCCTATAGTCTTCTTAGGGATCCGAAATATCTGTTCTCAGATTCCACAGAAATAAGGCTAGCAAAGAGGTCCACGAAATACAGATGTAACTCTGTGAGATGAATTAACAGAACACTAAGCAGTTTCTCAGAAAGTTTCTTTCCAGATTTCATCTGAGGATATTTCCTTTTTCACCATAGCCCTCTAAGGGCTTCCAAATATCACTTTGCCAATTCCACAAGAACTGTCTTAGCGAAAGTCTCCTTGAGGGGAAAGCTGTAACTCTGTGAGATGATTTCACATAACACAAAGAAGTTTCTCAGAAAGCTTCTTTCTCTTTGTTTTCAGAGGATATTTCCTTTAGCCCTATAATCTTCAAAAGGATCCGAAATATCTGTTCTCAGATTCAACAGAAATAAGGCTAGCAAAGAGATCCACGAAATACAGATGTAACTCTGTGAGATGAATTAACAGAACACTAAGCAGTTTCTCAGAAAGCTTCTTTCCAGATTTCACCTCTGGATATTTCCTTTTTCACCATAGCCCTCTATGGGCTTCCAAATATAACTTTGCCAATTCCAAAAGAACTGTCTTTGCGAAAGGCTCCGTGAGGGGAAAGCTGTAACTCTGTGAGATGATTTCACAGAACACAAAGAAGTTTCTCAGAAAGCTTCTTTCTCTTTGTTTTCAGAGGATATTTCCTTTGGTCCTATAGTCTTCAAAAGGATCCGAAATATCTGTTCTCAGATTCAACAGAAATAAGGCTAGCAAAGAGATCCACGAAATACAGATGTAACTCTGTGAGATGAATTAACAGAACACTAAGCAGTTTCTCAGAAAGCTTCTTTCCAGATTTCATTTGAGGATATTTCCTTTTTCACCATAGCCCTCTATGGGCTTCCAAATATCACTTTGCCAATTCCACAAGAACTGTCTTAGCGAAAGGCTTCTTGAGGGGAACGCTGCAACTCTGTGAGATGATTTCACAGAACACAAAGAAGCTTCTCAGAAAGCTTCTTTCTCTTTGTTATCGGAGGATATTTCCTTTGGCCCTATAGTCTTCAAAGGGATCCGAAATATCTGTTCTCAGATTCCACAGAAATAAGGCTAGCAAAGAGATCCACGAAATACAGATGTAACTCTGTGAGATGAATTAACAGAACACTAAGCATTTTCTCAGAAAGCTTCTTTCCAGATTTCATCTGAGGATATTTCCTTTTTCACCATAGCCCTCTACGGGCTTTCAAATATCACTTTGCCAATTCCACAAGAACTGTCTTAGCGAAAGGATTCTTGAGGGGAAAGCTGCAACTCTGTGAGATGATTTCACAGAACACAACGAACTTTCTCAGAAAGCTTCTTTCTCTTTGTCATCGGAGGATATTTCCTTTGGCCCTATAGTCTTCAAAGGGATCTGAAATATCTGTTCTCAGATTCCACAGAAGTAAGGCTAGCAAAGAGATCCACGAAATACAGATGTAACACTGTGAGATGAATTAACAGAACACTAAGCAGTTTCTCAGAAAGCTTCTTTCCAGATTTCCTCTGAGGATATTTCTTTTTTCACCATAGCCCTCTATGGGTTTCCAAATATCACTTTGCCAATTTCAAAAGAACTGTCTTAGCGAAAGGCCCCATGAGGGGAAAGCTGTAACTCTGTGAGATGATTTCACAGAACACAACGAAGTTTCTCAGAAAGCTTCTTTCTCTTTGTTATCGGAGGATATTTCCTTTGGCCCTATAGTCTTCAAAGGGATCCGAAATATCTGTTCTCAGATTTCACAGAAATAAGGCTAGCAAAGAGATCCACGAAATACAGATGTAACTCTGTGAGATGAATTAACAGAACACTAAGCAGTTTCTCAGAAATCTTCTTTCCAGATTTCATTTGAGGATATTTCCTTTTTCACCATAGCCCTCTATGGGCTTCCAAATATCACTTTGCCAATTCCACAGGAACTGTCTTAGCGAAAGGCTTCTTGAGAGGAAAGCTGTAACTCTGTGAGATGATTTCAGAGAACACAAAGAAGTTTCTCAGAAAGCTTCTTTCTCTTTGTTATCGGAGGATATTTGCTTTGGCCCTATAGTCTTCTTAGGGATCCGAAATATCTGTTCTCAGATTCCACAGAAATAAGGCTAGCAAAGAGATCCACGAAATACAGATGTAACTCTGTGAGATGAATTAACAGAACACTAAGCAGTTTCTCAGAAAGTTTCTTTCCAGATTTCATCTGAGGATATTTCCTTTTTCAAAATAGCCCTCTATGGGCTTCCAGGTATCACTTTGCCAATTCCACAAGAACTGTCTTAGCGAAAGACTCCTTGAGGGGAAAGCTGTAACTCTGTGAGATGATTTCACATAACACAAAGAAGTTTCTCAGAAAGCTTCTTTCTCTTTGTTTTCAGAGGATATTTCCTTTAGCCCTATAATCTTCAAAAGGATCAGAAATATCTGTTCTCAGATTCAACAGAAATAAGGCTAGCAAAGAGATCCACGAAATACAGATGTAACTCTGTGAGATGAATTAACAGAACACTAAGCAGTTTCTCAGAAAACTTCTTTCCAGATTTCATCTCTGGATATTTCCTTTTTCACCATAGCCCTCTATGGGCTTCCAAATATAACTTTGCCAATTCCAAAAGAACTGTCTTAGCGAAAGGCTCCGTGAGGGGAAAGCTGTAACTCTGTGAGATGATTTCACAGAACACAACGAAGTTTCTCAGAAAGCTTCTTTCTCTTTGTTATCGGAGGATATTTCCTTTGGCCCTATAGTCTTCAAAGGGATCCGAAATATCTGTTCTCAGATTCCACAGAAATAAGGCTAGGAAAGAGATCCACGAAATACAGATGTAACTCTGTGAGATGAATTAACAGAACACTAAGCAGTTTCTCAGAAAGCTTCTTTCCAGATTTCATCTGAGGATATTTCCTTTTTCACCATAGCCCTCTATGGGCTTCCAAATATCACTTTGCCAATTCCACAAGAACTGTCTTAGCGAAAGGCTTCTTGAGGGGAAAGCTGCAACTCTGTGAGATGATTTCACAGAACACAAAGAAGTTTCTCAGAAAGCTTCTTTCTCTTTGTTATCGGGGGATATTTCCTTTGGCCCTATAGTCTTCAAAGGGATCCGAAATATCTGTTCTCAGATTCCACAGAAATAAGGCTAGCAAAGAGATCCACGAAATACAGATGTAACTCTGTGAGATGAATTAACAGAACACTAAGCAGTTTCTCAGAAAGCTTCTTTCCAGATTTCATCTGAGGATATTTCCTTTTTCACCATAGCCCTCTATGGGCTTACAAATATCACTTTGCCAATTCCACAAGAACTGTCTTAGCGAAAGGCTTCTTGAGGGGAAAGCTGCAACTCTGTGAGATGATTTCACAGAACACAAAGAAGTTTCTCAGAAAGCTTCTTTCCCTTTGTTATCGGAGGATATTTCCTTTGGCCCTATAGTCTTCAAAGGGATCCGAAATATCTGTTCTCAGATTCCACAGAAATAAGGCTAGCAAAGAGATCCACGAAATACAGATGTAACTCTGTGAGATGAATTAACAGAACACTAAGCAGGTTCTCAGAAAGCTTCTTTCCAGATTTCATCTGAGGATATTTCCTTTTTCACCATAGCCCTCTATGGGCTTCCAAATATCACTTTGCCAATTTCAAAAGAACTGTCTTAGCGAAAGTCTTCTTGAGGGGAAAGCTGTAACTCTGTGAGATGATTTCACAGAACACAAAGAAGTTTCTCAGAATGCTTCTTTCTCTTTGTTATCGGAGGATATTTCCTTTGGCCCTATAGTCTTCATAGGGATCCGAAGTATCTGTTCTCAGATTCCACAGAAATAAGGCTAGCAAAAAGATCCACGAAATACAGATGTAACTCAGTGAGATGAATTAACAGAACACTAAGCAGTTTCTCAGAAAGCTTCTTTCCAGATTTCATCTGAGGATATTTCCTTTTTCACCATAGCCCTCTATGGGCTTCCAGATATCACTTTGCCAATTCCACAAGAACTGTCTTAACGAAAGACTCCTTGAGGGGAAAGCTGTAACTCTGTGAGATGATTTCACAGAACACAACGAAGTTTCTCAGAAAGCTTCTTTCTCTTTGTTATCGGAGGATATTTCCTTTGGCCCTACAGTCTTCAAAGGGATCCGAAATATCTTTTCTCAGATTCAACAGAAATAAGGCTAGCAAAGAGATCCACGAAATACAGATGTAACTCTGTGAGATGAATTAACAGAACACTAAGCAGTTTCTCAGAAAGCTTCTTTCCTGATTTCATCTGAGGATATTTCCCTTTTCACCATAGCCCTCTAGGGGCTTCCAAATATCACTTTGCCAATTCCACAAGAACTGTCTTAGCGAAAGGCTTCTTGAGGGGAAAGCTGTAACTCTGTGAGATGATTTCACAGAACACAAAGAAGCTTCTCAGAAAGCTTCTTTCTCTTCGTTATCGGAGGATATTTCCTTTGGCCCTATAGTCTTCAAAGGGATCCGAAATATCTGTTCTCAGATTCCACAGAAATAAGGCTAGCAAAGAGATCCACGAAATACAGATGTAACTCTGTGAGATGAATTAACAGAACACTAAGCAGTTTCTCAGAAAGCTTCTTTCCAGATTTCATCTGAGGATATTTCCTTTTTCACCATAGCCCTCTACGGGCTTTCAAATATCACTTTGCCAATTCCACAAGAACTGTTTTAGCGAAAGGCTTCTTGAGGGGAAAGCTGAAACTCTGTGAGATGATTTCACAGAACACAACGAACTTTCTCAGAAAGTTTCTTTCTCTTTGTTATCGGAGGATATTTCCTTTGGCCCTATAGTCTTCAAAGGGATCTGAAATATCTGTTCTCAGATTCCACAGAAATAACGCTAGCAAAGAGATCCACGAAATACAGATGTAACACCGTGAGATGAATTAACAGAACACTAAGCAGTTTCTCAGAAAGCTTCTTTCCAGATTTCATCTGAGGATATTTCCTTTTTCACCATAGCCCTCTATGGGCTTCCAAATATCACTTTGCCTATTTCAAAAGAACTGTCTTAGCGAAAGGCTCCGTGAGGGGAAAGCTGTAACTCTGTGAGATGATTTCACAGAACACAACGAAGTTTCTCAGAAAGCTTCTTTCTCTTTGTTATCGGAGGATATTTCCTTTGGCCCTATAGTCTTCAAAGGGATCCGAAATATCTGTTCTCAGATTCAACAGAAATAAGGCTAGCAAAGAGATTCACGAAATACAGATGTAACTCTGTGAGATGAATTAACAGAACACTAAGCAGCTTCTCAGAAAGCTTCTTTCCAGATTTCAACTGAGGATATTTCCTTTTTCACCATAGCCCTCTATGGGCTTCCAAATATCACTTTGCCAATTCCACAAGAACTGTCTTAGCGAAAGGCTTCTTGAGGGGAAAGCTGCAACTCTGTGAGATGATTTCACAGAACACAAAGAAGTTTCTCAGAAAGCTTCTTTCCCTTTGTTATCGGAGGATATTTCCTTTGGCCCTATAGTCTTCAAAGGGATCCGAAATATCTGTTCTCAGATTCCACAGAAATAAGGCTAGCAAAGAGATCCACGAAATACAGATGTAACTCTGTGAGATGAATTAACAGAACACTAAGCAGTTTCTCAGAAAGCGTCTTTCCAGATTTCATCTGAGGATATTTCCTTTTTCACCATAGCCCTCTATGGGCTTCCAAATATCACTTTGCCAATTCCACAAGAACTGTCTTAGCGAAAGGCTTCTTGAGGGGAAAGCTGCAACTCTGTGAGATGATTTCACAGAACACAAAGAAGTTTCTCAGAAAGCTTCTTTCTCTTTGTTATCGGAGGATATTTCCTTTGGCCCTATAGTCTTCAAAGGGATCCGAAATATCTGTTCTCAGATTCCACAGAAATAAGGCTAGCAAAGAGATCCACGAAATACAGATGTAACTCTGTGAGATGAATTAACAGAACACTAAGCAGTTTCTCAGAAAGTTTCTTTCCAGATTTCATCTGGGGATATTTCCTTTTTCACCGTAGCCCTCTACGGGCTTTCAAATATCACTTTGCCAATTCCACAAGAACTGTCTTGGCAAAGGCTTCTTGAGGGGAAAGCTGCAACTCTGTGAGATGATTTCACAGAACACAAAGAAGTTTCAAAAAAAGCTTCTTTCTCTTTGTTATCGGAGGATATTTCCTTTGGCCCTATAGTCTTCAAAGGGATCCGAAATATCTTTTCTCAGATTCCACAGAAATAAGGCTAGCAAAGAGATCCACGAAATACAGATGTAACTCTGTGAGATGAATTAACAGAACACTAAGCAGTTTCTCAGAAAGCTTCTTTCCAGATTTCATCTGAGGATATTTCCTTTTTCACCATAGCCCTCTATGGGCTTCCAAATATCACTTTGCCAATTCCACAAGAACTGTCTTAGCGAAAGGCTTCTTGAGGGGAAAGCTGCAACTCTGTGAGATGATTTCACAGAACACAAAGAAGTTTCTCAGAAAGCTTCTTTCCCTTTGTTATCGGAGGATATTTCCTTTGGCCCTATAGTCTTCAAAGGGATCCGAAATATCTGTTCTCAGATTCCACAGAAATAAGGCTAGCAAAGAGATCCACGAAATACAGATGTAACTCTGTGAGATGAATTAACAGAACACTAAGCAGTTTCTCAGAAAGCTTCTTTCCAGATTTCATCTGAGGATATTTCCTTTTTCACCATAGCCCTCTATGGGCTTCCAAATATCACTTTGCCAATTCCACAAGAACTGTCTTAGCGAAAGGCTTCTTGAGGGGAAAGCTGCAACTCTGTGAGATGATTTCACAGAACACAAAGAAGTTTCTCAGGAAGCTTCTTTCTCTTTGTTATCGGAGGATATTTCCTTTGGCCCTATAGTCTTCAAAGGGATCTGAAATATATCTTCTCAGATTCCACAGAAATAAGGCTAGCAAAGAGATCCATGAAATACAGATGTAACACTGTGAGATGAATTAACAGAACACTAAGCAGTTTCTCAGAAAGCTTCTTTCCAGATTTCCTCTGAGGATATTTCCTTTTTCACCATAGCCCTCTATGGGCTTCCAAATATCAGTTTGCCAATTTCAAAAGAACTGTCTTAGCGAAAGGCTCCGTGAGGCGAAAGCTGTAACTCTGTGAGATGATTTCACAGAACACAACGAAGTTTCTCAGAAAGCTTCTTTGTCTTTGTTATCGGAGGATATTTCCTTTGGCCCTATAGTCTTCAAAGGGATCCGAAATATCTTTTCTCAGATTCCACAGAAATAAGGCTAGCAAAGAGATCCACGAAATACAGATGTAACTCTGTGAGATGAATTAACAGAACACTAAGCAGTTTCTCAGAAAGCTTCTTTCCAGATTTCATCTGAGGATATTTCCTTTTTCACCATAGCCCTCTATGGGCTTCCAAATATCACTTTGCCAATTCCAGAAGAACTGTCTTAGCGAAAGGCTTCTTGAGGGGAAAGCTGCAACTCTGTGAGATGATTTCACAGAACACAAAGAAGTTTCTCAGAAAGCTTCTTTCTCTTTGTTATCGGATGATATTTCCTTTGGCCCTATAGTCTTCAAAGGGATCCGAAATATCTGTTCTCAGATTCCACAGAAATAAGGCTAGCAAAGAGATCCACGAAATACAGATGTAACTCTGTGAGATGAATTAACAGAACACTAAGCAGTTTCTCAGAAAGCTTCTTTCCAGATTTCATCTGAGGATATTTCCTTTTTCACCATAGCCCTCTATGGGCTTCCAAATATCACTTTGCCAATTCCACAAGAACTGTCTTAGCGAAAGACTTCTTGAGGGGAAAGCTGCAACTCTGTGAGATGATTTCACAGAACACAAAGAAGTTTCTCAGAAAGCTTCTTTCTCTTTGTTATCGGAGGATATTTCCTTTGGCCCTATAGTCTTCAAAGGGATCCGAAATATCTTTTCTCAGATTCCACAGAAATAAGGCTAGCAAAGAGATCCACGAAATACAGATGTAACTCTGTGAGATGAATTAACAGAACACTAAGCAGTTTCTCAGAAAGCTTCTTTCCAGATTTCATCTGAGGATATTTCCTTTTTCACCATAGCCCTCTATGGGCTTCCAAATATCACTTTGCCAATTCCACAAGAACTGTCTTAGCGAAAGGCTTCTTGAGGGGAAAGCTGTAACTCTGTGAGATGATTTCACAGAACACAAAGAAGTTTTTCAGAAAGCTTCTTTCTCTTTGTTATCGGAGGATATTTCCTTTGGCCCTATAGTCTTCAAAGGGATCCGAAATATCTGTTCTCAGATTCCACAGAAATAAGGCTAGCAAAGAGATCCACGAAATACAGATGTAACTCTGTGAGATGAATTAACAGAACACTGAGCAGTTTCTCAGAAAGCTTCTTTCCAGATTTCATCTGAGAATATTTCCATTTTCACCACAGCCCTCTATGGGCTTCCAGATATCACTTTGCCAATTTCACAAGAACTGTCTTAGCGAAAGACTCCTTGAGGGGAAAGCTGTAACTCTGTGAGATGATTTCACAGAACACAAAGAAGTTTCTCAGAAAGCTTCTTTCTCTTTGTTTTCAGAGGATATTTCCTTTGGCCCTATTGTCTTCAAAAGGATCCGAAATATCTGTTCTCAGATTCAACAGAAATAAGGCTAGCAAAGAGATCCACGAAATACAGATGTAACTCTGTGAGATGAATTAACAGAACACTAAGCAGTTTCTCAGAAAGCTTCTTTCCAGATTTCATCTGAGGATATTTCCTTTTTCACCATAGCCCTCTATGGGCTTCCAAATATCACTTTGCCAATTCCACAAGAACTGTCTTAGCGAAAGGCTTCTTGAGGGGAAAGCTGCAACTCTGTGAGATGATTTCACAGAACACAAAGAAGTTTCAAAAAAAGCTTCTTTCTCTTTGTTATCGGAGGATATTTCCTTTGGCCCTATAGTCTTCAAAGGGATCCGAAATATCTTTTCTCAGATTCCACAGAAATAAGGCTAGCAAAGAGATCCACGAAATACAGATGTAACTCTGTGAGATGAATTAACAGAACACTAAGCAGTTTCTCAGAAAGCTTCTTTCCAGATTTCATCTGAGGATATTTCCTTTTTCACCATAGCCCTCTATGGGCTTCCAAATATCACTTTGCCAATTCCACAAGAACTGTCTTAGCGAAAGGCTTCTTGAGGGGAAAGCTGCAACTCTGTGAGATGATTTCACAGAACACAAAGAAGTTTCTCAGAAAGCTTCTTTCCCTTTGTTATCGGAGGATATTTCCTTTGGCCCTATAGTCTTCAAAGGGATCCGAAATATCTGTTCTCAGATTCCACAGAAATAAGGCTAGCAAAGAGATCCACGAAATACAGATGTAACTCTGTGAGATGAATTAACAGAACACTAAGCAGTTTCTCAGAAAGCTTCTTTCCAGATTTCATCTGAGGATATTTCCTTTTTCACCATAGCCCTCTATGGGCTTCCAAATATCACTTTGCCAATTCCACAAGAACTGTCTTAGCGAAAGGCTTCTTGAGGGGAAAGCTGCAACTCTGTGAGATGATTTCACAGAACACAAAGAAGTTTCTCAGGAAGCTTCTTTCTCTTTGTTATCGGAGGATATTTCCTTTGGCCCTATAGTCTTCAAAGGGATCTGAAATATATCTTCTCAGATTCCACAGAAATAAGGCTAGCAAAGAGATCCATGAAATACAGATGTAACACTGTGAGATGAATTAACAGAACACTAAGCAGTTTCTCAGAAAGCTTCTTTCCAGATTTCCTCTGAGGATATTTCCTTTTTCACCATAGCCCTCTATGGGCTTCCAAATATCAGTATGCCAATTTCAAAAGAACTGTCTTAGCGAAAGGCTCCGTGAGGCGAAAGCTGTAACTCTGTGAGATGATTTCACAGAACACAACGAAGTTTCTCAGAAAGCTTCTTTGTCTTTGTTATCGGAGGATATTTCCTTTGGCCCTATAGTCTTCAAAGGGATCCGAAATATCTTTTCTCAGATTCCACAGAAATAAGGCTAGCAAAGAGATCCACGAAATACAGATGTAACTCTGTGAGATGAATTAACAGAACACTAAGCAGTTTCTCAGAAAGCTTCTTTCCAGATTTCATCTGAGGATATTTCCTTTTTCACCATAGCCCTCTATGGGCTTCCAAATATCACTGTGCCAATTCCAGAAGAACTGTCTTAGCGAAAGGCTTCTTGAGGGGAAAGCTGCAACTCTGTGAGATGATTTCACAGAACACAAAGAAGTTTCTCAGAAAGCTTCTTTCTCTTTGTTATCGGAGGATATTTCCTTTGGCCCTATAGTCTTCAAAGGGATCCGAAATATCTGTTCTCAGATTCCACAGAAATAAGGCTAGCAAAGAGATCCACGAAATACAGATGTAACTCTGTGAGATGAATTAACAGAACACTAAGCAGTTTCTCAGAAAGCTTCTTTCCAGATTTCATCTGAGGATATTTCCTTTTTCACCATAGCCCTCTACGGGCTTCCAAATATCACTTTGCCAATTCCACAAGAACTGTCTTAGCGAAAGACTTCTTGAGGGGAAAGCTGCAACTCTGTGAGATGATTTCACAGAACACAAAGAAGTTTCTCAGAAAGCTTCTTTCTCTTTGTTATCGGAGGATATTTCCTTTGGCCCTATAGTCTTCAAAGGGATCCGAAATATCTTTTCTCAGATTCCACAGAAATAAGGCTAGCAAAGAGATCCACGAAATACAGATGTAACTCTGTGAGATGAATTAACAGAACACTAAGCAGTTTCTCAGAAAGCTTCTTTCCAGATTTCATCTGAGGATATTTCCTTTTTCACCATAGCCCTCTATGGGCTTCCAAATATCACTTTGCCAATTCCACAAGAACTGTCTTAGCGAAAGGCTTCTTGAGGGGAAAGCTGTAACTCTGTGAGATGATTTCACAGAACACAAAGAAGTTTTTCAGAAAGCTTCTTTCTCTTTGTTATCGGAGGATATTTCCTTTGGCCCTATAGTCTTCAAAGGGATCCGAAATATCTGTTCTCAGATTCCACAGAAATAAGGCTAGCAAAGAGATCCACGAAATACAGATGTAACTCTGTGAGATGAATTAACAGAACACTGAGCAGTTTCTCAGAAAGCTTCTTTCCAGATTTCATCTGAGAATATTTCCATTTTCACCACAGCCCTCTATGGGCTTCCAGATATCACTTTGCCAATTTCACAAGAACTGTCTTAGCGAAAGACTCCTTGAGGGGAAAGCTGTAACTCTGTGAGATGATTTCACAGAACACAAAGAAGTTTCTCAGAAAGCTTCTTTCTCTTTGTTTTCAGAGGATATTTCCTTTGGCCCTATAGTCTTCAAAAGGATCCGAAATATCTGTTCTCAGATTCCACAGAAATAAGGCTAGCAAAGAGATCCACGAAATACAGATGTAACTCTGTGAGATGAATTAACAGAACACTAAGCAGTTTCTCAGAAAGCTTCTTTCCAGATTTCATCTGAGGATATTTCCTTTTTCACCATAGCCCTCTATGGGCTTCCAAATATCACTTTGCCAATTCCACAAGAACTGTCTTAGCGAAAGGCTTCTTGAGGGGAAAGCTGCAACTCTGTGAGATGATTTCACAGAACACAAAGAAGTTTCTCAGAAAGCTTCTTTCTCTTTGTTATCGGAGGATATTTCCTTTGGCCCTATAGTCTTCAAAGGGATCCGAAATATCTGTTCTCAGATTCCCCAGAAATAAGGGTAGCAAAGAGATCCACGAAATACAGATGTAACTCTGTGAGATGAATTAACAGAACACTAAGCATTTTCTCAGAAAGCTTCTTTCCAGATTTCATCTGAGGATATTTCCTTTTTCACCATAGCCCTCTATGGGCTTCCAAATATCACTTTGCCAATTCCACAAGAACTGTCTTAGCGAAAGGCTTCTTGAGGGGAAAGCTGCAACTCTGTGAGATGATTTCACAGAACACAAAGAAGTTTCTCAGAAAGCTTCTTTCTCTTTGTTATCGGAGGATATTTCCTTTGGCCCTATAGTCTTCAAAGGGATCCGAAATATCTGTTCTCAGATTCCACAGAAATAACGCTAGCAAAGAGATCCACGAAATACAGATGTAACTCTGTGAGATGAATTAACAGAACACTAAGCAGTTTCTCAGAAAGCTTCTTTCCAGATTTCATCTGAGGATATTTCCTTTTTCACCATAGCCCTCTATGGGCTTCCAAATATCACTTTGCCAATTCCACAAGAACTGTCTTAGCGAAAGGCTTCTTGAGGGGAAAGCTGTAACTCTGTGAGATGATTTCACAGAACACAAAGAAGTTTCTCAGAAAGCTTCTTTCTCTTTGTTATCGGAGGATATTTCCTTTGGCCCTATAGTCTTCAAAGGGATCCGAAATATCTGTTCTCAGATTCCACAGAAATAAGGCTAGCAAAGAGATCCACGAAATACAGATGTAACTCTGTGAGATGAATTAACAGAACACTAAGCAGTTTCTCAGAAAGCTTCTTTCCAGATTTCATCTGAGAATATTTCCATTTTCACCACAGCCCTCTATGGGCTTCCAGATATCACTTTGCCAATTTCACAAGAACTGTCTTAGCGAAAGACTCCTTGAGGGGAAAGCTGTAACTCTGTGAGATGATTTCACAGAACACAAAGAAGTTTCTCAGAAAGCTTCTTTCTCTTTGTTTTCAGAGGATATTTCCTTTGGCCCTATAGTCTTCAAAAGGATCCGAAATATCTGTTCTCAGATTCAACAGAAATAAGGCTAGCAAAGATATCCACGAAATACAGATGTAACTCTGTGAGATAAATTAACAGAACACTTAGCAGTTTCTCAGAAAGCTTCTTTCCAGATTTCATCTGAGGATATTTCCTTTTTCACCATAGCCCTCTATGGGCTTCCAAATATCACTTTGCCAATTCCACAAGAACTGTCTTAGCGAAAGACTTCTTGAGGGGAAAGCTGCAACTCTGTGACATGATTTCACAGAACACAAAGAAGTTTCTCAGAAAGCTTCTTTCTCTTTGTTATCGGAGGATATTTCCTTTGGCCCTATAGTCTTCAAAGGGATCCGAAATATCTGTTCTCAGATTCCACAGAAATAAGGCTAGCAAAGAGATCCACGAAATACAGATGTATCTCTCTGAGATGAATTAACAGAACACTAAGCAGTTTCTCAGAAAGCTTCTTTCCAGATTTCATCTGAGGATATTTCCTTTTTCACCATAGCCCTCTATGGGCTTCCAAATATCACTTTGCCAATTCCACAAGAACTGTCTTAGCGAAAGGCTTCTTGAGGGGAAAGCTGCAACTCTGTGAGATGATTTCACAGAACACAAAGAAGTTTCTCAGAAAGCTTCTTTCTCTTTGTTATCGGAGGATATTTCCTTTGGCCCTATAGTCTTCAAAGGGATCCGAAATATCTGTTCTCAGATTCCACAGAAATAAGGCTAGCAAAGAGATCCACGAAATACAGATGTAACTCTGTGAGATGAATTAACAGAACACTAAGCAGTTTCTCAGAAAGCTTCTTTCCAGATTTCATCTGACGATATTTCCTTTTTCACCATAGCCCTCTACGGGCTTTCAAATATCACTTTGCCAATTCCACAAGAACTGTCTAACGAAAGGCTCCTTGAGGGGAAAGCTGCAACTCTGTGAGATGATTTCACAGAACACAACGAACTTTCTCAGAAAGCTTCTTTCTCTTTGTTATCGGAGGATATTTCCTTTGGCCCTATAGTCTTCAAAGGGATCCGAAATATCTGTTCTCAGATTCCACAGAAATAAGGCTAGCAAAGAGATCCACGAAATACAGATGTAACTCTGTGAGATGAATTAACAGAACACTAAGCAGTTTCTCAGAAAGTTTCTTTCCAGATTTCATCTGAGGATATTTCCTTTTTCACCATAGCCCTCTACGGGCTTTCAAATATCACTTTGCCAATTCCACAAGAACTGTCTTAGCGAAAGGCTTCTTGAGGGGAAAGCTGCAACTCTGTGAGATGATTTCACAGAACACAAAGAAGTTTCTCAGAAAGCTTCTTTCTCTTTGTTATCGGAGGATATTTCCTTTGGCCCTATAGTCTTTAGAGGGATCCGAAATATCTGTTCTCAGATTCCACAGAAATAAGGCTAGCAAAGAGATCCACGAAATACAGATGTAACTCTGTGAGATGAATTAACAGAACACTAAGCAGTTTCTCAGAAAGCTTCTTTCCAGATTTCATCTGAGGATATTTCCTTTTTCACCATAGCCCTCTACGGGCTTTCAAATATCACTTTGCCAATTCCACAAGAACTGTCTTAGCGAAAGGCTTCTTGAGGGGAAAGCTGCAACTCTGTGAGATGATTTCACAGAACACAACGAACTTTCTCAGAAAGCTTCTTTCTCTTTGTTATCGGAGGATATTTCCTTTGGCCCTATAGTCTTCAAAGGGATCTGAAATATCTGTTCTCAGATTCCACAGAAATAAGACTAGCAAAGAGATCCACGAAATACAGATGTAACACTGTGAGATGAATTAACAGAACACTAAGCAGTTTCTCAGAAAGCTTCTTTCCAGATTTCCTCTGAGGATATTTCTTTTTTCACCATAGCCCTCTACGGGTTTCCAAATATCACTTTGCCAATTTCAAAAGAACTGTCTTAGCGAAAGGCTCCGTGAGGGGAAAGCTGTAACTCTGTGAGATGATTTCACAGAACACAACGAAGTTTCTCAGAAAGCTTCTTTCTCTTTGTTATCGGAGGATATTTCCTTTGGCCCTATAGTCTTCAAAGGGATCCGAAATATCTGTTCTCAGATTCCCCAGAAATAAGGCTAGCAAAGAGATCCACGAAATACAGATGTAACTCTGTGAGATGAATTAACAGAACACTAAGCAGTTTCTCAGAAAGCTTCTTTCCAGATTTCATCTGAGGATATTTCCTTTTTCACCATAGCCCTCTATGGGCTTCCAAATATCACTTTGCCAATTCCACAAGAACTGTCTTAGCGAAAGGCTGCTTGAGGGGAAAGCTGCAACTCTGTGAGATGATTTCACAGAACACAAAGAAGTTTCTCAGAAAGCTTCTTTCTCTTTGTTATCGGAGGATATTTCCTTTGGCCCTATAGTCTTCAAAGGGATCCGAAATATCTGTTCTCAGATTCCACAGAAATAAGGCTAGCAAAGAGATCCACGAAATACAGATGTAACTCTGTGAGATGAATTAACAGAACACTAAGCAGTTTCTCAGAAAGCTTCTTTCCAGATTTCATCTGAGGATATTTCCTTTTTCACCATAGCCCTCTATGGGCTTCCAAATATCACTTTGCCAATTCCACAAGAACTGTCTTAGCGAAAGGCTTCTTGAGGGGAAAGCTGTAACTCTGTGAGATGATTTCACAGAACACAAAGAAGTTTCTCAGAAAGCTTCTTTCTCTTTGTTATCGGAGGATATTTCCTTTGGCCCTATAGTCTTCAAAGGGATCCGAAATATCTGTTCTCAGATTCCACAGAAATAAGGCTAGCAAAGAGATCCACGAAATACAGATGTAACTCTGTGAGATGAATTAACTGAACACTGAGCAGTTTCTCAGAAAGCTTCTTTCCAGATTTCATCTGAGAATATTTCCATTTTCACCGTAGCCCTCTATGGGCTTCCAGATATCACTTTGCCAATTTCACAAGATCTGTCTTAGCGAAAGACTCCTTGAGGGGAAAGCTGTAACTCTGTGAGATGATTTCACAGAACACAAAGAAGTTTCTCAGAAAGCTTCTTTCTCTTTGTTTTCAGAGGATATTTCCTTTGGCCCTATAGTCTTCAAAAGGATCCGAAATATCTGTTCTCAGATTCAACAGAAATAAGGCTAGCAAAGAGATCCACGAAATACAGATGTAACTCTGTGAGATGAATTAACAGAACACTAAGCAGTTTCTCAGAAAGCTTCTTTCCAGATTTCATCTGAGGATATTTCCTTTTTCACCATAGCCCTCTTAGCGAAAGGCTTCTTGAGGGGAAAGCTGCAACTCTGTGAGATGATTTCACAGAACACAAAGAAGTTTCTCAGAAAGCTTCTTTCTCTTTGTTATCGGAGGATATTTCCTTTGTCCCTATAGTCTTCAAAGGGATCCGAAATATCTGTTCTCAGATTCCACAGAAATAAGGCTAGCAAAGAGATCCACGAAATACAGATGTAACTCTGTGAGATGAATTAACAGAACACTAAGCAGTTTCTCAGAAAGCTTCTTTCCAGATTTCATCTGAGGATATTTCCTTTTTCACCATAGCCCTCTACGGGCTTTCAAATATCACTTTGCCAATTCCACAAGAACTGTCTTAGCGAAAGGCTTCTTGAGGGGAAAGCTGCAACTCTGTGAGATGATTTCACAGAACACAACGAACTTTCTCAGAAAGCTTCTTTCTCTTTGTTATCGGAGGATATTTCCTTTGGCCCTATAGTCTTCAAAGGGATCTGAAATATCTGTTCTCAGATTCCACAGAAATAAGACTAGCAAAGAGATCCACGAAATACAGATGTAACACTGTGAGATGAATTAACAGAACACTAAGCAGTTTCTCAGAAAGCTTCTTTCCAGATTTCCTCTGAGGATATTTCTTTTTTCACCATAGCCCTCTACGGGTTTCCAAATATCACTTTGCCAATTTCAAAAGAACTGTCTTAGCGAAAGGCTCCGTGAGGGGAAAGCTGTAACTCTGTGAGATGATTTCACAGAACACAACGAAGTTTCTCAGAAAGCTTCTTTCTCTTTGATATCGGAGGATATTTCCTTTGGCCCTATAGTCTTCAAAGGGATCCGAAATACCTTTTCTCAGATTCCACAGAAATAAGGCTAGCAAAGAGATCCACGAAATACAGATGTAACTCTGTGAGATGAATTAACAGAACACTAAGCAGTTTCTCAGAAAGCTTCTTTCCAGATTTCATCTGAGGATATTTCCTTTTTCACCACAGCCCTCTATGGGCTTCCAGATATCACTTTGCCAATTTCACAAGAACTGTCTTAGCGAAAGACTCCTTGAGGGGAAAGCTGTAACTCTGTGAGATGATTTCACAGAACACAAAGAAGTTTCTCAGAAAGCTTCTTTCTCTTTGTTTTCAGAGGATATTTCCTTTGGCCCTATAGTCTTCAAAAGGATCCGAAATATCTGTTCTCAGATTCAACAGAAATAAGGCTAGCAAAGAGATCCACGAAATACAGATGTAACTCTGTGAGATGAATTAACAGAACACTTAGCAGTTTCTCAGAAAGCTTCTTTCCAGATTTCATCTGAGGATATTTCCTTTTTCACCATAGCCCTCTATGGGCTTCCAAATATCACTTTGCCAATTCCACAAGAACTGTCTTAGCGAAAGGCTGCTTGAGGGGAAAGCTGCAACTCTGTGAGATGATTTCACAGAACACAAAGAAGTTTCTCAGAAAGCTTCTTTCTCTTTGTTATCGGAGGATATTTCCTTTGGCCCTATAGTCTTCAAAGGGATCCGAAATATCTGTTCTCAGATTCCACAGAAATAAGGCTAGCAAAGAGATCCACGAAATACAGATGTAACTCTGTGAGATGAATTAACAGAACACTAAGCAGTTTCTCAGAAAGCTTCTTTCCAGATTTCATCTGAGGATATTTCCTTTTTCACCATAGCCCTCTATGGGCTTCCAAATATCACTTTGCCAATTCCACAAGAACTGTCTTAGCGAAAGGCTTCTTGAGGGGAAAGCTGTAACTCTGTGAGATGATTTCACAGAACACAAAGAAGTTTCTCAGAAAGCTTCTTTCTCTTTGTTATCGGAGGATATTTCCTTTGGCCCTATAGTCTTCAAAGGGATCCGAAATATCTGTTCTCAGATTCCACAGAAATAAGGCTAGCAAAGAGATCCACGAAATACAGATGTAACTCTGTGAGATGAATTAACTGAACACTGAGCAGTTTCTCAGAAAGCTTCTTTCCAGATTTCATCTGAGAATATTTCCATTTTCACCGTAGCCCTCTATGGGCTTCCAGATATCACTTTGCCAATTTCACAAGAACTGTCTTAGCGAAAGACTCCTTGAGGGGAAAGCTGTAACTCTGTGAGATGATTTCACAGAACACAAAGAAGTTTCTCAGAAAGCTTCTTTCTCTTTGTTTTCAGAGGATATTTCCTTTGGCCCTATAGTCTTCAAAAGGATCCGAAATATCTGTTCTCAGATTCAACAGAAATAAGGCTAGCAAAGAGATCCACGAAATACAGATGTAACTCTGTGAGATGAATTAACAGAACACTAAGCAGTTTCTCAGAAAGCTTCTTTCCAGATTACATCTGAGGATATTTCCTTTTTCACCATAGCCCTCTACGGGCTTTCAAATATCACTTTGCCAATTCCACAAGAACTGTCTTAGCGAAAGGCTTCTTGAGGGGAAAGCTGCAACTCTGTGAGATGATTTCACAGAACA
The DNA here is from genome assembly GCF_043159975.1 of Macaca nemestrina. NCBI lineage: Eukaryota > Metazoa > Chordata > Mammalia > Primates > Cercopithecidae > Macaca > Macaca nemestrina. Next base: position 63,911,313 of record NC_092136.1, on the reverse strand, counting down.
CAACGAACTTTCTCAGAAAGCTTCTTTCTCTTTGTTATCGGAGGATATTTCCTTTGGCCCTATAGTCTTCAAAGGGATCTGAAATATCTGTTCTCAGATTCCACAGAAATAAGACTAGCAAAGAGATCCACGAAATACAGATGTAACACTGTGAGATGAATTAACAGAACACTAAGCAGTTTCTCAGAAAGCTTCTTTCCAGATTTCCTCTGAGGATATTTCTTTTTTCACCATAGCCCTCTACGGGTTTCCAAATATCACTTTGCCAATTTCAAAAGAACTGTCTTAGCGAAAGGCTCCGTGAGGGGAAAGCTGTAACTCTGTGAGATGATTTCACAGAACACAACGAAGTTTCTCAGAAAGCTTCTTTCTCTTTGATATCGGAGGATATTTCCTTTGGCCCTATAGTCTTCAAAGGGATCCGAAATACCTTTTCTCAGATTCCACAGAAATAAGGCTAGCAAAGAGATCCACGAAATACAGATGTAACTCTGTGAGATGAATTAACAGAACACTAAGCAGTTTCTCAGAAAGCTTCTTTCCAGATTTCATCTGAGGATATTTCCTTTTTCACAGCAGCCCTCTATGGGCTTCCAGATATCACTTTGCCAATTTCACAAGAACTGTCTTATCGAAAGACTCCTTGAGGGGAAAGCTGTAACTCTGTGAGATGATTTCACAGAACACAAAGAAGTTTCTCAGAAAGCTTCTTTCTCTTTGTTTTCAGAGGATATTTCCTTTGGCCCTATAGTCTTCAAAAGGATCCGAAATATCTGTTCTCAGATTCAACAGAAATAAGGCTAGCAAAGAGATCCACGAAATACAGATGTAACTCTGTGAGATGAATTAACAGAACACTTAGCAGTTTCTCAGAAAGCTTCTTTCCAGATTTCATCTGAGGATATTTCCTTTTTCACCATAGCCCTCTATGGACTTCCAAATATCACTTTGCCAATTCCACAAGAACTGTCTTAGCGAAAGGCTTCTTGAGGGGAAAGCTGTAACTCTGTGAGATGATTTCACAGAACACAAAGAAGTTTCTCAGAAAGCTTCTTTCTCTTTGTTATCGGAGGATATTTCCTTTGGCCCTATAGTCTTCAAAGGGATCCGAAATATCTGTTCTCAGATTCCACAGAAATAAGGCTAGCAAAGAGATCCACGAAATACAGATGTAACTCTGTGAGATGAATTAACTGAACACTGAGCAGTTTCTCAGAAAGCTTCTTTCCAGATTTCATCTGAGAATATTTCCATTTTCACCGTAGCCCTCTATGGGCTTCCAGATATCACTTTGCCAATTTCACAAGAACTGTCTTAGCGAAAGACTCCTTGAGGGGAAAGCTGTAACTCTGTGAGATGATTTCACAGAACATAAAGAAGTTTCTCAGAAAGCTTCTTTCTCTTTGTTTTCAGAGGATATTTCCTTTGGCCCTATAGTCTTCAAAAGGATCCGAAATATCTGTTCTCAGATTCAACAGAAATAAGGCTAGCAAAGAGATCCACGAAATACAGATGTAACTCTGTGAGATGAATTAACAGAACACTAAGCAGTTTCTCAGAAAGCTTCTTTCCAGATTTCATCTGAGGATATTTCCTTTTTCACCATAGCCCTCTTAGCGAAAGGCTTCTTGAGGGGAAAGCTGCAACTCTGTGAGATGATTTCACAGAACACAAAGAAGTTTCTCAGAAAGCTTCTTTCTCTTTGTTATCGGAGGATATTTCCTTTGGCCCTATAGTCTTCAAAGGGATCCGAAATATCTGTTCTCAGATTCCACAGAAATAAGGCTAGCAAAGAGATCCACGAAATACAGATGTAACTCTGTGAGATGAATTAACAGAACACTAAGCAGTTTCTCAGAAAGCTTCTTTCCAGATTTCATCTGAGGATATTTCCTTTTTCACCATAGCCCTCTACGGGCTTTCAAATATCACTTTGCCAATTCCACAAGAACTGTCTTAGCGAAAGGCTTCTTGAGGGGAAAGCTGCAACTCTGTGAGATGATTTCACAGAACACAACGAACTTTCTCAGAAAGCTTCTTTCTCTTTGTTATCGGAGGATATTTCCTTTGGCCCTATAGTCTTCAAAGGGATCTGAAATATCTGTTCTCAGATTCCACAGAAATAAGACTAGCAAAGAGATCCACGAAATACAGATGTAACACTGTGAGATGAATTAACAGAACACTAAGCAGTTTCTCAGAAAGCTTCTTTCCAGATTTCCTCTGAGGATATTTCTTTTTTCACCATAGCCCTCTACGGGTTTCCAAATATCACTTTGCCAATTTCAAAAGAACTGTCTTAGCGAAAGGCTCCATGAGGGGAAAGCTGTAACTCTGTGAGATGATTTCACAGAACACAACGAAGTTTCTCAGAAAGCTTCTTTCTCTTTGATATCGGAGGATATTTCCTTTGGCCCTATAGTCTTCAAAGGGATCCGAAATACCTTTTCTCAGATTCCACAGAAATAAGGCTAGCAAAGAGATCCACGAAATACAGATGTAACTCTGTGAGATGAATTAACAGAACACTAAGCAGTTTCTCAGAAAGCTTCTTTCCAGATTTCATCTGAGGATATTTCCTTTTTCACCACAGCCCTCTATGGGCTTCCAGATATCACTTTGCCAATTTCACAAGAACTGTCTTAGCGAAAGACTCCTTGAGGGGAAAGCTGTAACTCTGTGAGATGATTTCACAGAACACAAAGAAGTTTCTCAGAAAGCTTCTTTCTCTTTGTTTTCAGAGGATATTTCCTTTGGCCCTATAGTCTTCAAAAGGATCCGAAATATCTGTTCTCAGATTCAACAGAAATAAGGCTAGCAAAGAGATCCACGAAATACAGATGTAACTCTGTGAGATGAATTAACAGAACACTTAGCAGTTTCTCAGAAAGCTTCTTTCCAGATTTCATCTGAGGATATTTCCTTTTTCACCATAGCCCTCTATGGGCTTCCAAATATCACTTTGCCAATTCCACAAGAACTGTCTTAGCGAAAGGCTTCTTGAGGGGAAAGCTGCAACTCTGTGACATGATTTCACAGAACACAAAGAAGTTTCTCAGAAAGCTTCTTTCTCTTTGTTATCGGAGGATATTTCCTTTGGCCCTATAGTCTTCAAAGGGATCCGAAATATCTGTTCTCAGATTCCACAGAAATAAGGCTAGCAAAGAGATCCACGAAATACAGATGTATCTCTCTGAGATGAATTAACAGAACACTAAGCAGTTTCTCAGAAAGCTTCTTTCCAGATTTCATCTGAGGATATTTCCTTTTTCACCATAGCCCTCTATGGGCTTCCAAATATCACTTTGCCAATTCCACAAGAACTGTCTTAGCGAAAGGCTTCTTGAGGGGAAAGCTGCAACTCTGTGAGATGATTTCACAGAACACAAAGAAGTTTCTCAGAAAGCTTCTTTCTCTTTGTTATCGGAGGATATTTCCTTTGGCCCTATAGTCTTCAAAGGGATCCGAAATATCTGTTCTCAGATTCCACAGAAATAAGGCTAGCAAAGAGATCCACGAAATACAGATGTAACTCTGTGAGATGAATTAACAGAACACTAAGCAGTTTCTCAGAAAGCTTCTTTCCAGATTTCATCTGAGGATATTTCCTTTTTCACCATAGCCCTCTACGGGCTTTCAAATATCACTTTGCCAATTCCACAAGAACTGTCTAACGAAAGGCTCCTTGAGGGGAAAGCTGCAACTCTGTGAGATGATTTCACAGAACACAACGAACTTTCTCAGAAAGCTTCTTTCTCTTTGTTATCGGAGGATATTTCCTTTGGCCCTATAGTCTTCAAAGGGATCCGAAATATCTTTTCTCAGATTCCACAGAAATAAGGCTAGCAAAGAGATCCACGAAATACAGATGTAACTCTGTGAGATGAATTAACAGAACACTAAGCAGTTTCTCAGAAAGTTTCTTTCCAGATTTCATCTGAGGATATTTCCTTTTTCACCATAGCCCTCTACGGGCTTTCAAATATCACTTTGCCAATTCCACAAGAACTGTCTTAGCGAAAGGCTTCTTGAGGGGAAAGCTGCAACTCTGTGAGATGATTTCACAGAACACAAAGAAGTTTCTCAGAAAGCTTCTTTCTCTTTGTTATCGGAGGATATTTCCTTTGGCCCTATAGTCTTTAGAGGGATCCGAAATATCTGTTCTCAGATTCCACAGAAATAAGGCTAGCAAAGAGATCCACGAAATACAGATGTAACTCTGTGAGATGAATTAACAGAACACTAAGCAGTTTCTCAGAAAGCTTCTTTCCAGATTTCATCTGAGGATATTTCCTTTTTCACCATAGCCCTCTACGGGCTTTCAAATATCACTTTGCCAATTCCACAAGAACTGTCTTAGCGAAAGGCTTCTTGAGGGGAAAGCTGCAACTCTGTGAGATGATTTCACAGAACACAACGAACTTTCTCAGAAAGCTTCTTTCTCTTTGTTATCGGAGGATATTTCCTTTGGCCCTATAGTCTTCAAAGGGATCTGAAATATCTGTTCTCAGATTCCACAGAAATAAGACTAGCAAAGAGATCCACGAAATACAGATGTAACACTGTGAGATAAATTAACAGAACACTAAGCAGTTTCTCAGAAAGCTTCTTTCCAGATTTCCTCTGAGGATATTTCTTTTTTCACCATAGCCCTCTACGGGTTTCCAAATATCACTTTGCCAATTTCAAAAGAACTGTCTTAGCGAAAGGCTCCGTGAGGGGAAAGCTGTAACTCTGTGAGATGATTTCACAGAACACAACGAAGTTTCTCAGAAAGCTTCTTTCTCTTTGTTATCGGAGGATATTTCCTTTGGCCCTATAGTCTTCAAAGGGATCCGAAATATCTGTTCTCAGATTCCCCAGAAATAAGGCTAGCAAAGAGATCCACGAAATACAGATGTAACTCTGTGAGATGAATTAACAGAACACTAAGCATTTTCTCAGAAAGCTTCTTTCCAGATTTCACCTGAGGATATTTCCTTTTTCACCATAGCCCTCTATGGGCTTCCAAATATCACTTTGCCAATTCCACAAGAACTGTCTTAGCGAAAGGCTGCTTGAGGGGAAAGCTGCAACTCTGTGAGATGATTTCACGGAACACAAAGAAGTTTCTCAGAAAGCTTCTTTCTCTTTGTTATCGGAGGATATTTCCTTTGGCCCTATAGTCTTCAAAGGGATCCGAAATATCTGTTCTCAGATTCCACAGAAATAAGGCTAGCAAAGAGATCCAAGAAATACAGATGTAACTCTGTGAGATGAATTAACAGAACACTAAGCAGTTTCTCAGAAAGCTTCTTTCCAGATTTCATCTGAGGATATTTCCTTTTTCACCATAGCCCTCTATGGGCTTCCAAATATCACTTTGCCAATTCCACAAGAACTGTCTTAGCGAAAGGCTTCTTGAGGGGAAAGCTGTAACTCTGTGAGATGATTTCACAGAACACAAAGAAGTTTCTCAGAAAGCTTCTTTCTCTTTGTTATCGGAGGATATTTCCTTTGGCCCTATAGTCTTCAAAGGGATCCGAAATATCTGTTCTCAGATTCCACAGAAATAAGGCTAGCAAAGAGATCCACGAAATACAGATGTAACTCTGTGAGATGAATTAACTGAACACTGAGCAGTTTCTCAGAAAGCTTCTTTCCAGATTTCATCTGAGAATATTTCCATTTTCACCGTAGCCCTCTATGGGCTTCCAGATATCACTTTGCCAATTTCACAAGATCTGTCTTAGCGAAAGACTCCTTGAGGGGAAAGCTGTAACTCTGTGAGATGATTTCACAGAACACAAAGAAGTTTCTCAGAAAGCTTCTTTCTCTTTGTTTTCAGAGGATATTTCCTTTGGCCCTATAGTCTTCAAAAGGATCCGAAATATCTGTTCTCAGATTCAACAGAAATAAGGCTAGCAAAGAGATCCACGAAATACAGATGTAACTCTGTGAGATGAATTAACAGAACACTAAGCAGTTTCTCAGAAAGCTTCTTTCCAGATTTCATCTGAGGATATTTCCTTTTTCACCATAGCCCTCTTAGCGAAAGGCTTCTTGAGGGGAAAGCTGCAACTCTGTGAGATGATTTCACAGAACACAAAGAAGTTTCTCAGAAAGCTTCTTTCTCTTTGTTATCGGAGGATATTTCCTTTGTCCCTATAGTCTTCAAAGGGATCCGAAATATCTGTTCTCAGATTCCACAGAAATAAGGCTAGCAAAGAGATCCACGAAATACAGATGTAACTCTGTGAGATGAATTAACAGAACACTAAGCAGTTTCTCAGAAAGCTTCTTTCCAGATTTCATCTGAGGATATTTCCTTTTTCACCATAGCCCTCTACGGGCTTTCAAATATCACTTTGCCAATTCCACAAGAACTGTCTTAGCGAAAGGCTTCTTGAGGGGAAAGCTGCAACTCTGTGAGATGATTTCACAGAACACAACGAACTTTCTCAGAAAGCTTCTTTCTCTTTGTTATCGGAGGATATTTCCTTTGGCCCTATAGTCTTCAAAGGGATCTGAAATATCTGTTCTCAGATTCCACAGAAATAAGACTAGCAAAGAGATCCACGAAATACAGATGTAACACTGTGAGATGAATTAACAGAACACTAAGCAGTTTCTCAGAAAGCTTCTTTCCAGATTTCCTCTGAGGATATTTCTTTTTTCACCATAGCCCTCTACGGGTTTCCAAATATCACTTTGCCAATTTCAAAAGAACTGTCTTAGCGAAAGGCTCCGTGAGGGGAAAGCTGTAACTCTGTGAGATGATTTCACAGAACACAACGAAGTTTCTCAGAAAGCTTCTTTCTCTTTGATATCGGAGGATATTTCCTTTGGCCCTATAGTCTTCAAAGGGATCCGAAATACCTTTTCTCAGATTCCACAGAAATAAGGCTAGCAAAGAGATCCACGAAATACAGATGTAACTCTGTGAGATGAATTAACAGAACACTAAGCAGTTTCTCAGAAAGCTTCTTTCCAGATTTCATCTGAGGATATTTCCTTTTTCACCACAGCCCTCTATGGGCTTCCAGATATCACTTTGCCAATTTCACAAGAACTGTCTTAGCGAAAGACTCCTTGAGGGGAAAGCTGTAACTCTGTGAGATGATTTCACAGAACACAAAGAAGTTTCTCAGAAAGCTTCTTTCTCTTTGTTTTCAGAGGATATTTCCTTTGGCCCTATAGTCTTCAAAAGGATCCGAAATATCTGTTCTCAGATTCAACAGAAATAAGGCTAGCAAAGAGATCCACGAAATACAGATGTAACTCTGTGAGATGAATTAACAGAACACTTAGCAGTTTCTCAGAAAGCTTCTTTCCAGATTTCATCTGAGGATATTTCCTTTTTCACCATAGCCCTCTATGGGCTTCCAAATATCACTTTGCCAATTCCACAAGAACTGTCTTAGCGAAAGGCTGCTTGAGGGGAAAGCTGCAACTCTGTGAGATGATTTCACAGAACACAAAGAAGTTTCTCAGAAAGCTTCTTTCTCTTTGTTATCGGAGGATATTTCCTTTGGCCCTATAGTCTTCAAAGGGATCCGAAATATCTGTTCTCAGATTCCACAGAAATAAGGCTAGCAAAGAGATCCACGAAATACAGATGTAACTCTGTGAGATGAATTAACAGAACACTAAGCAGTTTCTCAGAAAGCTTCTTTCCAGATTTCATCTGAGGATATTTCCTTTTTCACCATAGCCCTCTATGGGCTTCCAAATATCACTTTGCCAATTCCACAAGAACTGTCTTAGCGAAAGGCTTCTTGAGGGGAAAGCTGTAACTCTGTGAGATGATTTCACAGAACACAAAGAAGTTTCTCAGAAAGCTTCTTTCTCTTTGTTATCGGAGGATATTTCCTTTGGCCCTATAGTCTTCAAAGGGATCCGAAATATCTGTTCTCAGATTCCACAGAAATAAGGCTAGCAAAGAGATCCACGAAATACAGATGTAACTCTGTGAGATGAATTAACTGAACACTGAGCAGTTTCTCAGAAAGCTTCTTTCCAGATTTCATCTGAGAATATTTCCATTTTCACCGTAGCCCTCTATGGGCTTCCAGATATCACTTTGCCAATTTCACAAGAACTGTCTTAGCGAAAGACTCCTTGAGGGGAAAGCTGTAACTCTGTGAGATGATTTCACAGAACACAAAGAAGTTTCTCAGAAAGCTTCTTTCTCTTTGTTTTCAGAGGATATTTCCTTTGGCCCTATAGTCTTCAAAAGGATCCGAAATATCTGTTCTCAGATTCAACAGAAATAAGGCTAGCAAAGAGATCCACGAAATACAGATGTAACTCTGTGAGATGAATTAACAGAACACTAAGCAGTTTCTCAGAAAGCTTCTTTCCAGATTACATCTGAGGATATTTCCTTTTTCACCATAGCCCTCTACGGGCTTTCAAATATCACTTTGCCAATTCCACAAGAACTGTCTTAGCGAAAGGCTTCTTGAGGGGAAAGCTGCAACTCTGTGAGATGATTTCACAGAACACAACGAACTTTCTCAGAAAGCTTCTTTCTCTTTGTTATCGGAGGATATTTCCTTTGGCCCTATAGTCTTCAAAGGGATCTGAAATATCTGTTCTCAGATTCCACAGAAATAAGACTAGCAAAGAGATCCACGAAATACAGATGTAACACTGTGAGATGAATTAACAGAACACTAAGCAGTTTCTCAGAAAGCTTCTTTCCAGATTTCCTCTGAGGATATTTCTTTTTTCACCATAGCCCTCTACGGGTTTCCAAATATCACTTTGCCAATTTCAAAAGAACTGTCTTAGCGAAAGGCTCCGTGAGGGGAAAGCTGTAACTCTGTGAGATGATTTCACAGAACACAACGAAGTTTCTCAGAAAGCTTCTTTCTCTTTGATATCGGAGGATATTTCCTTTGGCCCTATAGTCTTCAAAGGGATCCGAAATACCTTTTCTCAGATTCCACAGAAATAAGGCTAGCAAAGAGATCCACGAAATACAGATGTAACTCTGTGAGATGAATTAACAGAACACTAAGCAGTTTCTCAGAAAGCTTCTTTCCAGATTTCATCTGAGGATATTTCCTTTTTCACAGCAGCCCTCTATGGGCTTCCAGATATCACTTTGCCAATTTCACAAGAATTGTCTTATCGAAAGACTCCTTGAGGGGAAAGCTGTAACTCTGTGAGATGATTTCACAGAACACAAAGAAGTTTCTCAGAAAGCTTCTTTCTCTTTGTTTTCAGAGGATATTTCCTTTGGCCCTATAGTCTTCAAAAGGATCCGAAATATCTGTTCTCAGATTCAACAGAAATAAGGCTAGCAAAGAGATCCACGAAATACAGATGTAACTCTGTGAGATGAATTAACAGAACACTTAGCAGTTTCTCAGAAAGCTTCTTTCCAGATTTCATCTGAGGATATTTCCTTTTTCACCATAGCCCTCTATGGACTTCCAAATATCACTTTGCCAATTCCACAAGAACTGTCTTAGCGAAAGGCTTCTTGAGGGGAAAGCTGTAACTCTGTGAGATGATTTCACAGAACACAAAGAAGTTTCTCAGAAAGCTTCTTTCTCTTTGTTATCGGAGGATATTTCCTTTGGCCCTATAGTCTTCAAAGGGATCCGAAATATCTGTTCTCAGATTCCACAGAAATAAGGCTAGCAAAGAGATCCACGAAATACAGATGTAACTCTGTGAGATGAATTAACTGAACACTGAGCAGTTTCTCAGAAAGCTTCTTTCCAGATTTCATCTGAGAATATTTCCATTTTCACCGTAGCCCTCTATGGGCTTCCAGATATCACTTTGCCAATTTCACAAGAACTGTCTTAGCGAAAGACTCCTTGAGGGGAAAGCTGTAACTCTGTGAGATGATTTCACAGAACATAAAGAAGTTTCTCAGAAAGCTTCTTTCTCTTTGTTTTCAGAGGATATTTCCTTTGGCCCTATAGTCTTCAAAAGGATCCGAAATATCTGTTCTCAGATTCAACAGAAATAAGGCTAGCAAAGAGATCCACGAAATACAGATGTAACTCTGTGAGATGAATTAACAGAACACTAAGCAGTTTCTCAGAAAGCTTCTTTCCAGATTTCATCTGAGGATATTTCCTTTTTCACCATAGCCCTCTTAGCGAAAGGCTTCTTGAGGGGAAAGCTGCAACTCTGTGAGATGATTTCACAGAACACAAAGAAGTTTCTCAGAAAGCTTCTTTCTCTTTGTTATCGGAGGATATTTCCTTTGGCCCTATAGTCTTCAAAGGGATCCGAAATATCTGTTCTCAGATTCCACAGAAATAAGGCTAGCAAAGAGATCCACGAAATACAGATGTAACTCTGTGAGATGAATTAACAGAACACTAAGCAGTTTCTCAGAAAGCTTCTTTCCAGATTTCATCTGAGGATATTTCCTTTTTCACCATAGCCCTCTACGGGCTTTCAAATATCACTTTGCCAATTCCACAAGAACTGTCTTAGCGAAAGGCTTCTTGAGGGGAAAGCTGCAACTCTGTGAGATGATTTCACAGAACACAACGAACTTTCTCAGAAAGCTTCTTTCTCTTTGTTATCGGAGGATATTTCCTTTGGCCCTATAGTCTTCAAAGGGATCTGAAATATCTGTTCTCAGATTCCACAGAAATAAGACTAGCAAAGAGATCCACGAAATACAGATGTAACACTGTGAGATGAATTAACAGAACACTAAGCAGTTTCTCAGAAAGCTTCTTTCCAGATTTCCTCTGAGGATATTTCTTTTTTCACCATAGCCCTCTACGGGTTTCCAAATATCACTTTGCCAATTTCAAAAGAACTGTCTTAGCGAAAGGCTCCATGAGGGGAAAGCTGTAACTCTGTGAGATGATTTCACAGAACACAACGAAGTTTCTCAGAAAGCTTCTTTCTCTTTGATATCGGAGGATATTTCCTTTGGCCCTATAGTCTTCAAAGGGATCCGAAATACCTTTTCTCAGATTCCACAGAAATAAGGCTAGCAAAGAGATCCACGAAATACAGATGTAACTCTGTGAGATGAATTAACAGAACACTAAGCAGTTTCTCAGAAAGCTTCTTTCCAGATTTCATCTGAGGATATTTCCTTTTTCACCACAGCCCTCTATGGGCTTCCAGATATCACTTTGCCAATTTCACAAGAACTGTCTTAGCGAAAGACTCCTTGAGGGGAAAGCTGTAACTCTGTGAGATGATTTCACAGAACACAAAGAAGTTTCTCAGAAAGCTTCTTTCTCTTTGTTTTCAGAGGATATTTCCTTTGGCCCTATAGTCTTCAAAAGGATCCGAAATATCTGTTCTCAGATTCAACAGAAATAAGGCTAGCAAAGAGATCCACGAAATACAGATGTAACTCTGTGAGATGAATTAACAGAACACTTAGCAGTTTCTCAGAAAGCTTCTTTCCAGATTTCATCTGAGGATATTTCCTTTTTCACCATAGCCCTCTATGGGCTTCCAAATATCACTTTGCCAATTCCACAAGAACTGTCTTAGCGAAAGGCTTCTTGAGGGGAAAGCTGCAACTCTGTGACATGATTTCACAGAACACAAAGAAGTTTCTCAGAAAGCTTCTTTCTCTTTGTTATCGGAGGATATTTCCTTTGGCCCTATAGTCTTCAAAGGGATCCGAAATATCTGTTCTCAGATTCCACAGAAATAAGGCTAGCAAAGAGATCCACGAAATACAGATGTATCTCTCTGAGATGAATTAACAGAACACTAAGCAGTTTCTCAGAAAGCTTCTTTCCAGATTTCATCTGAGGATATTTCCTTTTTCACCATAGCCCTCTATGGGCTTCCAAATATCACTTTGCCAATTCCACAAGAACTGTCTTAGCGAAAGGCTTCTTGAGGGGAAAGCTGCAACTCTGTGAGATGATTTCACAGAACACAAAGAAGTTTCTCAGAAAGCTTCTTTCTCTTTGTTATCGGAGGATATTTCCTTTGGCCCTATAGTCTTCAAAGGGATCCGAAATATCTGTTCTCAGATTCCACAGAAATAAGGCTAGCAAAGAGATCCACGAAATACAGATGTAACTCTGTGAGATGAATTAACAGAACACTAAGCAGTTTCTCAGAAAGCTTCTTTCCAGATTTCATCTGAGGATATTTCCTTTTTCACCATAGCCCTCTACGGGCTTTCAAATATCACTTTGCCAATTCCACAAGAACTGTCTAACGAAAGGCTCCTTGAGGGGAAAGCTGCAACTCTGTGAGATGATTTCACAGAACACAACGAACTTTCTCAGAAAGCTTCTTTCTCTTTGTTATCGGAGGATATTTCCTTTGGCCCTATAGTCTTCAAAGGGATCCGAAATATCTTTTCTCAGATTCCACAGAAATAAGGCTAGCAAAGAGATCCACGAAATACAGATGTAACTCTGTGAGATGAATTAACAGAACACTAAGCAGTTTCTCAGAAAGTTTCTTTCCAGATTTCATCTGAGGATATTTCCTTTTTCACCATAGCCCTCTACGGGCTTTCAAATATCACTTTGCCAATTCCACAAGAACTGTCTTAGCGAAAGGCTTCTTGAGGGGAAAGCTGCAACTCTGTGAGATGATTTCACAGAACACAAAGAAGTTTCTCAGAAAGCTTCTTTCTCTTTGTTATCGGAGGATATTTCCTTTGGCCCTATAGTCTTTAGAGGGATCCGAAATATCTGTTCTCAGATTCCACAGAAATAAGGCTAGCAAAGAGATCCACGAAATACAGATGTAACTCTGTGAGATGAATTAACAGAACACTAAGCAGTTTCTCAGAAAGCTTCTTTCCAGATTTCATCTGAGGATATTTCCTTTTTCACCATAGCCCTCTACGGGCTTTCAAATATCACTTTGCCAATTCCACAAGAACTGTCTTAGCGAAAGGCTTCTTGAGGGGAAAGCTGCAACTCTGTGAGATGATTTCACAGAACACAACGAACTTTCTCAGAAAGCTTCTTTCTCTTTGTTATCGGAGGATATTTCCTTTGGCCCTATAGTCTTCAAAGGGATCTGAAATATCTGTTCTCAGATTCCACAGAAATAAGACTAGCAAAGAGATCCACGAAATACAGATGTAACACTGTGAGATAAATTAACAGAACACTAAGCAGTTTCTCAGAAAGCTTCTTTCCAGATTTCCTCTGAGGATATTTCTTTTTTCACCATAGCCCTCTACGGGTTTCCAAATATCACTTTGCCAATTTCAAAAGAACTGTCTTAGCGAAAGGCTCCGTGAGGGGAAAGCTGTAACTCTGTGAGATGATTTCACAGAACACAACGAAGTTTCTCAGAAAGCTTCTTTCTCTTTGTTATCGGAGGATATTTCCTTTGGCCCTATAGTCTTCAAAGGGATCCGAAATATCTGTTCTCAGATTCCCCAGAAATAAGGCTAGCAAAGAGATCCACGAAATACAGATGTAACTCTGTGAGATGAATTAACAGAACACTAAGCATTTTCTCAGAAAGCTTCTTTCCAGATTTCACCTGAGGATATTTCCTTTTTCACCATAGCCCTCTATGGGCTTCCAAATATCACTTTGCCAATTCCACAAGAACTGTCTTAGCGAAAGGCTGCTTGAGGGGAAAGCTGCAACTCTGTGAGATGATTTCACGGAACACAAAGAAGTTTCTCAGAAAGCTTCTTTCTCTTTGTTATCGGAGGATATTTCCTTTGGCCCTATAGTCTTCAAAGGGATCCGAAATATCTGTTCTCAGATTCCACAGAAATAAGGCTAGCAAAGAGATCCAAGAAATACAGATGTAACTCTGTGAGATGAATTAACAGAACACTAAGCAGTTTCTCAGAAAGCTTCTTTCCAGATTTCATCTGAGGATATTTCCTTTTTCACCATAGCCCTCTATGGGCTTCCAAATATCACTTTGCCAATTCCACAAGAACTGTCTTAGCGAAAGGCTTCTTGAGGGGAAAGCTGTAACTCTGTGAGATGATTTCACAGAACACAAAGAAGTTTCTCAGAAAGCTTCTTTCTCTTTGTTATCGGAGGATATTTCCTTTGGCCCTATAGTCTTCAAAGGGATCCGAAATATCTGTTCTCAGATTCCACAGAAATAAGGCTAGCAAAGAGATCCACGAAATACAGATGTAACTCTGTGAGATGAATTAACTGAACACTGAGCAGTTTCTCAGAAAGCTTCTTTCCAGATTTCATCTGAGAATATTTCCATTTTCACCGTAGCCCTCTATGGGCTTCCAGATATCACTTTGCCAATTTCACAAGATCTGTCTTAGCGAAAGACTCCTTGAGGGGAAAGCTGTAACTCTGTGAGATGATTTCACAGAACACAAAGAAGTTTCTCAGAAAGCTTCTTTCTCTTTGTTTTCAGAGGATATTTCCTTTGGCCCTATAGTCTTCAAAAGGATCCGAAATATCTGTTCTCAGATTCAACAGAAATAAGGCTAGCAAAGAGATCCACGAAATACAGATGTAACTCTGTGAGATGAATTAACAGAACACTAAGCAGTTTCTCAGAAAGCTTCTTTCCAGATTTCATCTGAGGATATTTCCTTTTTCACCATAGCCCTCTTAGCGAAAGGCTTCTTGAGGGGAAAGCTGCAACTCTGTGAGATGATTTCACAGAACACAAAGAAGTTTCTCAGAAAGCTTCTTTCTCTTTGTTATCGGAGGATATTTCCTTTGTCCCTATAGTCTTCAAAGGGATCCGAAATATCTGTTCTCAGATTCCACAGAAATAAGGCTAGCAAAGAGATCCACGAAATACAGATGTAACTCTGTGAGATGAATTAACAGAACACTAAGCAGTTTCTCAGAAAGCTTCTTTCCAGATTTCATCTGAGGATATTTCCTTTTTCACCATAGCCCTCTACGGGCTTTCAAATATCACTTTGCCAATTCCACAAGAACTGTCTTAGCGAAAGGCTTCTTGAGGGGAAAGCTGCAACTCTGTGAGATGATTTCACAGAACACAACGAACTTTCTCAGAAAGCTTCTTTCTCTTTGTTATCGGAGGATATTTCCTTTGGCCCTATAGTCTTCAAAGGGATCCGAAATATCTGTTCTCAGATTCCACAGAAATAAGGCTAGCAAAGAGATACACGAAATACAGATGTAACTCTGTGAGATGAATTAACAGAACACTAAGCAGTTTCTCAGAAAGCTTCTTTCCAGATTTCATTTGAGGATATTTCCTTTTTCACCATAGCCCTCTATGGGCTTCCAAATATCACTTTGCCAATTCCACAAGAACTGTCTTAGCGAAAGGCTTCTTGAGAGGAAAGCTGTAACTCTGTGAGATGATTTCACAGAACACAAAGAAGCTTCTCAGAAAGCTTCTTTCTCTTTGTTATCGGAGGATATTTCCTTTGGCCCTATAGTCTTCTTAGGGATCCGAAATATCTGTTCTCAGATTCCACAGAAATAAGGCTAGCAAAGAGATCCACGAAATACAGATGTAACTCTGTGAGATGAATTAACAGAACACTAAGCAGTTTCTCAGAAAGCTTCTTTCCAGATTTCATCTGAGGATATTTCCTTTTTCAAAATAGCCCTCTATGGGCTTCCAGGTATCACTTTGCCAATTCCACAAGAACTGTCTTAGCGAAAGACTCCTTGAGGGGAAAGCTGTAACTCTGTGAGATGATTTCACATAACACAAAGAAGTTTCTCAGAAAGCTTCTTTCTCTTTGTTTTCAGAGGATATTTCCTTAAGCCCTATAATCTTCAAAAGGATCCGAAATATCTGTTCTCAGATTCCACAGAAATAAGGGTAGCAAAGAGATCCACGAAATACAGATGTAACTCTGTGAGATGAATTAACAGAACACTAAGCAGTTTCTCAGAAAGCTTCTTTCCAGATTTCATCTCTGGATATTTCCTTTTTCACCATGGCCCTCTATGGGCTTCCAAATATAACTTTGCCAATTCCACAAGAACTGTCTTAGCGAAAGGCTCCGTGAGGGGAAAGCTGTAACTCTGTGAGATGATTTCACAGAACACAACGAAGTTTCTCAGAAAGCTTCTTTCTCTTTGTTATCGGAGGATATTTCCTTTGGCCCTATAGTCTTCAAAGGGATCCGAAATATCTGTTCTCAGATTCCACAGAAATAAGGCTAGCAAAGAGATCCACGAAATACAGATGTAACTCTGTGAGATGAATTAACAGAACGCTAAGCAGTTTCTCAGAAAGCTTCTTTCCAGATTTCATCTGAGGATATTTCCTTTTTCACCATAGCCCTCTATGGGCTTCCAAATATCACTTTGCCAATTCCAAAAGAACTGTCTTAGCGAAAGGCTTCTTGAGGGGAAAGCTGCAACTCTGTGAGATGATTTCACAGAACACAAAGAAGTTTCTCAGAAAGCTTCTTTCTCTTTGTTATCGGAGGATATTTCCTTTGGCCCTATAGTCTTCAAAGGGATCCGAAATATCTTTTCTCAGATTCCACAGAAATAAGGCTAGCAAAGAGATCCAAGAAATACAGATGTAACTCTGTGAGATGAATTAACAGAACACTAAGCAGTTTCTCAGAAAGCTTCTTTCCAGATTTCATTTGAGGATATTTCCTTTTTCACCATAGCCCTCTATGGGCTTCCAAATATCACTTTGCCAATTCCACAAGAACTGTCTTAGCGAAAGGCTTCTTGAGAGGAAAGCTGTAACTCTGTGAGATGATTTCACAGAACACAAAGAAGCTTCTCAGAAAGCTTCTTTCTCTTTGTTATCGGAGGATATTTCCTTTGGCCCTATAGTCTTCTTAGGGATCCGAAATATCTGTTCTCAGATTCCACAGAAATAAGGCTAGCAAAGAGATCCACGAAATACAGATGTAACTCTGTGAGATGAATTAACAGAACACTAAGCAGTTTCTCAGAAAGCTTCTTTCCAGATTTCATCTGAGGATATTTCCTTTTTCAAAATAGCCCTCTATGGGCTTCCAGGTATCACTTTGCCAATTCCACAAGAACTGTCTTAGCGAAAGACTCCTTGAGGGGAAAGCTGTAACTCTGTGAGATGATTTCACATAACACAAAGAAGTTTCTCAGAAAGCTTCTTTCTCTTTGTTTTCAGAGGATATTTCCTTAAGCCCTATAATCTTCAAAAGGATCCGAAATATCTGTTCTCAGATTCCACAGAAATAAGGGTAGCAAAGAGATCCACGAAATACAGATGTAACTCTGTGAGATGAATTAACAGAACACTAAGCAGTTTCTCAGAAAGCTTCTTTCCAGATTTCATCTCTGGATATTTCCTTTTTCACCATGGCCCTCTATGGGCTTCCAAATATAACTTTGCCAGTTCCACAAGAACTGTCTTAGCGAAAGGCTCCGTGAGGGGAAAGCTGTAACTCTGTGAGATGATTTCACAGAACACAACGAAGTTTCTCAGAAAGCTTCTTTCTCTTTGTTATCGGAGGATATTTCCTTTGGCCCTTTAGTCTTCAAAGGGATCCGAAATATCTGTTCTCAGATTCCACAGAAATAAGGCTAGCAAAGAGATCCACGAAATACAGATGTAACTCTGTGAGATGAATTAACAGAACGCTAAGCAGTTTCTCAGAAAGCTTCTTTCCAGATTTCATCTGAGGATATTTCCTTTTTCACCATAGCCCTCTATGGGCTTCCAAATATCACTTTGCCAATTCCAAAAGAACTGTCTTAGCGAAAGGCTTCTTGAGGGGAAAGCTGCAACTCTGTGAGATGATTTCACAGAACACAAAGAAGTTTCTCAGAAAGCTTCTTTCTCTTTGTTATCGGAGGATATTTCCTTTGGCCCTATAGTCTTCAAAGGGATCCGAAATATCTTTTCTCAGATTCCACAGAAATAAGGCTAGCAAAGAGATCCAAGAAATACAGATGTAACTCTGTGAGATGAATTAACAGAACACTAAGCAGTTTCTCAGAAAGCTTCTTTCCAGATTTCATCTGAGGATATTTCCTTTTTCACCATAGCCCTTTATGGGCTTCCAACTATCACTTTGCCAATTCCACAAGAACTGTCTTAGCGAAAGGCTTCTTGAGGGGAAAGCTGCAACTCTGTGAGATGATTTCACAGAACACAAAGAAGTTTCTCAGAAAGCTTCTTTCCCTTTGTTATCGGAGGATATTTCCTTTGGCCCTATAGTCCTCAAAGGGATCCGAAATATCTGTTCTCAGATTCCACAGAAATAAGGCTAGCAAAGAGATCCACGAAATACAGATGTAACTCTGTGAGATGAATTAACAGAACCCTAAGCAGTTCCTCAGAAAGCTTCTTTCCAGATTTCATCTGAGGATATTTCCTTTTTCACCATAGCCCTCTATGGGCTTCCAAATATCACTTTGCCAATTCCACAAGAACTGTCTTAGCGAAAGGCTTCTTGAGGGGAAAGCTGCAACTCTGTGAGATGATTTCACAGAACACAAAGAAGTTTCTCAGAAAGCTTCTTTATCTTTGTTATCGGAGGATATTTCCTTTGGCCCTATAGTCTTCAAAGGGATCCGAAATATCTTTTCTCAGATTCCACAGAAATAAGGCTAGCAAAGAGATCCAAGAAATACAGATGTAACTCTGTGAGATGAATTAACAGAACACTAAGCAGTTTCTCAGAAAGCTTCTTTCCAGATTTCATCTGAGGATATTTCCTTTTTCACCATAGCCCTCTATGGGCTTCCAAATATCACTTTGCCAATTCCACAAGAACTGTCTTAGCGAAAGGCTTCTTGAGGGGAAAGCTGCAACTCTGTGAGATGATTTCACAGAACACAAAGAAGTTTCTCAGAAAGCTTCTTTCCCTTTGTTATCGGAGGATATTTCCTTTGGCCCTATAGTCTTCAAAGGGATCCGAAATATCTGTTCTCAGATTCCACAGAAATAAGGCTAGCAAAGAGATCCACGAAATACAGATGTAACTCTGTGAGATGAATTAACAGAACCCTAAGCAGTTTCTCAGAAAGCTTCTTTCCAGATTTCATCTGAGGATATTTCCTTTTTCACAATAGCCCTCTATGGGCTTCCAAATATCACTTTGCCAATTCCACAAGAACTGTCTTAGCGAAAGGCTTCTTGAGGGGAAAGCTGTAACTCTGTGAGATGATTTCACAGAACACAAAGAAGTTTCTCAGAAAGCTTCTTTCTCTTTGTTATCGGAGGATATTTCCTTTGGCCCTATAGTCTTCAAAGGGATCCGAAATATCTGTTCTCAGATTCCACAGAAATAAGTCTAGCAAAGAGATCCACGAAATACAGATATAACTCTGTGAGATGAATTAACAGAACACTAAGCAGTTTCTCAGAAAGCTTCTTTCCAGATTTCATCTGAGGATATTTCCTTTTTCACCAAAGCCCTCTATGGGCTTCCAGATATCACTTTGCCAATTCCACAAGAACTGTCTTAGCGAAAGACTCCTTGAGGGGAAAGCTGTAACTCTGTGAGATGATTTCACAGAACACAACGAAGTTTCT
Source organism: Macaca nemestrina (assembly GCF_043159975.1). NCBI lineage: Eukaryota > Metazoa > Chordata > Mammalia > Primates > Cercopithecidae > Macaca > Macaca nemestrina. The sequence goes on along the minus strand of NC_092136.1, from coordinate 63,891,927 downwards.
CCGAAAGCTTCTTTCTCTTTGTTATCGGAGGATATTTCCTTTGGCCCTATAGTCTTCAAAGGGATCCGAAATATCTGTTCTCAGATTCCACAGAAATAAGGCTAGCAAAGAGATCAACGAAATACAGATGTATCTCTCTGAGATGAATTAACGGAACACTAAGCAGTTTCTCAGAAAGCTTCTTTCCAGATTTCATCTGAGGATATTTCCTTTTTCACCATAGCCCTCTATGGGCTTCCAAATATCACTTTGCCAATTCTACAAGAACTGTCTTAGCGAAAGGCTTCTTGCGGGGAAAGCTGCAATTCTGTGAGATGATTTCACAGAACACAAAGAAGTTTCTCAGAAAGCTTCTTTCTCTTTGTTATCGGAGGATATTTCCTTTGGCCCTATAGTCTTCAAAGGGATCTGAAATATCTGTTCTCAGATTCCACAGAAATAAGGCTAGCAAAGAGATCCATGAAATACAGATGTAACACTGTGAGATGAATTAACAGAACACTAAGCAGATTCTCAGAAAGCTTCTTTCCAGATTTCCTCTGAGGATATTTCCTTTTTCACCATAGCCCTCTATGGGCTTCCAAATATCACTTTGCCAATTTCAAAAGAACTGTCTTAGCGAAAGGCACCGTGAGGGGAAAGCTGTAACTCTGTGAGATGATTTCACAGAACACAACGAAGTTTCTCAGAAAGCTTCTTTCTCTTTGTTATCGGAGGATATTTCCTTTGGCCCTATAGTCTTCAAAGGGATCCGAAATATCTGTTCTCAGATTCAACAGAAATAAGGCTAGCAAAGAGATCCACGAAATACAGATGTAACTCTGTGAGATGAATTAACAGAACACTAAGCAGTTTCTCAGAAAGCTTCTTTCCAGATTTCATCTGAGGATATTTCCTTTTTCACCATAGCCCTCTATGGGCTTCCAAATATCACTTTGCCAATTCCACAAGAACTGTCTTAGCGAAAGGCTTCTTGAGGGGAAAGCTGCAACTCTGTGAGGTGATTTCACAGAACACAAAGAAGTTTCTCAGAAAGTTTCTTTCTCTTTGTTATCGGAGGATATTTCCTTTGGCCCTATAGTCTTCAAAGGGATCCGAAATATCTGTTCTCAGATTCCACAGAAATAAGGCTAGCAAAGAGATCCACGAAATACAGATGTAACTCTGTGAGATGAATTAACAGAACACTAAGCAGTTTCTCAGAAAGCTTCTTTCCAGATTTCATCTGAGGATATTTCCTTTTTCACCATAGCCCTCTATGGGCTTCCAGATATCACTTTGCCAATTCCACAAGAACTGTCTTAGCGAAAGACTCCTTGAGGGGAAAGCTGTAACTCTGTGAGATGATTTCACAGAACACAAAGAAGTTTCTCAGAAAGCTTCTTTCTCTTTGTTTTCAGAGGATATTTCCTTTGGCCCTATAGTCTTCAAAAGGATCCGAAATATCTGTTCTCAGATTAAACAGAAATAAAGCTAGCAAAGAGATCCACGAAATACAGATGTAACTCTGTGAGATGAATTAACAGAACACTAAGCAGTTTCTCAGAAAGCTTCTTTCCAGATTTCATCTGAGGATATTTCCTTTTTCACCATAGCCCTCTATGGGCTTCCAAATATCATTTTGCCAATTCCACAAGAACTGTCTTAGCGAAAGGCTTCTTGAGGGGAAAGCTGCAACTCTGTGAGATGATTTCACAGAACACAACGAAGTTTCTCCGAAAGCTTCTTTCTCTTTGTTATCGGAGGATATTTCCTTTGGCCCTATAGTCTCAAAGGAATCCGAAATATCTGTTCTCAGATTCCACAGAAATAAGGCTAGCAAAGAGATCAACGAAATACAGATGTATCTCTCTGAGATGAATTAACAGAACACTAAGCAGTTTCTCAGAAAGCTTCTTTCCAGATTTCATCTGAGGATATTTCCTTTTTCACCATAGCCCTCTATGGGCTTCCAAATATCACTTTGCCAATTCCACAAGAACTGTCTTAGCGAAAGGCTTCTTGCGGGGAAAGCTGTAACTCTGTGAGATGATTTCACAGAACACAAAGAAGTTTCTCAGAAAGCTTCTTTCTCTTTGTTATCGGAGGATATTTCCTTTGGCCCTATAGTCTTCAAAGGGATCTGAAATATCTGTTCTCAGATTCCACAGAAATAAGGCTAGCAAAGAGATCCATGAAATACAGATGTAACACTGTGAGATGAATTAACAGAACACTAAGCAGTTTCTCAGAAAGCTTCTTTCCAGATTTCCTCTGAGGATATTTCCTTTTTCACCATAGCCCTCTATGGGCTTCCAAATATCACTTTGCCAATTTCAAAAGAACTGTCTTAGCGAAAGGCACCGTGAGGGGAAAGCTGTAACTCTGTGAGATGATTTCACAGAACACAACGAAGTTTCTCAGAAAGTTTCTTTCTCTTTGTTATCGGAGGATATTTCCTTTGGCCCTATAGTCTTCAAAGGGATCCGAAATATCTGTTCTCAGATTCCACAGAAATAAGGCTAGCAAAGAGATCCACGAAATACAGATGTAACTCTGTGAGATGAATTAACAGAACACTAAGCAGTTTCTCAGAAAGCTTCTTTCCAGATTTCATCTGAGGATATTTCCTTTTTCACCATAGCCCTCTATGGGCTTCCAGATATCACTTTGCCAATTCCACAAGAACTGTCTTAGCGAAAGACTCCTTGAGGGGAAAGCTGTAACTCTGTGAGATGATTTCACAGAACACAAAGAAGTTTCTCAGAAAGCTTCTTTCTCTTTGTTTTCAGAGGATATTTCCTTTGGCCCTATAGTCTTCAAAAGGATCCGAAATATCTGTTCTCAGATTCAACAGAAATAAAGCTAGCAAAGAGATCCACGAAATACAGATGTAACTCTGTGAGATGAATTAACAGAACACTAAGCAGTTTCTCAGAAAGCTTCTTTCCAGATTTCATCTGAGGATATTTCCTTTTTCACCATAGCCCTCTATGGGCTTCCAAATATCACTTTGCCAATTCCACAAGAACTGTCTTAGCGAAAGGCTTCTTGAGGGGAAAGCTGCAACTCTGTGAGATGATTTCACAGAACACAACGAAGTTTCTCCGAAAGCTTCTTTCTCTTTGTTATCGGAGGATATTTCCTTTGGCCCTATAGTCTTCTTAGGGATCCGAAATATCTGTTCTCAGATTCCACAGAAATAAGGCTAGCAAAGAGGTCCACGAAATACAGATGTAACTCTGTGAGATGAATTAACAGAACACTAAGCAGTTTCTCAGAAAGTTTCTTTCCAGATTTCATCTGAGGATATTTCCTTTTTCACCATAGCCCTCTAAGGGCTTCCAAATA